>NW_009952150.1:173194-184227 GCF_000747805.2 Chaetura pelagica | reverse complement strand
TAGCCCTCTGGTACCGGCTCGCGACAAGCCCCTATCATGTCTCTGCCACATTTTCCAGCTCTTGCATTAATCTCCCGTGTCAGTGTGTGAATCTCTGGATCCCTGCAAGGATGCAGCCAGAACTTCACTATAAACCACACTGGTTGCTGCACTGAAGGGTATATTTTATCCACAAAAAACAAGGTCAGTTTAGACAGCTGAGAACACAAATCTCATATAACTAAGACCGCCTAGAGGCTTTGATGGGAAGTCATCATGGCTGAAGGGGACAGGTTCAGTGCTGTGAAACCCGGGATTTCCTTCTTTTTGGTCTCTAGTGGTTGGATTTGGTATTATAGGTTTGGGATCTGTTACTTCTGTGCTAGGAAAATTCATCCTGTATGTAGGTGGGCAGAGAATTTAATGCATTTCTATTTGGGTCCCAGGGTCTGTCTTCACATCCATTCCTGTCTTGGATTCACCTTTGCTGCCTCTCCCTGCCTACACTCTCTTTTTTCAGGCCATGGTGAGGAACCAGGAAACTTGGTATGACTTAGCTGAGCGTAGGCTGGGCCTGGAGTGTGAAGCACAGATGTAACAAGGAGCACTTTTGTCTCATGTCCCGTATTCATGTGGCAAAATGTGAATGAGCTAACCTTGTGGGGCAGGCCTTGAATTAGGGCAGGTCTCTCCTTCTCTTTCTCTCTCTCTCCTTCTTTCTGTCTCTTTCTCTCTTTCCATGCTGTTATTTAATCATAGAATCATTTGGGTTGGAAAAGACCTTTTAGATCATCAGGTCCAGCTGTTGCCCCAGCCCTGCCAAGGCCATCACTAACCCATGTCCCTCAGCACATCTACACAGCTTTTCAGTACCTCTGGGGGTGGTGACTGCACCTCTGCCCTGAGCAGCCTGGGCCAGGGCCTGACAACCCTTTCCATGAAGAAAGTTCCATGTTCCAAATATCCAGCAGCTGGTTACTGCTCTCTGTGCGTCATTCTGTACTAGTTTCACCAGGCACACTGGTGCTGTCCCTTTCTTCCCAACTGTCCACTTCTGCAGAACGCTCCTCATGATGTCTTTGCTAATCCCTGACTGGTCAACCTTTATGCTCATGTCCTTTTTGGACCTTTCTGGCATATGCTCCACCTTCTCCATCTGTGGCTCTCCTTGGGCAGTCCTAGCCATGTGTTCCACTACTGTCTTCAGGCTGAAGAGTCACAAATCTTTTCCCTACTCCTAGTCTCACCCTACAGCTGTGTTCCAAATGTCTCTACTTCCAACACTGTCTATAATGGGTACACATTTAAAAAGGGAGATACTCCATTTTTTCTCTCCTGTGCTGCATCCCATGCTGTCTGTCAGATCCACCTTCTCCCCTGGCTATGTCTTTCATGAAAAATCTACCATCTTCTCTCCATCCACTGCTTTACAACCCTTAATCATCACATATCTCACCTGCTACAGCTTCCTCCTTAAAGATCCTCCATGTCTCCAGTGGGCTTTCACTTCCTTCCTAGTTCTGTTCTGCTTTTTTCCTCATCCCCCCTTGTCCTGCTCACTTCCTGCCATCTTTCCAAACAGCTTTCCCCTGTCTTCTGGTCTGGTGATGGCTTCCTTTTCTTTTGTGCCTGCTGACAACCTCATTTCTTTCCTGCCCCATTGGAAACTTGAAGAACATTTGCTGAGGAAACCTATTCAGGGTTTAGGATGGCACAGGAGCTGTGGGAGGAGTTAAAGGGAGAGCAGAGCTGGCTTCTCTGCCAGCTGGCTGGGGGCCAGACCTGGGGGTGAGACACTGTGGGAGCTACCTGGTTGCTTGGTGTCAGTTTTCAGAGTTGGTCAGGCAGAAGGAGCCTGTGCAGTCCGACCTCCATGCATGATCTCCAAACCTGGGCTTTGTGATACGGTGATTGGGTTTTCTCTCCCTCTCCAATACTGTTTGCAACCTGTGGTCAGACAACACATAAACTGTATTGTCTGGCATCTTCTGCTTTGTGTTTGTGGTTGCAGCATGTGCTCCTTAAGACAGGGACCTTGTATCCAGCAGTTTTCTGTGAACTGCAGCCTGTTCTACTGTGTCTTGCAGCACAGGTAGTATCTATTCCTGCAGCAGTGGTGTCCAGCTCAGCATGGTGGGTGGCACTAGGATGGTGACTTGAGAGCCCTTGGCCACCATTACTGGCAGGAAGCCCTTCTGATTTCTGTGCTGCTTCCCCATCACTTTAGCTCTTCCTTCTGCTTCTTGCAGAGAGAGCAGTAAGCTGCTGCTTGTTGAATCTCATATCCCTGGTGACATGGTGGTGTTGACTAACAGCCCTTCATCTCATAACCTTGGGTCAGAAGTCTCTGGTTTTAGAGAGCACAGAATATATCGTGATACATGTTTTCTGAGGGAGCTTAAATCATGCCATGTTCACTCACCTGTAGTCATTTTCCCCTCTAGGACATGCCTCTGAGCAAAGAGCTTGCAGAGCTGTGGGATGCTGTGAAAACACTTTTTCCAAATCTCAGATATCGTGGGAACAGAAAGTTGCAGAGGAAATGTCAGTCAAAGGTTCAGCTTTGGACTCAGCCCGAAGTGGTGGGTGGTTCCCAGAACAGGGTGGCTCAACAAAGGTGCTCTGGGGCTGCTTTTCTGCACCTTGGCCTAAAACCCCAGTACCACTCACCAAGCTAGAGACATGAAGATGCACCAGGACAGTCCTGAAGGTAGAATCTGTGGAAATGTTCGTTACTTCATCTCTGCTGATGCTTGGAAATGTTTCCATGTTTTTGCTTTATTATTTCTTCTACAACCAGCTCTGAGTCTGCTCCAGCGCATGAAAGAGCATCCCCATGGCTGAGGGTCCAGAGGCTCCTTTTTAACCATCATTTTGTATGTAGGGACATTTGTCTGGTGGAACACCATGTGCTGCTTAAATCCACCTTCTTCTATTATGTCAGAAGCAAAGTCCTATCCAGAGCTGTGCTGTGTGCAAACACTTTCTGCCCTGGGTTAGTCTTGCTGCTGCACAGTAGCATTGCCTTTGCTCCACTGCTGCTCCATTTCCAGCTGCTTCCCACCACCATTCCTCAGCCTTAGCGGAGCACATACTCTCCAGAGTCGAGTCCCTGTTGTGGCCCATGGCTGATGCTGTTCTTTCTTGGGTGCATGCTCTTGCTTTGGTCGGTGTTACATAGGATGCTACAGGCTGCCTGGAAGGAGGACAGAATCTCAGTGGTACTTCAGCAATGACAACAGCACATGGGCTGGAACTTTCCCCTCCTGGGAATGTTTTCTGTGGTCCCAGTGTAATCCACTGGATCCTCACTACACTCTCTGGGACACCTGGGCACTGTGATTCAGGGAAGGGGGAACTGTGAGCTCTTTAGGAGCAGGGGCAGGAATTCTGTGCTCTGAGCAGCCTGGCTTAACTCTCTCTCCTGGTCTCTGAAGCAGTGGATTCCTGCAGCAGTTTCTTGCAGTTCTGGAGGGGGGCAGAGGGTGCTTAACGGGAGCAGCTTTGGTGTCTGGCTTGGGCAGGGGGTGCCAGCAGCCCTGCCCTGCAGTCAGAGGCAGCAAACCCTAGCACTGTGGCAACCTGCAGTGTGGCAGACAGCCTTCCTGAAGTGCCTGCAACAGCCTTGGCTGTGCCCAAAGCTCACTTCAGCCAGCCTCCTGCATCCTCAGGCTGCCCTTGAGCTTTTGATTTCCTCTTTCAGGGGCACACACACTGAGAAAATCTGGGGCCATCCAGGCAGTGCTCTCCAGTGGTGACACCTCTCTGAGAGCAGCTTGGGAAAGCAGGGGCCAAAATTCAAGACAGCTGCCAGTCTCCTTCCAGAGTAGCTGGATGGTGCCCTGTGTTTTGCCTTAAGCTTTTCTTTTTCCCTGGAACAGAAGCATCATAATCCCCTTACCCACTTTTGTTTTTCATTGTTTAATGAAACATGTCCCGACCAGTGGCACTGCACATCATAGAAGTTGAGATTTAGCCTGGTTTTTGAAAGTAAACCTATGCAGTTATGATTTACCTGATGGAGTCTGTCCTATAAATGTGCAGTTTATTTTCCAGTTATGTATCTAATAAATAATGTCTGTGCCTTGGACTCACACCTCTCTGTTCACACCAGTGAAGGTCTCTTCCATGTTGTAAGGTCTCTATATCTGGGTTGTTTCTAGACATCTCAGAACCATCCTGACACCACTTCAGTCTCTAGATGAAAAACGACCAGGTTGAACACAGAAGCTGTTGTGGGCCTTGATTTAAATCAGTACTTATATTTAAAATTACTCATATTACTCATAAGTACTTATATTTAAAAGTATTTAGTCAACATTTCTGTTATGTCCTTTGCCACTAACCCCTCCCATGCTCTCCAAAGATGAGATGCAAATTAAAATAATATTAAAAAATAAGTTGGATAAGGAATTCTTACACACCAAGTCTGTCCTTATTCACAAGCTGGTTTCACTAGAGAAAACCCACTTTGACACATATTGATTAGTTTATTCCCTGGAGTCAAGCTGAGTGTTTTTAAGCTCAATAAATCCATCAGTGCATCATTTGGGAACCTAAAGACACCAGATGAAGCACCAGCAGAGTAATGGATCTGGGATACATATGTTAAACCTTCAGTTGTCCAGGGGGTGTGATGAGAGTAGGAGGTGGCTGTGGAGGAATGGCCTGCTCCGTGTGCATGCAGGGTTTGTGTTCCCAGGGGGCTGCAAGGAGAAGGGGGAAGTAGAAGAAGGCCTGAAGAAGGCTTGGTGTGAGAAGTTGTAGGGATTTTCTGCAAAGGGTGCTGAGGAATTAACATGTGGAGGGGTACAGTGAGAGCTGTATTTATGTTTTACTGAAAGACCAGTTGTTCCCAATTTACCTGGCAATCGTCCCCTGCTGGTATTGCTGTTCCTCTTTCCTCCAAATTCAGTTGTGTTCTCTTTCAGGTTGGGAACTAATCTTGCGATAACTCACCAAAATATTTGTTGAGTCCCTGTGCACGATGTGATTTCCAGCACTGAGACATTCTTGTGTGTCTGAGGGATACTTCAATATTGTTCCTCTGATTTCTTCACAAACCTGCCAGGTAACAATTGGATGAATTGTGGAAGGTACAATGGCACCGCTGCCTCTTTCCAACCTCTTGTCTCCATGAAAGCACAGAGGTCACACAAATCCATATTAATTTCCGCTAATGATATTTTTTTTTCTTAATTCTTGAGCAGCTCTCAGTTTGATCAGTGCCCTTTTGAGGCCTTGACTTTCCCCACACCCCTTCACCTTTTTGATGGATCAGCCAGTTTGTTTTCCTGCAGAGCTCTGGGACTTTTCCAGCTGCCTGATTGTTTCTGCAACATGAGCACTGCTGTTCCTGGGAAGCTCACTGCCCAGTTCAACATGAAAACACTTACACTGGAAGTTCTATGGAGTCAGGTAATTGTTTTGGTTGGAAAAGGCCTTTCAGATCATCCAAGTGCAACCGTTAACCCAGCACTGCCAAGGCCACCACTAAACAATGTGACTTCACCACTGGCCTGGGCAGCCTGGGCCAGGGCCTGACAAACCCTTTTGGGGAAGAAACTGTTCCCAATATCTAATCTAAACTTCCCCTGGCACAACTTGAGGCCATTTCCTCTTGTCCTGTCACTTGTTCCTTGGGAGAAGAGACCAACCCCTCTGGCTCCAACCTCCTCTCAGGCGGCTGCAGAGCCAGCAGGTCTCCCCTCAGCCTCCAGGCCGGACACCCCCAGCTCCCTCAGCAGCTCAATGTCAGACTCAAGCTCCAGCCCCTTCCCCAGCTCCGTTGCCCTTCTCTGGACGCGCTCCAGTCCCTCAATGTCCTTCTTGTCATGAGGAGCCCAGAACTGTCCCCAGGATTTCCTGACCCCAGCCAGGATGCTGGTGGCTTTCTTGGCCACCTGGGCACACAGTGATTCATATTCAGCCGCTGTCAACACCCTAATGCACTTTTCTGCAGGACACTTTCCAGCCACAATTCCCCAAGCCTGCAGCCTTGCCTGGGGTTGTTGTGGCCCAAGTGATCAAGACCCAGCATTTGGTCTCACTGAACCTCATACAGTTGGCCTTAGCCAACCCATCCAGCCTGTCCAGATCCTTCTGTAGAGCCTTCCTACCCTTAGGCAGATCAACACTCCCACCCAAAAGGTAATAAAAAAAGGTGACATGGGTGATGAAAAAAGGTTTAGTTCTAGTAGCTACTAAGAAGCATGATTTGGAGGCAGGGCAGGGGACAGAGTGGGCTTCAACATGTCTTGGATCTTCTCTACTGGTGCATAAGTTTTCTCGTGAACAGTCATCTGCTTTACAACATTGAGTGTGCTGCTGTGCATGAAGGTGCCTCGGCTCTTGTCCCAGTGGGGATCAGGGTCCGTAGTATTTGGTGCTGCCCTAAAGTGATTCCAGTCTGGTGAGGGAAGCCTGGGGAGGTGGGATCAGGAGAAACTAGCTATTCTTGCTCCAGAGGAGGAGCAGCTCACTGAAGCATGTCCCTGACACCACCTGACTGACATTTCATAACCTTCCCAGCAAAGCTGTCAAAGTGTTCCTGGTCTCCTGCCTAAATCCCTCTTGTGACAGTTTCAGTCCATTGCTTCTTGCCTTGTCTCCTGTGCCCATGGTGAAGATTTGTTCTTACTTTTGTGCCTGCACAGTTGGAGACTGGGGTGCCTGCTGCTGGAGACCAGGCTCTGCTGCTGGTGTGGAACCACATTGTTTCTGCACACAACCCGTTAAAAAATGTCTGCACGGTGTGGTGAGAAAGGAAGAGCTGTGGCCCCAAGCAGCCCAGTCACAGGGAATGCTGAAATTCTTTGGTAACAGGAGCACAAGCTCCTGTAATGCTTTGGGTACCCCCGTGCTCAGCACCCCGGCTGTGGGCCTGACCACTGGCACGTCGTAGAGAGACGAGGGGATGAGAGGCTCGAGGGTATGTGCCATTTTTTCATGTCCTGCCGGTGGAAAGAGCAGCCGCTGCCGCGGGCAGCCTGTGCTGGAGCGTGATGCTTCCCTGAGCCCCTGGCTGTGGCTGCAGGAGGAGGGGAGGATGGCAGGGGATAATGAGAAGATTACTTAACAGCCAGCCTTAAATGAGCCCTGCAGTCTGTGCTGCTGTCAGAGCTGAGGCGGCGGGACAGGAGGGATAATTTAGAAACACAAGGCTGGGAAAAGATTTAATTAGGCCACTGAGCTGCTCTCCTGGGTGCCAGTCCACCGACCTCTCCCAGTGCTCAGATCTACCCTTTCTCTCCCTTGAGCATGGACAGAGCTCAGGTCTGCAGTTGGGTCAGCACCTGCTTAGTTCAGCAGAGCCTCTGAAGTTAAACTGGCCCTGAAGCAGTGTTGGGGTGCACCCACGACTCCCACCTCGAGTGCTCTGATGTGCCGAAGCCTGGCGATCCCGCAGGAGCTCCCACCACTAGCACCCCAGGGCTGCCTGTGCAGCAGCAGCTAGCTGGCTCCTTGGAGACTCCAAGGTCTCCCTCAGCTCTGTCTCCTTTGGTCATCCATAGAGCTGGGCTGGGCATACCCTGCTCCTGAGCTGCATCTCGGGACTAGGGCAGGAGGGACACAGGCCGAATCACAGTCTCTGCCATTTAAACGATGCTGGCTGGCATCCCCTGAGTGGCATCTCCAGCACCCATTTTCTCCCCAGCACAAAAGCCATGTAATTCCCCCTGTGGATTTTCATTTCTCCTTGTCCCCTTGTACCCCCTTTGTGGGAACTCTCCTCCCAGGACACAGCAAACCACTACTGTCCTGGTTGTTCCCAATCCTCCCAGACCAGCCGTGATGCTGCCAAGCCTCGGCTGCCCCTGCCTGCCCACTCCCACACCATCAGAGGGGGATTATCCTCCTGGGATCACAGTAACCTTCTTATCCCACGAGTGCTGGAGCTGCTCCTGCCTCGCGGCCCCTAAAGCCCTTGCAGGTCTCTGCAGCCCCAGCACCGCTGACCTACATACATCCCTGGTGTATTTTAATTAGATTGCTTTCCATGCAGTCCAACTCAGCTGATTAGGCCATTTCCATGAGACCCAGAAAATATTCTTTTTATTTATTTATTTTTAAAATCATTTGGAGCAGGATGCTCCTATGGCAGATGGGTGGGACAGCAGCTGCAGCAAAGCAACAAGCAGCTGCCTCTGCCTGCTCTGTGGAGGAAGTTTTGTGAGCTACACAGGGGAGGTGGTTGTTTTTAAATCTGGCTGGCTCACACGCAGGGGGGCACAGCTGGGGAATGGGTGTTTTTTTCCTTCTGCAGTTGCAGGCTGCCATCTCAAAGCACTGCTGAGAGTGTTCAGATTGGTAGTTTTTTTTTTTTCGTGACAACATAATTTTCAGGAACAAATGTAGGAGGACTTTCTTAGTGGTAATGGCTGCTGACAACCCACTATTTCTTTCTGTGCCTTAACGAGTAGACAATTTCAAATCAATTAATTAATGTTCTACGCTTGTGCAGGGGATGTTACTGCAATAGGATGGTGTATGGAATAGATGAGAAGACCAGTATCGTCCATTTAAAAAAAATCGTATTTTTAAAAAACCCACAGATGTGCTTGAGAGGGCAGGCTCACCTCCCAGGCTGCCATTAATCATGTTTTAATCCTTTAATTCCCTGCCAGCCATGTCCCCATCACCCCTTGCCTCCCCCAGCCATGCTGGGGTACCCTGTATCCATACTGGCTTTTCATGGTGCAGCCTGGCAGTAATTTCTCTCCATTTTTACAAATTAATGCTTTAAAATAGATTCAATATCAATGGTTAGGAGGCTCACTTGACAACTCTTAGGTCTCTGCCAATTTGAAAGGCTGATCCAGAGCCCATGGGGGGAGAGCCTGGCCCCAGTGGCAGCTGAGAGTATTTTGTGATGTGACTTCCACTGACTTCCCTCCAAAAGAAAACAGAAAAGCAGTGGAACTTCAGCCTGCCCTGCTCTGTTTGGACTTGTACTGTTCCTCCCATTCCTGTGCTGGGCTCCCTTGCTCCTGATGCAGCACTTACGGTCCTTTTTATTTGCCTTTATCCTGCTGACAGTGGGTTTATAGCAGAGATTAAAAGCCAACATTTGATAAGGAGAGTTAAGGCTGTCTCCCTCCTGTTGAATACTTCATTTTTAAAATTAGGAATAACTTTGTTATCATAGGAATGGAAGTTCCTTCATGAAGAACAGGGAGGATGGGTGTATCTATGGGTTATCTCAAGTGACTCACACTTTAATTCCTATTATTTGCACTGGTTCCTAAGTTCTCTCACCCATCCAGTTCGTAACCCTTGGCAGCTGGAGCGAACCATCCCAGCATTGCTCAGTGTCACCCTTGCTGTTGTTAAAAGTAGTTGAGGCTGGGTTGGGTGAATATCATTACATTTATGCACCTCTAGAGCCCAAGTTCCAGCTGCCTTTGCACGCCTGTCCTGGCCCCTTGGGGGTCCCAGTTTCTGTGGGTCTGGCTGGAACTTGTCCTTGAGAAAGAGCTGCTGGTGCCAAAGGAACCAAGCTGCTCCAGGTGGTGCCAGATGGATGTGGCCAGGCATCTCACATGTGCCAGCCCAAGTCTGGAAGCATGTGCCAGTGTCTGGGAATCCAGGCTCCATCCAGTGTGCCCAGCTCCTGCCTGCAATGCCAGAGAGCAGCCATGGGGACAGCCCCCAGCCCGGGAGGAATGTGGGGGTGGAACCACTCTCCCTGTCCCCAGGCTTTCAGGGCTGGGAGAGCACCTTCCCCTTGTGACTCTTGGCGGGGGGGGACCGACACACAGCACAAACAACCAGAGCCATCACAGAATCAGTATTTATGTGGGTGACCAAGTCAGCCTGATGCTCACAAGCCACTAGACAGAGGTGCCAAGCAGGGCCACAGAAGGGTGGAGAGCCACTCCAGCAGGGACAGCAGTGCAGGGGCAAGGTGGGACACAGAGCAATGCTGGCAGACAGAGGGGCTCACTAGGGAGCAGCACATTGTACAGAAACCCCTTATGGAGCCCCCCAGATTTTCCAGGGACTGGCCAGCAATGGGACTAGCTTGCCCACAGTCCCTGGCTCCTGGCAGGATGCAGGTGATGTTGCATGTCCAGCATAACTGCAGGGAGCAGGGTGTCCACACTGCAAGGCCTAGCAGCTCCCCAGACTTGTTTTCCTCCATGTATTTGTTCCAAAACATGCTAAAACTGCCCTGCCCATCCACTTCAGGCTACCCATAGGCACTACTGGAGACACCCCCAGGACACAACAGGGTGAGCCCCAGAGCATGGGGATGCTACCCAGGGAGGGGGAAACACTCAAAAGCCCCCACAGAGCCTGTCCCAAGCCTGGGGAGGGGCACTGCAGGGGGCTGAGCTCCCCATGCCAGGGAAGATGGCAGCACAGGGAAGTGGGTGCCAGCTCCAGACAGTGCAGCTCAGGGACACTGCTGGGGACCTCTGAGGACAGAGCAATAAATCCGGGGTCCTGAGTGCCCACATCCAGCAAGGGGCTGGGTCAAGAGCCTGGCCCTGGCAGGACCATGGCAGGACCTTCCAGCCAGGCACATCAACCCTGAGACCGCCAGTGCTGGAGGCAGGGAAGTTGGCCTGCCAACCCGCACTGGCTCTCCAGAGGTCCTTGCCCAGTCACTCGCTCTGGCCACGTCTTTTCTCCATCTCATGTCCCCGCTCTTTGGCCCTCCTCAGCCCCAGTCTTTTAGGAGAGTGGGAATGGGGATGACTGGGATGCTGATGGGGAAGCACCTTTGGCCCTGGCTCCTTCTGCAGGCAGCTCAGCAGGAGACTGGGCAGGGATGCAGCCAGGGCAAGACCTGGGACAGGCAGTGCTGGGCTGTCTTCCCTGTTCCTGGGGGTCCTGGAGACCCTCTGCACCCCTCTACACCCCTCCCCACCTCTTCACACCCCTCCACACTGATGGGCCAGCAGAAGATTTGCTGCAGGGCACTTGGGTGCGCTGGGGGAAGGTGGCAAGGTCACAGCTCCCTGTGAGGTGGGCAGATGCTGGGGTGAAGGGGCTGAGACCCAGTTCCTGAGTTTGGGGCTGGGGAGGGAGGGAGCCAGCCCCCCCCC
>NW_009952150.1:170570-172879 GCF_000747805.2 Chaetura pelagica | reverse complement strand
GGCACGGATGCAGCCAGCAACCTGGCAGAGCAGGACAAGCCAGGGCACCAGGGGGGCTTCACTGAGATGCTCCCAGGTGGAAAAGAACCCTGCAGGGTGGTAAGAGCAAGGGAGGGCAATGTCCATCCCCAGGGAGGTGCAGTCCCTCGCTGGGATGGGCTCCTCAAGCCCCAGGGAGCCACTCTGGGAGCAGGGAATGGGTCCAGACAAGAGCTTGAATGAGTACCCAAACCTTAACAGGAACAAGCCATAACACCCCAGGAACCAGAGAGGGCCAGGGAGACACTGGGAGACCTCGGCTTTTGACTCCAAAGGGAAATCAGAGGCAGAAAGGGGCATAATGTGATTTGTAAACCCATCAGTGAGGGAAAAGCCACCAGCCGGCCCCAAGCTCCCCCCTCCCCTGAAGCAGCCACCACATGAGCACCCACCTAAGAGCAGCCAGATGGCGAAGCGGAGCCACGTCATGTAGCTGAGCTTCAGCATCAGATAGATATTGAGGACGATGCTCAGCGCTGGGGAGAGGGGTACCAGGGGGATCTGCAGGAGAAATGGAGCCCATTCTTAAATCCACAGACACAAAACCCAACACTGCTAAATATAGGAGCAAAGTGACTTTCACTGTAGGCTTTTTGGAAATGACTTTTTTTTTTTCGTCCAGAAAAAGCTCAGCTGAAATGAACAACTGCCAGTTTGGGAGGCAGGAGCCAGCAGCCTGCAGGCTGGGCTGCCAGGGTGGACACTGGCTCTGGAAACAGCTCAGAGGCATTGTCACAGGGACCAAAGAAGCTCCCAACACAATCCTGACCCAACATGGTCCTTGCTGGCAAAGCTGGGAGGTGGTGTTACCACTGGTGTTACTGTCCACGCAGCAGCACTGCACTGGGGCCCTGATGGGCTGAGGAAGACAAGAGGCACAGAATTTATTTGAAGTCTGAAGAAAAGAAGAGTTGGGATGGGCATGAGGGGAGGGGGGCACTGTGGGGATGTGGAGAAGGGAGCCCAGGGCAGGCAGGAGTGATCCCACAGGATGGACATGGATCTGCAGAGGATGTGCCCTCCCAGGGATGGGTAACTGTGCAGAGTGACACCACAGGCACCATCACCTTCCCACATGCAGTGCCTGCTGACACCCTTGTCCTCCTCCTCCTTCAGCAGTTGTGGTGCTTTTACCAGACTAGAGCACCTCATGGGTCCATCAGAGCTGCTCCCACCCCTCCGACCCTGGCATAGGGACCCATGGACATACCTGGAAGGTCTGTGTGCTCCGCTGCTGCTCATGCGCCCAGATGAGGAGGAGGCTGAGCAGAAATACCAGGCTGAAGAGGACCAGCAGCAGGGAGTAGCTCCAGGTGGGCAGGTGAAGGTGTGTGTTGCCAAACACCAAGATGGAGCAGAGACAGATGGCAGACACCATCAGGGTCACCACAGCCACTGTGACCACCTCACCTGGGTAGAAGTCGCTGAGGAATTCCAGGTAGGGCTCAAAAGCTGCCTTCAACTGCCCTGGCTCCCGGTGCTCTTTGCTCTTGTCCCTGTCCACCAGCTGGAGCTTGTCAGAGAAGGACTCGTACTCCTTCAACTCACCAGCAGATGGACCCTCGCGGGCCTCGGGGCTCGGCCGGCCCCCTGCCGCTGGCTCACGGGGCTCCAGCTTCTGCTGCTGGAAGCGCAGGACGATGATGCTGGCGGCCACAAAGGTATAGGCCAGCAGCGTGCCGATGGACAGGAATTGCACCAGGGCCTCCAGATCGAAGACAAGGGCCAACAGGGCCATCAGCAGCCCAAAGACCACTATGCCGATGACAGGCACCTGCGTGCGGGGATGCACTCGGGAGAAGACCTGGAAGAAGAGCCCATCCTCAGCCATGGCGTAGACGATGCGCGGCAGGGAAAAGAGGTTGCTCAGCAGGACTGTGTTCATTGCTGAGGAATGGGCAGAAGAAGGAGGACCATGTCAGACCCAAACCGCCCCAGTTGCCAGCCCCTGTCACGAGCTGGGCGGCAGGTCCCACCACCGCTGCCTGTACTCACCGCAGATGGAGCCTGTAGCCACCAGGAACCCTGCCCAGGTGTAGCCTCTCCTGTAAAATGCATCTGCCAGGGCAGAGTCGGGATCCAGTGTGTGCCAGGGCACCATCAGTGTCAGCACCACTGACACCAGGATGTAAGCCCCAGTGGCCAGCCCCAAGGAGAAAGCGATGGCCCTGGGGACAGCTTGCTGTGGGTTCCTGGCCTCTTCACTAGAGGCTGCGATGACATCAAAGCCGACAAAGGCATAGAAACAGGTGGCTGTGCCCGCCACGATG
>NW_009952150.1:168841-170353 GCF_000747805.2 Chaetura pelagica | reverse complement strand
CCTCTTCACTAGGGGCTGCGATGACATCAAAGCCGACAAAGGCATAGAAACAGGTGGCTGTGCCTGCCATGATGCCCGACAGCCCATATGGGGCGAAGCCACCCTCCTGGGCACTCCAGTTCTTGGGCTGCGCGAGGATGAAGCCCATGATAAGAATGAAGAGTATGACACCCATGCTGATGGCTGAGAAGACATGGTTGAGCCAGGAGGACACTTTGGCCCCAAAGGAAATGAAGGTGGTGGCTACCAGCAGGATGGCAGCAGCCAGGAAGTCGGGGTAGCGGGCCAGGAATGGCACCTGCCATGCACCCACATGGGTCTCAGTGAAGTTCTTTATCTTGTGGTTGAAGATGGAGTCTAGGTAGCCACTCCAGGCCCTGGCCACTGCTGCTCCCCCGATCATGTACTCCAGCAGCACGTTCCAGCCAATGAGGAAGGCCCAGATCTCACCCACAGACACATAGGTGAACATATAGGCAGAGCCCGTCTTTGGTACTCGGGCTCCAAACTCAGCGTAGCAGAGAGCAGCGAGGAGTGAGGCAAAACCGGCAATGATGAAGGAGACAATAACGGCGGGGCCGGCGATCTCCTTGGCCACAGTGCCTGTGAGAACGTACAGCCCAGAGCCCACCATGCCCCCGATGCCCAGCAGTGTCAAGTCAATGGTGGAAAGGCATCTGTTAAAGGATGTCTCCATCATATCCTCCTCCAAGGTCTTCACCCGGCTGAGTTTCTGGCAGAAGCGAGTCAGGTCGGCAGAGCGTGGCAGCCATCTTGCCATCCTGGAGGCAGCAGGCCCTGCCCGCTGGCAGGGAGAGGGGTCCACAACAGCAAGACCCTGCCTGGAGACCTGCCAGAGGAGCAGGAAGGTGTAAGTGTCCTCTCCCGCATGGAGGTATCAGGTGGGGACAGGGTGGCACATTCCAGGTGCCCCTCATTCCTCAGGCACCCTGTTCTCCTCCAGGGTGATGGCACAGGACAGCCAGCCTTGTGTGCCAGGTGGGAGGGAAACCACAGCAACCCCAGGGCACAATCTCCCAGACTTTTATTTTTTGACTGGAGATGCCTTAAAGCTCAAACCAGGCTGTTCTGGCCCTACTGAAGGTTTTTTTGCTGCTTCTCCTCCACCTTATTCAACATCTACCTGACCTCTCTCTGGTATGCCAGGGACCCACCAAAGGGCTATGTAGCATCTCCCTGCGTCCCCAGGGAGAGCTCAGGCGTGGCATTGAGGCGTGCAGCAGGAAGTTCAGAGCAGCCAGACCAGGAAACACATCCAGTGCCCAGGGACCAGCCCCAGCTGGCAGCTGCCACCCGGACAGCGAGAGGACACAGCTCTGGGGACCTTCAGGTACTGCTTTGGGGCTGCCCTGTGGGGCAGTCTGTGATTTCGGGGATGCTCTCCCAGCTGCCCTCCTCCCCAGCCTGGGGTACATGCCCCCCATCCTCAACCCAGGGTCCTTCTCCGAGGGCTGATGCCGCTGGGTGCAGCCCTGCCCGCTGGGTCCGCCT
>NW_009952150.1:155103-168209 GCF_000747805.2 Chaetura pelagica | reverse complement strand
TGTTTCCGCCGGAGCTGGCTTGTGGCAATGGGAGCATCCCCGAGCCCCACAGGGAGGGTCTTGAATTTTTGGGAATGCACCGAGGGTGTCGCGTGGGTCTGCACGGCTGCAGGTTGGACCCCAGCCCCACGGGAGTGTGCCAGAATGGGACAGCTGGGGAAGGGTGTGGAGCACGAGTCTTAACCAGGAGTGGCTGAGGGAACTGGGGTGAAAAGGAGACTGAGGGGAGACCATCTCAGTCTCTACAATTATCTGGAAGGAGGCTGGAGCAAGGGGGGATGGTCATCTTCTTCCAAGTAACAGGTTCCTCAGGGGTTGGTACTGGGACCAGTGCTGTCTAACGTCTTTGTCAGCAACATGGACAGTGGGATCGAATGCACCCTCAGCAAGTTTGCTGATGACATCAAGCTGTGTGGTGTGGTTGACACCCTAGAGGGAAGGGATGCCATGCAGAGGGACCTTGACAGGCTGGAGAGGTGGGCCCATGCCAACCTCGTGAGGTTCAACAAGGCCAAGTGCAGGGCCCTGCACCTGGGTTGGGGCAACCCCAGGCACAAATACAGGTTGGCCAGAGAATGGATTGAGAACAGCCTCAAGGAGAAGGACCTGGGGGTGTTGGTCAATGAAAGGCTCAATGTGAGTCAGCAACATGTACTCACAACCCCGAAATGCAACTGTGTCCTGGGCTGCATCATAAGAGTGGCCAGCAGTGAAACCAGTACAGAGTGAGGCCCAGAGAGCAGTCACTGGGCATCACATCACCTCGTACAGCATCACAGAAGTACTGGGAGTGCAAGGATGTAACAGTTAGACTGATGAGTCTCTAGTCTGGAGAAAAGGAGGCTGAAAGGAGACCTTTTCACTCTCTGCAACTGCCTGAGAGGAGGCTGGAGGGAGGGGGTCAGTCTCTTCTCCCAAGGAATAGGACAGGACAAGTGACAGGACAAGAGAAAGGGCCTCAAGTTGTGCCAGGGGAAGTTTAGATTGGAAATCAGGAGCAATTTCTTCATGGAAAGGGTTGTCAGGCCCTGGCCCAGGCCAGGCTGCCCAGGCTGCCCAGAGCAGCGGTGGAGTCACCACCCCAGGAGGCACTGAAAAGCTGTGTAGATGTGGTGCTGAGGGACATGGGTTAGTGGTGGCCTTGTAGTTCTGGGTTAACAGTTGGACTTGATGATCTGAGAGGTCTTTTCTAGCCAAACCAATTCTATGAAGTGACACCTCCAGCTTTATGCCACCAGTACAGTTGTCCTGGAGCCCTGTGTGCTGGGCTGGAGACCTGCAGCCTGTGTCACAGGGAATAGCAGAAGGTGGATTGGTTGTCCCAGATCCCTGCTGATGGAGATGGGTGGGGTGAAAGGCTAAGATCCAGTTCCTCTTCTCCTTGGCTATTCTAGTCTGCCTCTAACCCTGATGTCCTGGAGGTGCTGCCTGGATGCCAGGGGTGTCCTCTGTGCTCAAGTATTTGTTGTTAAGAAGCAGAGATGTAGTGGAAAGCACTGGAGTGGCAGCAATGGAAGGTGAGCTCCTCAACAGGCCTTCAGGAGTAAACAAAGCTGGTGCCTTTGCAAGGGCACAAAAACGCAAGCAAAAGCACGCAGTGACTCCACCTGGCTCCAAGTGGCACAGTGAAGGGGAAGCTGTGCGTCACCTTCTCTTGAAACAACATAAAACTTCTGCTCCTCCAGCCCCTGTGGCAGGGAAATCGCCAACCATTCCTCTGCTCCTCCTGAACCTGCCTTTTACAGGCTTCATGAAACACCACAGGTCTTGCATTGTGTCACAAGCTGGTACTGGGGGGCTCCCGGCTGTCCGGTGCTTTTGCGACTGCCCCTCCCGATGTGGAGGGGTTTTTGTATAAGCCCGAGGGTCACACGTGGCACTCGCCTCTCATGGAGGAATGGCCACCGTGGGACCGTATTTCAGGGTGGTAGTTAGAATGTACCCCCACCCCCCTCAGAAATTGCCTCTAAAACCAAGGTTTGCTCCACAAACTAATCGGTTTATTAAGGGTTAACACAAACGGAGGAATGATGTTTAGGGAAAATGCAAATGTGAATGGCTGCCAGGGACATAAATATGTATATAGTGAGAAAATGTCCTTTAGGGAGGCAATGCAAAAGGTCCAGGTGCTTTTAAGGGAGAGGATTAAGGACCAAAGGGAGGAGGGATGTGTTTTTTTTTGGCGCGCCCCTGGGGGGGGGGGGGCCAGCCTCTCGGCAGCGGGTGCAGCGGCCGTTGGTTTCCCCTCAAGCGGCAGCAACACGGGGGGCTCCAGCCCCGACCCCAGGGCTCAGGACCCTGAGCTCAGTGCTGAGGCCCAGGCTGGACCCGGGGCAGGCAGGCAGGCAGGTCCCAGCACCAGTGCCTGCAGCAGGGGGTGTCCCATGCAGAAAGTGTCCCAACGGGCCTCAGGGAGGAGGGAAGGACCCACCTGCTGCACTCGCTGCCTCTGATACCCCCGGGACCCACCTGTCCAGGCAGTGTCACTGCCCAGAGCCAAGGAGCACCATGAGCCCCAAGTGAGGAGGTGACTGCCAGGGGCACAGGATGGCTTGTGGCCCATCTTTTCTGTCCCGCACCACATCCATTGTTTTGGGTTCAGTTGTCCTTGAGAAGCAAGTCTGGTTTAGTCCATGAGCAGGGAATGATCAGGAGAGGCCTATGCTTGCTGAAAAGGCATTTTGTTTAGACTGATGTGGGGAAGAAAAGAACAGTTTCCCACACATTGTGAGAGAACAAAGTCCTCCATGTTCCCTGTAGCTTTAGCTCTACCCTGTTCCCTCTTAGGCACCCCGTTTTCAGATATGGGAGTCCAGCTTGCCTAGAAGGTGGTCCAGACCTCTAATGTTCCCAAGGCCTTTTGAAGAGTCCTACACTCTTCTCAAGATGAAGGGGCCTACCATGCAACACTAAGTGCTCTCCCACCTGCAAAAATTCACCCTTATCCAGGCTGGTGGGACTTCCTTCTGTGGAGCAGACCTTGCTATCCTCCTCATCAGCCTGAAGTATAGAAAAAGGAAGCAGGACTTGTGCCTTTCTACCACCCATCATTCACCTTTCTTCAGCTCATGGCTGACACGGAGCTGGCACAGAGCTGTACTTCTGCAGTTGTTCATCTTGGCCTTCTCATGGATCCCCTCTCCACAGTACTCCTGGCACACAAAGGAGATTTGGGTAAAGTTCCAGCTCCCTGAATGGCTGAAGCCAAAAGGGGTCACCAAAGCTGTCACCAAAGGGGCCCCCAGCCACATGTTCCTGGGGCAGCAGTTGAGAGCTTGGGAGCTGCACAGGGCATGGAACCAAGGAGCTGAGTCAGCTGGAATCTAGTAACCCTTCCCAGGAGCACTTCCAGCTGCTCTGGAGCCCTCCCAGTGGGTCAAACCGTGCCCCAGCTGCCACTGGCAGCAGCACAATGGCAGGTTCAGGGGCACAGCCAGTGCTGTGAT
The DNA here is from genome assembly GCF_000747805.2 of Chaetura pelagica. Classification (NCBI taxonomy): domain Eukaryota; kingdom Metazoa; phylum Chordata; class Aves; order Apodiformes; family Apodidae; genus Chaetura; species Chaetura pelagica. The sequence continues at coordinate 164,763 of NW_009952150.1, read as the reverse complement.
AAGGTGTGACCATCTAGTGATAGAAAGGCCCTTGCTTGGAAATATATCTGTGTGCTCCGTGTCGTGCTGCCCAGCAGTGCTGGGTGGGGGCGCTGAGCAAGTTTTCCTGCACTGAAATCATAGTGATTGAATATTCCCTGATCAAGAGGTATCCCAGCCACTTGATTCCCTTAGGATTACCTTTTCCATCAATGAACCCCATGTGATGACCCTGCCACTCTTGATCTCCAATGAAAAGCCTTCCTGAAACATGAGATAGAAAAATTCAGCTTGGATCTGGTGCCTGGCAGAGCTGTGGAGCAGATGGTGGGAGCTGGAAGCCTGAGACCCGCTGTTGTCATGGCAGTGCTGGAGCAGCCACTCCAGTCCCTGCAGCAGAGATGGCCGTGACCAGCCCTCCTGTGCTCTGGTGGGCTCCACTCCACAGCACAGAGCCCAGGAAAGGGGCCAGATCACCATCCCTGAATGTGTTTAAAAATTGTTTAGATACAGTGCTTAGGGACATGGTTTGGCAGGAGGCTGGTAGAGTCAGATTAAAGTCAGATTAAAGGTTGGACTGGATGATGTTACAGGTCTTTTCCAACCTGAGTAATTCTAGAAGAGTGCTCATGTCAAAAACAGGGGAGTCCTTTCCCCAGCATCCTGGGTGTCAAGTCCCCTTGTCTGCAACAGGACCCATGGCTCATCCCTGCCTTCCTCATCACCACTTCAGGAAGCCATTCCTTACTCTGGAACACTGAGCAACACAGATGCCTTTTTCACCCAGTCAGGACCAGAGACTGCTGTGTCTGTTTGTGTTCTCACAGGCAGGACAAAAGGGTCTCCAAAGAGGACTGTGGCCCACTCTGCTCCTCATCATGTCAGCAGCTGAGTGCAGGGCTCCCAGCAGAGAGGCAAGAGGCAACACAACTTGAGGTGGTTTGTGGGGATCCTGCAGTGGTGCAGGTCCCGTATAAACCCACTTTCCAGCTGGGGATCTTCCTGCAAGGGAGCAGAACCTCTTGTCTTCAGCTTCTGAACCACAGGAGCACTTTTTTTAGAAATACAGAGCTGTGCTGGAAATGGGGTGGCTTTTCCTCCCCTCCCCCCTCTTCCTTCTCTCTCCCCACACTTTCTCCCTCTTCCCCCTCCTCTCCACCTTGTCTTCCTATTCCTGCTCTCCCTTCTCCCCCTCCTCTTCCTCTCCCCACTCCTGGCATGCATAACAAAGCATATACAATACAAATAGAACAGTAAAAACAGACAATGTTTTTTAATACTGTCTTAAGGCACTTAAAAAGCAAAACAGTTTTAAAAGCAATGCTACACAAATGCAATTATACAATATGTAACATAAAATATATCACAGAAAAATATAACATAACAAAATGTATACAATAAGAATACAGCATATGTTAATATATTACTATAATAAAATTATAATAAAAATAAAATGAAAATGTAATAAAACCATACGTTTTTAATACTGTTTAAAGGCACTTACAAACTGCAAGTTTTAAGTGATGCCACACAAATGCAAATATGTAACATCAAAATAGAACACATTATAACAAAGTGTATATAATAAAAATACAACTTCATAAAAAACATACACAATGTTTTTAATACTGGCGTGTCTAGCAGGAACGGGCAGCCGAGGCTGAGCTGCAGGCAGGGACTCCCTGGCCCTGGGGGGCTGCAGGGGGTCCTGCTGAGCCCGGAGGGTTGATGCTCCCTGGGCTCACAGGGGGCTCCGGGCCACGGCACAGATCGGACCTGGCCGTGCTGCAGGGGCGGAGGAACTCCTCCTCTTCCTCATCCACCTCCCCCTCCTCTTCTTCCTCCACTTCCTCCTGTTCCTCCCCCTTTTCCCCCTCCTCTTCCTCCTCTTTATCTGAATTTGCAAAAGCCTTGTTGGTCCTTATAGCTGCTGATCTTCAGTGTGTTTGTCTACAGCACTGGACAACTCCTCCACCACCACCCCTCCCGACCAAAAGGCCACCCACAAGCTATTCCAACACCTTTGTCAGTTTTCTTTTACGTGCTGGTTCTCACTCCAGCTCTGCAGCAGGTTCTCACTCCAGCTCCAGTGATCGGCTTCCGTGTGAACACAAGGACTCTCAGGACCTCAGGCAGAGGGTACAGAAATATTTCCCAGCCTTGTTCATCAGCAGAGCACTGAAGCTTCTGACACTGCCTTCTGGTGTGAAGAGGCTGCTGCATCAACAGCAGGCAAGAGCAAACAGAAATGAGGAGATGCCTCCCAAATACAAGCTTTGCTGTGGGAATGCTGGAGAAACCCTTAGCATCATAGAATGGTCAGGGTTGGAAGGGACCTCTGGAGATCATCAGGTCCAAAGCCCTTGCCAGAGCAGGATGACCCAGGGCAGGTCACACAGAAACACATCCAGATGGGTCTTGAAAGTCTCCAGAGGAGGAAACTCCACTACCTCTCTGGGCAACCTGTTCCAAGGCTCTGTCACCCTCACAGGAAAGAAGTTTTCCCTCATGTTGAGACGAAACTTCCCATGGTCCAGGTTTCATCCTATCACAGGGCACCACTGAAAAGAGACTGACCCACTCTTCTTGACACCCACCCTTCAGATATTTGTAAACATTAGTAAGACCTCCTCTCAGTCATCCTTTCTCCAGACTAAACAGCCCCAAGTCTCTCAGCCTTTCCTCATCAGACAAGTGTTCCATTCCCTTAATTATTCTTGTAGCCTCCAATAGGCTCTCTGAAGTAAATCCCTGTCCCTCTTGAACTGGGGAGCCCAGAACTGGACACAATACTGCAGATGTGGTCTCACCAGGGCAGAGTGGGGTGGGAGAACCTACTGGACACACTCTTCTTAATGCACCCCAGGATTCCATTGGCCTCTTGGGCCACATGGGCACATTGCTGTCCCATGGATAACTTATTGTCCACCAGAACTTCAGTGACTTAAAACAGTGACCTGGGTGTAAGCAAAGCCCACATCTTTGAGTCAGAGCAGGTTCTTTGACTCAAACTTCATCCATGAAGAGCAGAACTGCTTCTAGACTGTCCCTCACACCATCCTGTTTTCTACAGGCAGCCAACACTGCACAGTGCCTGGTACCAACACACTACTGACACTGCACATCCTAGGACTCAGGCTCTCGGGGTCATCACCTCCATGCTGAAAAGTCTCAGAAACACTCAGTATTTCCCCCGAGCTTTAATCTAGTGAACCCCAAGCCCCAGGCTCATCAAGAAGGAATGGGACAACTGTAACTGGATTCACCGACATTTAGAAAGCTGCAGGACAGAATATTTTATTTCTCCATTTAGAAACTGGCTTAAAGTAACAAAGCAAAAGCTTTCAAGCCTTCTCTGCTGTCCAAGTCAGGAGGGAACACTGCAAGTCACAGCCCAACAGGCAAAGGCCCAAGATCTTCCTTTAACACAGACAGCAAAAGGGGCTTCCTGTTAAAGAGGCTGTTTCTGCCTCAACACACACAGAAACATCTTCATGTAGATAAGCCTTGGCCTTTCTTTTCAACTGCAAACCACCTGCCAGGGTGAGGTGGCACCGGGTGGCCAATGCCCTCTCCTTCCCCTTCCCATCACTCCTCCCCATTCCCCACCAGGGACGCTCCTCCTCCCAGAGGCGGCAGAGGAACCTGCAGTGTGGAGATGACGCTGCTCACCCGCTGGGCTGGATTGCTCTGTTGGCTCATGGCTGGGCTGGCTTGGTGCCGCAGTGCCATACCCATCCCCCCGGTGCTGTGGGGCCATAGGTGGCCCATCTTGGCACCCTCCAGAGTCTCTGGTAGCAGGGGGACATGCTCGGCAGACCAGAGAGGCAGCCTGATGCTGCCTCCCTGCTCTGGGGTCTGTCCCCCCTTGCTCTAAGGTTATATAAGGGCTTCAGCTAGATCTTCTACAGCCAGCAGCCTCTTTCTGACACAATATAAAGCAAAGGCATTAATTATCTACTCTTTAGAGGGAAGTCAGAAGAAAACTCTGGAAAATAAACCACAGATTCATTCCTTTAGGAAAAAGCTTTCCCAGACTCTGATTCCTTCTGTTGCAACTTCCGAATAAGTTCCAGTAAATTCATCTGTAAAGTCAGCTCCTGCAAAGGGAGAGAGACATTTTTCCAAAAAAAAGGTGATCCCTTTCCTTTCTACAGGAAGCAGAAAGAATTGGTTTGTACCACTCACTCAAGAGTTGCTGATCTTCAGGGAACAAAAGCACAGAGATACAAAACAAATGCTTAATCATTTAGGCATTTCTATAAAATACAAATCAGGAATACCTTGAGAGATCTGCTGCAACTGTAGCTGTTTGAAGAGCCACAGGGCTTTACAGTAATTTAAGGTTTCAGAAAGGTTCTTTCTTGACCATGGTTTAGTGACCCAGGCAGCGAGGCCTGTCCGTTCTGCAGGTTTTGCCTTCTGGAGCAGCCTCCAGGAGCAGGGCAGCAAGGTTCCCATACACAGCCACAGGCCCCAGGGAAGGTGCTGGGGATCAGCAGAGCTCCCCCCTTCCCCCCCATCTCCAGCAGCATCTCCAGTGTCCTGATCCCTTCCCAGCACAGCAGGGTAAGAAGCTGGAGCCATCACATGGGCTACTCTGAAAGTGGAGTCTAACGCACATGTGACATGCTGCTGTGCTGGTGCATCAAACTCCTTCTAGGTATTACATTCCCCTTCAAAAAACTCCCTTTTCCATGACTGTAATCAAGTGCAGACCCCATCTACCATCGTCACCAACATCAGCTTATGGTTTCCTTCCCATCTGCCTGTTCTTTACTCACACTTAGCTCACAAGCCATTTGGCACAGGGACTGCAGAGTGGAATATCTAGTTCAGTGAGCCCTGTGCTGTGACTCGGGCTTGCAGACATTATATGACTGAATTAAAAACTGTATCAACTGCATAAACAAGCATTTGATAAAGCAGACTGGAGGGGGAAATGCATCAGCTGATGGGAAGTGCCTGGAGAACAGATTCCAGCAGTGACATGATGGTGGCATTCAGGTCTGGGTCTGGTTTGCCAGCTATGGTAAAGTCAAACATAAATAAACCCCAGCAAATAGGAACCCTGTGAAAAGTTATTACTTACTAAAATAACATAAAATTAGGGGGCACGAGGGGAGAGAAAGAACTGCCTTCATTATAGAGCTGAGGAACAGCAGCATAGGAAAAATAAGAGGCTTGTTCAAGGCTACACAGCCAGGAATTGTGTGGGTTTTAGAAAATGCCTGTTTTACAAACTTAGTTTAAGCAGTCTTTTCTTACTAGTAGGTCTTTATCTAAGTGAAATTTAATCAGCTGAAGAAACAGAGTTAAGAACAGCCTGTTTCTGCATTCCCTGGAAACTTCTGTGGCATTACAATGAGACTTTGGAAGTTGGATTTTTTCATTCCTGTGGTGACATTAAGACATCAGAGAAAAACCCATGTGATTGCTCATGACTTTATAGAGCAGATGCACTGGAGAAACCAGGAACAATTTTCTCATCACAGTTTGAGATCATCATCTCCACTAAGTCACAATCAAGAATTGACAAGCTGCCTGATAGACTTCTTGAAGGCGATTTGCACAGCTAAGCTAGGTACAAAAGTGAAAAACCCACACAGCCACTTATTTTAGTATTGTTCAGACCCACTGCACAGTCACAGCACTGCAGGCACAGCATTCTGTTCCCCTGCACTGGGACAATCATTGCAGAAAGCTGTCTAATGGGTTTCAGCTCCTTCATTATGAACCTGCTACCACGTCATTTCAGCTCCTTCATTATGAACCTGCTACCACTACCTAGGGCACGTGCCTAGGGCACGTTGCCCATCAGCTGATGAGGCAAAGGATGGATCCTCCTTTCTGACCCAGCGATTCAGAATTCATGAAGTTTAAGCTTGGTGTGGTTTTTTTGTTTGTTTGGGTTTTGTTTTGTTTTGTTTTTAAATAAAGATATTATCACAAGAGTCCTGTCAAATCTTATGCTCCCTGCCTAAGCACCAACCTGTGGGTTTGTGGTGATGTAGAAGCCAGACACCCCAGCCTTCTCCAGAGTGCTCTGCTGGTCTATCACCTTCTGGTCTAGTTCCAAGACTATCTTCTCATCCATCATTCGCTGCTCCTCTCGAATTCTTTGCTCCACAGCCTGAAACAGGTAACATTAGACTGGGAAAAAAGTAGAGGATTTGCCTTCATTCTATCTTTTTCTCATCTCCAAGTCTGTTATTGAAACCAACGTGCAACTGGATCCTGCAGCACTTCTGCTCTGGAGGCTCCAAGACAGCAGAGGGAGCAAGCACAGCTCCAGATTTCACCTCCTCCACCCGTCTTGCCTGACAGCGAGCTACCACTCCAGAAAAAGCAGGGAAATGGCTGGTGTCAGCCAGCTTTCTGTGTCTGGAGGCCAGGGAAGAGACCACGAGCAATCGACTGGTATCTGAACGACTCTTCCTGACAAGCCAAGGTTCGAGCAGCAGGCTATGGCTGAACACTCCCAGCAGTAAGGGCTTGAAAGTCTGAGGGCGAAGAATCTCATCCCCCTCACAGGACTGGGGAGGCTGAAGAGAGACTTGGAGGAGTAACACAGGCCAACACTCAGTAAGGTGCCAGCTCAGACACTTCCCTGAGCCTCCCTGTTCCCTGGACACTAACACACAGAGCTGGAACTGTAAATCACAGCCAGATCCCATTTATTCACCAAAGGTGCTGAACTTCTCAAAAATCTAACTTGGGACCTGGAAAGCCAGTTTATTTTGTGTTGACAACAGCAAGCTGAAGTCTTCCTTGAAACTACAATGTGCTGGGGCACTACTTGTGACAAAGTGAGAACATTATCAAACAAGAACTTTGCAAAACAGGCCCAACCAGGAGAGTGCAGCCCCTCTTGCCTTGCCAACATCTGACTAAAGCTCAGCAGAGGAAGTTCTGCATTGCCTCTGCAGAAGAAACGGAGCACAGTGACCATTTGGCACATCAAATGCACCCTGGAAATCAGGAGTGTTGGAACTAGATGATCTTTAAGGTCCCTTCCAACCCAAACCATTCTGTGGTTCTACAACACACTCTGGGAGCGCCCACATGCTCTGCCAGCTGCAGGAAGGGGTACTGCCAGTCAGCTCTGGAGAAAATTTCACCCTACCAGAAACTGTCTGAGAGGAGAAAAGAGAGCAGAAGAATGGCAGGGGACAAGGAGAGCCCAGCTCAAATAAAAAGCCAGGCATGGATGGAGGTGCTACAGCCTTAACAGGCTGCACTGAGCAAGACACAGGGGAAGTCAGGAAGCATCAAATCCCACCTGAATACAAAGTTCATCTAAATACAAAACATCTCTTGTAAGAAATAAGTAGCAAAAGTTTAAACATTTTCCTTGGGCACTGCTGCCCCTTTGCAACACAGGAAACAGAGGCAGGCACTTACCTGGAAATATTCACAGAGGTAAGTGGTCCTAACTGCACAGAAGGGGAGAAGTTACAAAGCCTGGGATTTCCTACATCTGATGGTTAAGAGACCTGGGCAGATCCACCTGAGAGGGGAGCAGAAAGCCTGTATGCTGCTACACATCCTGGGGAAAATCCAGAATTAGAACAATAGAGGGTTCTGTCCTGAACAGTCTGGAAAAGAGCTGTGGTTTGTTTGGCTTGGCCTACACAAAGAGCAGTTATTACCTGCATGGAGCAGGAGCCACCTCATGAAACCTTGCTTGGATGTACAGTAGTCCATTGGTGTCTTACATTTTTAAGAATGTCCAGAGATGTGGGCAAGCTCTGCAGAACTACACACTATTAAGGTGGGCAAAGAACTGTGTCAAGTCTCAGCAAAAGGTGAGGTAGAGGGCTAATTGCCTCCGTCATTATGGGATGCTAATGAACCAAGGAAAGCTCTGTCCTTACATGTTCTTCAGTTTTGTCCTTATGTGTTCTTCAGTCTAGATGGTCATGCTCTGTGGAAGATATGAAGGATTCAAATCCTTGGCTCCCCAGAGACCTTCCTCCCAGCCACCCTGGGGGAGGGAGGAGGCACCACACCATGGTGCACTCACTGTGCTGGAGGAGCAACTTTCCTTGGGTTGGAAAAAAACAGATTTAAGTGCCTACACACTGTTTAAGGTTAGCAGCTGATTCTAGGCTACAGAGAAGTGCTAAAGTATCAGGAAAAAAAAAACTTAAACACAAGTTTTTGCTTCAGCTCTAGTGGCCGGTGACCCTGCACAATAGGCAAACCTCTTTTAAATGCCATGGGTTCTATTAGGGAGCCAGACATTTTAAAAGTACATCTTGTATTAGCCCTCATGGGAGCCCAATCCCAAGCTCTCTCATAGGAGCTGGTCTTTTAAACCTTTAACCTCAGAGGGCAGCTCCGACATGTACCAATTGTTACTGCAGTGATCAATCTATTCTCAAAATGCTTTACAGCAGAAGCATAAGGGCAAAAAGGAAGAAATACCTCTAGGAACACCTGGTAGAGACAAATGTAAGAGAAAGACAAAGGGAAGGCGGAAGGAAATGCAAGACAAGGAGAAATTGTACATCTGTGGTCTACTTACTGAGTAAATAAAATACTGGAACTCTAAAATAAGCAGTACAGCTTATTGCTTGCTGCACGTCTAAGTTACTCAGAGACAAAAGCAACAGGGACAGCTAACAGAGGTCCAGCCTGGCTTTAGTCCTCAATAGGAAATGAGGGATGTGGAAACACCAAAACAAAAGATCCAACAATGACTACTGACATGGTGCTTATCATGGGCAAAGGGCAGGAAAGAGCCTGTGTATTTCAGCAGTTATCTGTTTGCATTACGTGGAGTAAAGTAACTTCCCTTCTATCCCCATCCATTAAGATAACTAGCTCCTTGCAATTTCTTTCACCTTATAAAACTGCCTCTATCTTATCACCAGTGTGCAGATAAGTCCTCTGGGACTCAGTGTTAAAGTACTGCTTGTGCTGAAGTGCCTTTCTCCAAATGTCTTGGGGTGCTCGAAGAAACTACTTCTGTGCTTACATGTCTCAAGGCAGTTCCTCTTCATCAGTGATACTAAGTGTGATTATTTTTTTTTTTAAAGTATTCTCTGCTTTCTGCTTGCTACCACATAATGGCAGATTTCCCATACTTCCTCTGTGTTTTCTATCACCTCGCTCTCTACCCATACACAGGCTTCAGCCTGTAAAATAACAAAGACATAAAGCATTGTGGAGACCATCACTCTTTTGGAGCAGACTCCTGAAGTTCCATGATTCCCAAATAATGCCTGCACTGCAGCTATTCTAGATGGCAAGAGCCTAAGTTCCCCACTCTTGGGAGAGGGACAAAGGGAAGAGCAAGAAAAGGGGACCCCAAGGCCACGTGGGGAACTCAGGGCTGTGCTAGGAAGACCAGAGGACAGCTGGTGGCTCCCAAGGCTGTGGAGAGGTGACCAGTTAAACCCTCTGGACATGCTGCTGTGACGCAGGAGGGGTCCTGCAGCAAAGGGGCTGTGAGCCCCCTGAGGAGAGGACACAACCAGGGGAAGACTTGCCTGGCCCAGCCCCCCTCACCTCCATCTCCCGCTGCTGGGCGGCGCGGAGCAGCGGCAGGTTGTGGGGCCGGCAGCACTGCTGGGCCTCCTTGTGCCGGTGGAACAGCTCCTGCTTCAGCCCTGCGAGGGAGGGGCTGCGGGTCAGGGCACGGCCCCTCCCGCCCCCCAGTATATCCCCCCCACT
>NW_009952150.1:151698-153996 GCF_000747805.2 Chaetura pelagica | reverse complement strand
CGGGGTTTTCCTGGAGGTTTCTCTCCAAGGCCGTGCATCCCAAGGGATGCAAAGGGAAACACAGCAGGGTGTCCAGCTGCCCTGGCTTGGAAGCAGTTAAAAAGGTTTGAAATGACGTTATTAAAAGCGTTTCAGATGAAGTTTGACATCTTTTGAGTCACTGCCCGTGGTCGCTTTGCCACGGCCACGAAAATGGGGTGACCCCCGTGTCACCAGCAGCGGTGGGATGTTACTCTCCCGGTACTGGACTTCACAGTTTTACACCAACCCATAAGCTGGTGACCATTCCCTACGGACACTGGGCTCCCTGGGGAACCCCGAGGAGGATGAGGCCACTCGGCTGCAGGGGTCCCATATGATTTATTACACGTGTTCCAACCTCAAAGGCTCTGTGGGGATGGCCATGGTTTCTGCTCTGGAGCAGGGGTGCAGGTGGTAAGATCAATGCCCAGTGCCGGCTGGGTTGCAAATTTGTTTCAGTGCCACAAATTAAAAGGGTCCTGGCTTGAATGAGCAAAATGAAAGAACTGCTAAAATATATTAAAAGTGCCTTAAAAGTGCCTATCTGTACATGACTTTGGAGTTAACAAAAGTTGTGCTGAGGAGGAGGAGAAGCCTCCATATTGGAGAGGAACATGGAGCACCTCCAGGCAAACGGAGCCTAAAATCACCCTGGAAAAGTCACTCCTTTCTTCTTCTTCTTCTTTTTTTTTTTTTTTTTTTTTTTTTTCCTTTCTATTTAATTACTTCAGATTTCCGTCCAATTTCCATCCAAGTATCCCCAAATCCCAGAGAGGCTTTGGATGGGCTGAGTGCAGATCCCCTCTGGGCTGCTTAGACCACTGCTGTGTATTCCTGCCGTGTCTGTCTGTCCTGCCTGTCCCCTGCCTGCTCTTCCCCCAGCTGGGCAGCAACATTCCCGTGAAATGGCTGCCCCATATTTTAAACAGGCAAATCACGAGAACCCTGTCCTCAGGATCTGCCAAGAGCTTTTTGTGGTGCTGAAGCTGCTGGGGGCAGAGCAGTGCAGCAGAGCTGAGCTGCTGGGGAAGGGAAAACGGGGACTTGTAATGAAAAGCTCTTAGTCGTGCTGCTCAGCTGGGGGAATAGGAAGGACAGGATAAAGTACCCCCAACTCTTTGTCATTCTCTGCCACAAAAATTTGATGGCAGCTTTAGCTAAATGTCCTTACTTGGTGACACCTGTACCCAGGGTTTTGCTATCCCAAGGTATTTCCCTAACAGTAAAAACCTGAAATCACAGAACCATTGAATTTTTTATGTTGGAAAAGACCTTTCAGATCATCAAGTCCAACCATTAACCCAGCACTGCCAAGGCCACCACTAAACCGTGTCCCTCAACACCACATCTACATGGCTTTTCAATCCCTCCAGGGATGGGCAGTCTCTGCCAGGGCCTGACAAACCTTTCCATGAAGAAATTCCTCCTAATATCCAAACTAAACTTCCCCTGGCAGAACTTGAGCCCATTCCCCCTTGTTCTGTCACTTGTTACTTGGCAGAAGAGCCCGACCCCCCTGGCTCCAGCCTCCTCTCAGCAGCTGCAGAGCCAGCAGGTCTCCCCTCACCTCCCTGTCTCCAGGCTGGACACCCCCAGCTCCCTCAGCAGCTCAATGTCAGACTTGTGCTTCAGCCCCTTCCCCAGCTCTGTTGGCCTTCTCTGGACATGCTCCAGTCCCTCAATACCCTTCTTGTTGTGAGGGGCTCAAAACTGATCCATAATTTGAGGTATAGCCTCACCCGTGCTCTTTGGCAGCTGTGGATGCTTGGGGATGGGGATGCCCCAGCCCAGGACCAGGCAAGTTGCTTGTCCTGCTGTGGCTGCCTGCACTGCTGAGGATCTAACACAGCCTGCCTTGTTCCTGTCCAAGAATCATGTCCCCATTGTCATGGCATGGAGCAGACCCTGCCTTGATCTTGCCACCCTCCCCACCTCACTGGGGCTCTACTCTCTTCCCAGAGCAGTTTCAGGGGCAGTTGAAGCCTGGTGGTGTCTGGGTGTGGGGAGGGTTCTTGACCCCAGGCTCGGAGCATCAGGGTCTTGACCTTGACCCTAAGCAGCACCAGACTGGACGGGACAGACCATGGCTGAGGCTGGGAGGGATGGCCTGGCCGTGAGAGCTGTGCACAGTGGCTGTGGGGAACCTCTGCGGGGAAAGGGGGGCAGCTGGGGATGAGGGGGGGCTCAGCCAAGGTGGAGGGGCTCAGTCTGGGGATAGGGAAGTTCAGCCTGGGGAGGAGTGCTCAGTTCAGGGAGAGGGGGGCTCAGCGGGGGGCG
>NW_009952150.1:127078-150703 GCF_000747805.2 Chaetura pelagica | reverse complement strand
CCGGGGCGGGGGGTCTGACACAGGGAGCTGCCCCCGCTGTGCCCGGGGATCGTGCTGCCCTTGTGCCGGGCCAGGATGCGCTGGCGTGCCGGCAGGGATTGGGGGTGACCTTTCTGTTTGGATGGAGCTGGGGGACGGGGTCTCCACTGGGTCCTGCACGAGTGCCATGGGACAGAGGGACAAGGAGCACATTGGTTGGTTAGCCTGGAGAAAAGGAGGCTGAGGGGAGACCTTGTCACTCCCTGCAACTGCCTTGAGAGGAGGTTGGAGTGAGGAGGGTCGGTCACTTCTCCCAAGGAACAAGTGAGAGAACAAGATGAAATGGGCTCAAGTTGTGCCCGGGGAAGTTTAGTTTGGTATTAGGAGCAATTTCTTCATGGAAATGTTTGTCAGGCCCTGGCAGAGACTGCCCAGGTCAGTGATGGAGTCCCTATCCCTGGAGGGATTGAAAAGCCATGTAGATGGGGTGTTGAGGGACATGGGTTAGTGGTGGCCTTGGCAGAGCTGAGTTAATGGTTGGTCTTGATCTGAAAGGTCTTTTCCAACGCAAAAAGATCCAATTATATGATTCTGAGCTCAATGAATTAAACTGCAGCCATGACTCCTGCTGGGGAGGGAGCATGGTAGGTGCTGTGTCTGTGAGCATGGTAGAGGCAGGTAAGTGGCACACATGGGAACTGGCACTGGGGAGCGTAGGTGACTCAGGGATTTCCTGTGGTCTGTAATGGCCCAGGTGGTCCAGCTCTTCATCACCAGGGCCAGGATATACCCCCAGAGCTGCTCAGCCTTTGGCGAGCATGGTGTCACTGGGCAAGCAGCTGCCACAAAAAGTAGCTGATTCACTGTGCCTTTTGCACCAAAAGTGGCTTTGCTGCTTTTAGTGGGGCAGGAGACAAGGTGGCATCATCTGGGGCTTGGGCTGGGGAGCTGGCAAGCATCCCCCCATGGGTGCCATGGATTGGGTTGGTTGTGCTGAAGCCAGGGACTCAGCAGAAGCTCTGCCCAAGCACTTGTTCAGTCCTCAGCTGGTCCCCAAGCTGCTCCCTGAGCTAAGGATGGAGCCAAGGCCACTCCTGGGGCAGCAAACCTCCCGCAGGGCCAGGTCTTGGGGGAATGCCTCCCTTCAGGGCCAGATCTGCCCTCCTCACCTGACTTAGTTTAGGTGGTTTCCATGAGCCTTCTGCAGCTCCTCCTTGGTCTTCCAAGAGCTACACCATCCTCCTGCACCCTTGGGCAAGGGTCTCCAACACCAGCTCCCCCCCCACCCCATACTACACTGGACATGTGGTCACCCACCTCAGTGGCTTTGCCACTCGACCCCAGCCTCCTTCCATCACTTTTTTAGCCACTTTAACCTTGTGTCTGACCTCTGACACTTATCCTCTGGGCAAGAGCAGCTTGTGGCAGGACCACCACAGCGTCACAGCCTTGGGCTCTCCAGATTTATTCCAATTTAAACACAGTGGAGTAAATGTGTTTCCCCCACTGTGGCCTCTGGAGCTGAATATCTGAACGGGAATTTAACCCCTGAGCTGCAACTAAAATAAGATCTGGATTGAGGTGGTCGCTGGCTCTTGGTGATGTCGGGTAAAAACTCCATAATCCTTTCCCAAGCAGCTGCCAACATAACTGGCAGAGTGAGGGCTACTGAGCTGGAAAAGATGGGTTTGACCTGCTGGCTGAAGCATGCACGGTTGGAAATGTGTTAGAAAACATGGCCAGGCTTTGGTTGTCTGGGCTGGGCATCCATGGGGGACTGGAAGAGATGCTGCACATATGTGTCCTGCCTGCACATCTGTCACTGAGAGGATCCACGGATTCTCAGTCAAGGTGAATTCATGTTCTCTGTGGCTCAGCAGCCCAGGAACTCCTCATGTGCCCACTCCCCTCAGAGCAGAGGGGCTGGTCTGTTTGACACTGGGTGACAGGTCTATACCACCCCATGAACAACCCAGTCCTGCCTATGCAGCCCTGCCTGGCTATCCTGGGCTGAGAACTGCTTCCCCTGCATGCTGTGAGGTCTCCCAGCTGGCTGGTGTGCTTGCTGTTGGGTCACTGCAGCGTGTTCATGCCTGGGAGGGACAGTGGGAGAGAGAAGAGTGTGCAGGCTTGGCTGCAGCCAAGGGTGAAAGGATGCAAAGGATGCAAAGCTTGCAGCAGACTGCAAGGGATGCAAGTGTTGCAGTAGACTGCAAAGGATGGAAAGGGTGCAGTGGAATGCAAGAGATGGAAGGTATGCAGCAGGCTGCAAAGGATGCAAAAGTTGCAGTGTGCTGCAAGGCATGCAGAGGATGCCTGCACAGCCCTACCCAGCCCGGGCCCGCGCTGCTCTCCGGGCAGCCAGGAGAACGCTTATCCCAAAACACCCCAAACGTGTACGTAACGGAATGCCGTGGATGCAAGGGCTACAAACAATGCAAAGGGTACAGTGTGCTGCCAGGGGTACAGCTGGTTCTGAAGTCAGCCCCTTCCATCCCTCGGCCTGGCACTGCCTGAGTGCTAGCCCTGCCCCTCTATTTCAGCAGCCTGATTTTTGGGGCAGGGGCAGTGACCCCCTCTTGTGGGGCCTGCCTGCTGGGCTAAGGGTGCTCCAGGGGGCCCATCTTGCTGCTCCCCAGCAGTCTCCACACTAGCAGGGGACTGCTTTGAGCCACACTCCCTTCCTTAAGGACATTTTCAGGGTCTTCAAGCACCCACTGGGCAACCAAACACAGTCCCAACACAGCAGCCTCTGCTCCTCCACTGCAGTCCCCAGCCCTGCACCCAGCCTGTAGCCACTGATGCCTGTGCAGCTGGGGACGGGCAGCCCCTGCCACAGCCAGGCCTGGCCTGGCCCCTGGTGACATCCATGCCCTGGCAGAGTGAGGACATGGCATGTGGTTTGTGCTCCCACAGACGCACCAGGGCCAGGCTGGCATGTGGGAACGTGTCTGGAAACGGCAGCGCGGGTACCTCAGCCTTCCTTTGGCCTCAGTGTTCTGCCTTTCCTGCTCTGAGCACTTGGATTCCAGTGCACGCCTGCTTTCCCTAATACAAAAATAGGGATTTTTCCAAAATTATGCCGGGCAGAGCTTCTAGAGGCTTGAACAAAGGCTCTTGAGTGTGTTCAGCTATGGCTCTGTGTGCTAGAAATGAATCTGCAGCCCTGAACACAGCAGGGCTTCAGCTCTTGGCTTCCCCCACTTTGTTACAGTGAGGGATTAATTGGTGCCTTGGATGGCATGCAAACGTTTCCATGGATCCATTGGGTAAGAGACCCTTCAAATGGAGCTTGTTGGCAGGGCAGGTGGCTGCTGAGTAGGGGGCTCCAGCTGCAGCCCCTCCAGCATTGCCCTGGCCCCCCAAAACGGCATGTTCCTGTGCACCCCATTCTATGGGCTGGAGGGTCAGCAGCTTGTGGAGTGTCCCATCAAAACCCCAACAAGCCTAGGGCACATCTGCAGGCTGAAGCTCACCCTTCAGCGTGGCCCACCTGAGGGGCTGCCCCAGGACTGGTCAGGGGAGAGGGACTGTGGCCTTTTGCCCAGCCCTGGGGGGCTGTTAGTGGGGACAAAATGGCTTTAGGGAGGTTCCCACTGTCAGAGCCCAGAGCTGCTGCTGGTGCAGGGAAGTCAGATCCCCCCTGGACAGCCCTGCATGCTTCCCCACCATGCTGGGGACCCCCTGCCTGTTCCCTGCACCCCAGCTCCCCTGGGGGATGCCCAGCATGGCTCATGTTGGATTCACTTCACACAGATGCAGCCCTGGGTGTCAGGAGGTGCCCGGGTGGCACTGCCACCGGCTGGTGGCAGCGGGGGTGGCACCTGGGTGCTGCGGAGTGGGGACAGGTTCAGCCCAGCCTGGCCATGCTTGCTTCAGCTGCTGGAGCTTACATACATATGTATATGTAGAAATGTGCATATATGTACACATATGCATGCATAGATGGATATTAAAATAAGTAGACATATTAAAATGTGTATATAAGTGTAAAATATATAACCCTGGGGACAGCCCTGCATGCTTCCCCACCATGCTGGGGACCCCCTGCCTGTTCCCTGCACCCCAGCTCCCCTGGGGGATGCCCAGCATGGCTCATGTTGGATTCACTTCACACAGATGCAGCCCTGGGTGTCAGGAGGTGCCCGGGTGGCACTGCCACCGGCTGGTGGCAGCGGGGGTGGCACCTGGGTGCTGCGGAGTGGGGACAGGTTCAGCCCAGCCTGGCCATGCTTGCTTCAGCTGCTGGAGCTTACATACATATGTATATGTAGAAATGTGCATATATGTACACATATGCATGCATAGATGGATATTAAAATAAGTAGACATATTAAAATGTGTATATAAGTGTAAAATATATAAGTATATCTATATATTTATATACCTTTATACGTATACATATTATATACTCTGGGAATATATAGGAAAGAGAGTTTAGTGTGTCTAGGTGTGTATATATGAAGTATATTTGCCCAAGAAATAATTTACTTCTGTAGTGTGTAGGAGTGTAAATATATTTTTATATATGTATATATAAGTATTTGTGTGTGTGTGTGTGTATGTCTCTATGAAAAAAATACATACTCCTGGTATATATATACAGCAGTCTTGTATCTTGTGACATCGCAGGCACAGGAAAAGGCTGCAGTGACAAAGCCACTGCTGGCAGCCACTATGGGTGAAAAGGTTGCAAACACCCTCCAAGAGCTCCATCATCCCACAGAAATGCTGCAGATGCTGGTTAAAGGTGTTCTTGGTACTCTGGGGTTGGTAGCAGGGACACCTCCCACCAGACCAGGTAGCTCCAAACCCCATCTAACCTGGCCTGGAACACTTCCAGGGATGGGGCAGCCACAGCTTCCCTGGGCAACCTGGGATGGTGTCTCACAGTGAAGAATTTCTTCCAAATATCTCACCTAAATCTCCCCTCTTCCTGTTTCAGTTCATCACCCCTTGTCCTCTCACTCCCTGCCCTTATCCAAAGTGCCTCCCCAGCTTCCCTGGAGCCCCTTCAGGCACTGGAAGGTGCTCTCAGGTCTCCCTGGAGCCTTCTCTTCTCCAGGCTGAACACCCCAACTCTCCCAGCCTGGCTCCAGAGCAGAGTTTCTCCACTCCTCTCATCATACTCATTTCCTCCTCTGGACTCACTCCAACAGCTCCATGTCCTTCTTGTGTTTACCCTGGCTTGTCCTGTACCATTGATGGAGCTGATGGAGCTCCCCTAGCCCCCAGTCCCCCATCCAGCATGGAATCCCCCTGATACCACCACATGCCCTCCCAGTGAGTGTGGACACAGACATTTCCTATAGAATTTTGGGACCTTGTTGTCTCATGCACATTTCATTCTCATTGGAGTTTCCCTTCCAAGTTTATTTTTGGTAGGGCCTGAAATAGGAAATGAATTGTTGGCAATATTTTCGCTTTTAGTGCTGCTCACTGGCCAAGCCAAAACAAATCTGCTGTTGTCCAACCCAACAGCTCCTTCTTCACTTCGGCAAATTGGGATGAAATGGGAACAAGAGCAGTGTTACAGTGTTGTTAGAGCAGAGGATGTTCCATAAGTGCCTCCATGCTCCTGTGCTTCCCCTGGTTGAGGTCTTGGTAGAGAGGAGAGCTGGTGGCCACTGGGCAGGCCCTACTACACCTCAGCATTTCCTGCCAGCTTCATCCACTCTTCTCCTTGGCCATGGAAGGCCATGCAATGTCCTCATTGAAGCCATCACATGGTCACCAAACCTCTGACCTGTCTGTTTGGGAAGGTAGCTTCAGGGGAGGTGACTCCTTAAGGTGGCTTCAGGAGAAAACATCTTCTGTACCATCTTGGGTGAGCAGAAGAGCTGGTTTTGCTCCACATTACAACTTCCTCCTGTGATTGGGTTCAGCTGGTCTTTCTTTGAGGTCAAAGGTTTCTATATGTCCAAGAGAGTGATGGAAAGCAGCTATGAAAAGCAAGTGCATTTATGCTATGCATGATCCTTTCTGGTGGGATTACACCTGCAGGGAAATTGTTTCATGGTTTTCAGCCCCTGCTGATTTGTGGACCTCTAAGCAAAGTCCCCTTACGGGTGCCTGTCACAGGGTGCCTGTCAGTCAGAGATGACCAAAGTGTGGCGATGGGAGGAAAGCCTGCAAGCCCTGGCAGGATCCTTGGAAAAGAGATATGTGGTCGAATGTGGAGAAATCAGCCCTTTGTGATGCTGAGGTGTGGCAATGCCTGATCCATTGTGATGGTGATGTCCTTCATGGCCTGTGGCATCACAGGACATTTCTTGGAGAAGCATCTGACCCATCTGAAGCATATGACCCATCTGAGCTGGAAGGACCTTGCTGAAAAGAACCTGGAGGCTATGGTAGACCTCAGGCTGAACATCAGCTTTTTGTTGCTCTTCTCCAGAATAAGGCAAAGCCTATAGTGGTGGACATTGGGAAAGGCACGGGAAGCCACCTGAACGAAGCTGCTGCCTTTCCACCCAGTAGGATCCAGATGTGGGTCTTCCAATTCAAGAGAGATGTGAAGAAACTGGAGAGGCCCAGAAGTAGGCTATCAACATGGTCATGGAGCTGGCCCACATTGCACCAGGAGAGGTGGAGGGGGCTAGGCTGGGCTAGCCTGGTCACAAGGAGGTGAAGGGGGCTCAAGAGCAGCCAACAACTGAGATGACAGAGTCAAATTCTTCTTAGTGGTGCCAGATGATGTGATGGGGGACAACAGCTTGGGAGGTTCAGGTTGGATCCCAGAAGAAATTTCTTCCCCAGGGGAAGGGCACAGCCCTGGGACAGTCACTAGGAGCTGGGGGATCTCTATCCCACGACTTGGCCAGACAACACCATGGCTGCCCTGCTGTGGTTCATTGCTGCTGGTTGGGCTGGAGCCTCCAGTGACCTGCCAGGATGCACATCTGCATCTGTGATGGGGGATTTTGGCCTTTACCTGTAGGCTACTTACTGACAGGTTCTCCTCTGCCTTGTTGGGGCTGTGGTTGGAGCCCATGGATGGGCTCATGTCTGGGTAAAGCTCTGCTGCCTCAGGATAGCCTGAGGAATGGGGTGACTTGCAGTGCCTGGGGCACTAGCTCCAGCTTTGCTGCCTGCATGGGTGAGAAAGTGCCCTAGGAAGGGGTGGGGGCTATTGCTAAACTCACCTTGCTGGGTCGCCATTATGAGCATCATGGCTGGTTTCCCTCAGATGCTCTTTAGTGCTGCCATGAAGAGGTTTGTACAGGACCATGAGATGTCTGTGACAACCTCTGCCCTCCTTAATTGTATTATTTTTTGCACTTTTATTGTCTGAATTCAACTCCTTTCCTTCTCCCAGATCTTTTTGAGCCTCCTGGAAACCTCTTCTGTTTCTCTGATGACCTCTGTGGTGGAGGGTGAGGGCCTTCAATGTCATCCGAGGTCTCACAGGCTCAGTGCACTCATTTTTCTACTGATTTTGTCTATTTTGATTTTGGTGACATTGAGCTGATTCATCACCTCCCATTACTGCACTGTGTGACATCCTCTAGGAGTCATCTCCACTGTCATCCTTCATCTTCCCAAGTCAAACCTGAGGGAAAGTGAAGCAGGAGTAAGAGAACTCTGAAAGGCGGCTGCGAGTCTGGAAAGCAACACGGACATGTTGTGTGACGTCTGATTCCTTTTGTTCTTCAGCTTTTTTGGAGTGAGATGATGCTTCTCCAGTCATTGTCAGCTGCTGCCGTCTCCCGCTGTGTGATGCTGAGGGGTGCCAGGGAGCCTGCCTGTCTCCTCCTGAGTGCCACGGTGGTGTCCATGTGGCCTCATTGCACCCTGGTGTCCACCAGCTGCCTCCTCCAATGAGATTGCTTGGTGGGTGGCCATTTGGTCTGGTAGTCTCCTTCTGGGCCATTGTCCCCCACTGTGGGCAGAGCTCAGGATGGCTCAATGATGGGCATGGGTGCTCCTGGCTCCCATGGGATTGGAGAACCCTGCTTCATTTCTCATGGCCAGGAGGGTCCCTGCAGGCTGTGGCTCCAGGGACAGCCAGGCAGAGTGGTGGGCACAGGTGCAGCCAGGGTGCAGGCAGGACTACTTGGGAACCTTCAGCAGAAGCCATGTGGCAGAAAGCCCATCTCAGCTGCGCCTGGGCTTGTTCCAGCATTGCACATGGTAGCATTTTGGCCAGGGCTGAGGGAGACCTCAACCATTGGCAGGGCTAGCAATCCCTTGGCATGGGTGAGAAGGTGGGGTCAGAGCCCTGTGCCCCACTGCAAGCACCCTTCCAGTTGTCTCCCAGCCCCTCGAGCACCCAGCTGGGGCTGGATGGTCTCTGCTCAGTAGTCAGAGCCTTCCCAAACCCCAGAGTCTAATCCTCAGGGAGACTCTGACCACAAGACTGGCACTCCCTGGGGTTCTTCTGGGCTGGGGAGGGGGCTGGATACAGGGGATGTGCTGGATACAGCAGGATGTGGTGGAAAAGGAGATGTACTGGATGGTGGTTGAGTGGCTCCTAATCTTTCCCCCAGAGCTGGTCCCTGCTGCCCAGCCAGCCCGTAGCAGCAGCTGCAGCAGGGACCTGCCTCCACACGCTGCCTGTCACCACCTGCCTGTGCCTGCCCCCGGGTTGCCCACCTCCCCCCATCCTGCTCAGGACCGGGTGAGCCAGAGCAGGTGATGTCACCTACCTATGGCAGCCTAGGGCACAGAGACATGGCACCTGGCTACAGAAGAAATACATTTTTATTTGGAAAGCTCTCTGCAGATGTGCCAGGCTCTGTCGTACCAAACTAATCCCTCCAACTCTGCTGGATGGGATGTGGGAGCTTGCTGGGTGCCCGGCTCTGGCGGTAACTAGTGCTTTCCTGCCGGCCAGAGGCATCCCTGGGCAAGGGCAGGGAGGCATTGGTCGAAACCAGCTCGACCCCACACCAGGCACTGCATGGCCGTGGCAGGCCCAGCTGTGGAGAGCAGTGCCTGGAGCCTGGGCTGCTGGGGAAGGGGTTTGCCACCAGTGATGGATGGGGGGCACATCCCTGGCAATGCCCTGGGCACCGGCAGCTGCACTGACCCTCTCCCAAGCTCCACAAGCCCGACGGACCCAAGTGGGCTGGGAAGTGAGTGTCTCCGTTACTGCAGAATATACCGTGGGTACGTCTAGTACAACAAGCGCTGCTTATGCAATAGATAATGCTGCTACAAAAAGGGGGTGGGGGGGAATATGCCACGCACAGACCACCCTGGGTTGGCGGCCAGGCCAGCTCCCTGTGGTCCTGCCCTGTGTGGGAGGGTGAGCTGCCAGACCCGGGCAGGGAGCAGGCAGCAGGGCTTGGAGCAGGAGGACCAAGTCCTGGGGCAGGGGAGACTAAAGGAAAAAAAAGGATGAGAGAGATGGAGGCAGGAAATGGAGGTTCAAGGCTCCTCCAGTGCCCTTGCCCAGTCCATGGATATGCTGGCAAATGTCCTGCCTCCCGGTGCACAACCAGCCGGTGAGGGGCCGGTGCCCGGCTCCCAGTCACTGCACCACCTGAGCGGGCACGGCGGCTGGCCTGGGCTGCTCTAGGCTGGCTTCTCGGCTCTTCTTCCTGGGAGGCTTTTTAATGGGGGTTTTCTTGGCCACTTGCTCGTTAGGGAGAGCCTGGTCCTGGCCGCTGCTGGTGCTTGGCTTCTCCACCTGCTTGGGCTCCCCGGCTGCTGGCTCAGCCACCCCAGGGATCAGTTTTTGCAAATGGGGAGAAGTGGGCAGCAAGGGTTTGCTGGTCTTCTGGCCACTGGCAGCCGCCGAGCGCTTGGCTTTCTGTGGAGGGGTGGGCTTCTCCCGCTGGGAGCCCACCCCATTGGCCCGAGTGCCTCCATCCCCCTTGTTGAGGCTCTGAGTCTTTTCCTTAAGCTGGGCGGCCAGCTCGGAGGCCAGGTGGGGATGGAGGGGCTCGGAGCGGGGTTTGCTGACACCGGGGCTGCGGGGAGCATCCTTGTTGTCCCCGCCCCGCCGCTCCGGCTGGAAGGCGCCCATCTTTCGGAAGACGTTCTGCACCGCCCCGTTGATGCTCTCTATTGGCTCCGAGCCGGCTTTGCTCCTCTGCTTGGGCTTGGAGGGTGACTGAGGGCTGGCCTTGCCCTCGGGGACACCGGGCTCCTTCGGTTGCTTCTTGCCTTGCGTGCTGCCCTTCTCCTCTGCTCTGCCCTGTGTGCCAGCCGATGTCTCGCTTGGGCTCCTCTTCCTCTTGGCCATGCTCTGGCCTTGCTCGGGGCTGCCCAACTGGATGGCCACTTGCTCTGGGGACCGGCTGGTTGCTGGCAGCGAGTTAGAATGGCCAGAATTGTACCTGCTGTGGATCCAGGAGACTTTGGGCTTTGTGGCCGGGTCTGGGGGACGAGGTTTGGTCTTTGCCGGAGACGGCGGCTTCCCAGGGCTGCGGGGCTCTACACCAGCATCCTCCTCCTCCTTGGACTGCTTGGAGAGCCGGGCCACCCGAGCATAGAGTGCAGCACCGGCTGAGCCCGAGCCGCAGGAAGAGCGCTCGCTGTCCGAGGACTTGAGCAGCGGCGTTTCGCTACTGTCAGCTGGGAAGGCTCTGACAGAGCCTGTCTCCTTCAGGAAGGTGTATTCGCCTGCTTCCTCCCCACTGGCTGGGGCCATCAGCTTGTCCCCAGGGCTGGCAGGTGTCCCCCTGTCCCTGCCATCACCCACGCTCTCTGTAGGAGGAAAACACACACTTGTAAGGGTGGATGGGCAAGGACCCCCGTGGAGGGGAAGGACCAAGATGCTTCTGCAGCATGGAAGGATGGCATCCCATCTGGTTCCCCCTCCAGTGTGTCCCCAGGTCCCCCAGTCCCCTCCTCCCAGTCAAGGACCCCAGCACCAGAAGACTCTTAAAACAACCGAGGGCAGCAAACATTGGAGAAGGCAGCTCTGAAACCACACAGGAGGCAACTTCAGCACTCGTGTCACTTACCAGTGCATAAGGAGCGAGGGTGACATAGTCCACACCACACAAGGGTAAGATCTCCTCACTGAGCAGGAAATGGCCCCTGATGATTGCCCCAGAGTCTCCTGGGGACATGCCCCATCCCCAGCTCACCTTCATGAGGGACGCAATACACCGGCCCCTCATCCGTAGTGTCGAAGGAAGAGAAGGACCCACGGGATGACCAGGATGGGGAAGGCTGCTCCACCACAGAGGGTGGCTCAATGAAGCTGCAGTTCAAGGTGTTCTCCAGGTCATGGTGGGCCACTGTGAGGACAAGGAACTGCTGTCAGTGCCTGTCTTGGCAGCTCCCCTCAGCCTCCTCCACCAGCAAGGAGTGGGATGCTGCACAGCTCCTTTGTGCCCGACTTGCTGGTGGGTCTTGGGGACAGGGATAGCATCCCAGGCATGGGGGCAGCTCTTGCCTCAGCCAAGCAGTGACAAAAGCCATCGACCTGCTGGGGTGGGGACCAGCATCCCCCATGCCTGGGGACAAATGGCTGTGGACAGCAGAGCCCACACAAGCCTTACACTCTCCATCCACCCCTCCTCTCCATAGCAGGGCTCCAGCTGCCTAGAACGAGGATGGCAGAGGGATGAGCCACCCAAAGCCCTGGGTCCCATAAGGACCTGGTGAGCATCCTGGTGGTCACCCATGAGCTGCACAACCTGCATGGCCACCCCACAAAGTCATGGTGCTGTGACTGTCCCCCTTCCTGGGGAAAGAACTGAGTGGAAATTACATGAATTTCCCCTTCAGCATCACTGTTTGCATTTTTCTTTTCCTCTGCTTCTGCAAAAGGAGGGAGACAGATGACAAGAGGTGGCAGGGGGATGCACAGCACTGTTTTTCCCAGTTCTGCCACATTTCTGTTTCTCCCATCCTGAAGCCAAGGAGGATGCCCACAGAGAAGGTGAGTGGAAAAGAAAAAACACCAGTTTCAACAGACAAAGACAACAGGCAAAGACAGTTGCCTGGGCCAGGAAGGACTGTTTTTTTCTGTGATCATTTTTAAGGTTTTTTGCTGGATAACTTCAGGTCACAGCCCACCCTGTGGTGCTCACTGGGTACCTGCACCTTTGGCATTGCCCTCGGGGTTGCCACAGGATTGAGGCAGCACCCAGCTGGCTGGGTGGCACTCACCCTCCTGGAGAGCCAGGTACTATCAGATGCTCTTGTCCCTATCTTTTGCCTGCTGGCTTTTGTCCCCTGAGGTGGTGGCAAGAGCTGTAGCCCAGGCAGAGCCCTGCTGTGCAGGGCTTGCTGCAGCAAGGTCCCCCCTTGGGCAGCAGCTGATATCAATATTGCCAGGTATTTTTCACCTCTGCCCACACACCTCAACTGTCTAAGTCACACTGCTGGGACTGTTTGGTTCTTGCATCACGTCCCTGTTTTACAATAAAATTACTCCAAGTCTTATTGGGATGCCCAGCCAAACATTTATTCTTCATTAGAATAATCTGGCTTCAGAGACTTGGGGACATGAAGTGACGGCAGTGACGCGCGTCTGCCCCTGCATAGTTTGGCTTCTTGGAGGAAGGGGAAAAAAAAATAGAAAAAAGAAAAGCAGCAAGATTTAAAGAGCAAATGGCCTGGAGAGGGGGAAGCAGCAGTTTCAACATGGCTTTCCTTGTAATAAAAACCAAAAAGGGAAAATTAAAAGCAGGCAGCTGGAAGCGGATGAAGGGCGGTGCTTCCTGAGAGGGAGTGTGACGAGTAGTTGGGACTCATGGCCACGAGGCGTCTCTGGGACTGGGATGAGACCCAAGACATGGCCAAAATATAAAAAGGGTGTGCTGTGCACCCGGAGCTGGGCTCAGGGGCTCCTGCCTGGCCCCCTGGGATTTATTCCCCCTGGCTGATACATCACAGGCTGAAGGGGCTGGGAGAAATGTGCCAACCTCCCTCAGGTCCCCTCCTGCTGCTTCTCCCGGAAAGCTCCTGGGGCCACAGCACCAGGGTGCCCATCCCAGTCCTGCTTGAACAGTGCCTGGCTGGTCCTCAGGCTGGGATGAAGCAGGAAGGAGCCACAGAGAGGCTGTGGGAGGCTGGCCCTGGAGCCCTCCTGCTTATCCCCTACCACTCACCCCAAGCTCCCCAGAACCCGCGGGGTGACACACAACTGAGACCCACACCGGCATCAATGACACCCTGGGCAAGAAAACCCAGTGAAACCCACAGGGATGCCAAAACCCTAGCATTGCAGATGCTGGCGTCAGCCCAGGATGTGGCCTCACAGTGTGCTCACTCGGGTGCAACCCCCAGGGAGATGCTGCAGATCTGAAGCTGGTGCTGAGGTGGGGTAGCAGCTTTCAAGGGTGGTAGCTGGGGCTTCAGGCACCTGATGAGCTTTGGTGGGGCTTCAAAACCTGCTGCCCCCATGTGAGGAAGTTCTACTATATATGGGCTTGTGCTCACTGGTGGCAACCATGGTCATGTTTGAAGCCCAGGCAGCTGTCCTTCACCTGGGCGTCCCCAGACTCAGTGGGGCCAGAGGCATCACAGCACTGTGCACCAGAGGGACCAGCAGTGGCTGAAGACCACCCCAGCTCCACTATGCCACATGGGATAATACCACAAACACAAGACAACTGCCAACCAAAGCCTTTCCCCCAGGGAAACAACAACCCCATCAACAGACTCCAGGAACAGACCCAGCCCAGCTGGGACTTACAGCCATCCCCAACATCCCCCCAGGGAGATGCTGCAGATCTGAAGCTGGTGCTGAGGTGGGGTAGCAGCTTTCAAGGGTGGTAGCTGGGGCTTCAGGCACCTGATGAGCTTTGGTGGGGCTTCAAAACCTGCTGCCCCCATGTGAGGAAGTTCTACTATATATGGGCTTGTGCTCACTGGTGGCAACCATGGTCATGTTTGAAGCCCAGGCAGCTGTCCTTCACCTGGGCGTCCCCAGACTCAGTGGGGCCAGAGGCATCACAGCACTGTGCACCAGAGGGACCAGCAGTGGCTGAAGACCACCCCAGCTCCACTATGCCACATGGGATAACACCACAAACACAAGACAACTGCCAACCAAAGCCTTTCCCCCAGGGAAACAACAACCCCATCAACAGACTCCAGGAACAGACCCAGCCCAGCTGGGACCTACAGCCATCCCAAACATCCCCCCCGGCACCAGTGCCGCATCCTCAGCCTGTCCCAGGGCCACTTCTGCCCTGTTTAGAGCAGCTGGGTGGGTGCCAGCAGCCTCTGGACCCCCTGAGCCCCCCCTGCCCTCGCCACATATAGGCAGCCTCTGTCCTTCCCGAGCCCTGCCCAGCCCCTTCCACAAACACAACCTCTATTATCCTTGCAGCAGGAACGTTTCTCTGTCCTTGGTCCACCCTGCCCCAGGGCAGGGCCGTGCCGTGTGGAGCTCAAGTCCTCCCGCTTTGATGCTAGAGCTGGGGCACCGTGTGCTGGGATGGGAGCTACCTCTGTCTCTCTGCCCAGGGTGGGGGATTGGGCCTCAGACTGAGCTGCTGCATGCCAGGATCCAGTACCTGCTTGGGGTGTCTGACCAGCATGGGGAGGTGTTGGGGGGACGTGGGGCTGAGCCAGCACAGGCTGGGGAGTGCTGCCTTCAACACTGCTTTATTCCACAATCTCCTCTCTGAAGCAGCAGATCCCCATCCTCACACTGGGAGGAGTGCAGTGAGGTTTCAGCATGTGCAGGGTACAGTGTCTCTCAGCTGCCTCCCTGGGGGGCCCCTGACAGCCACAGCATCCCCAGATCAGGAGCTCCTGGGCTGTGAGCAGCTCCTCTGTCATTCTGCTTGGTGCCTGGGCAGGGAACTCACCCCAAATCTCTGCCCCTCCATCCTCGGCTGCTGTGCCCAGCAGAGGGGTGGGGTCCAGCCCTGACTTGGATGCTCCTGCCCCACACAAAGGTGGGGTAGGGTTTGGTCAGGAGCAAAAGGGCAAACAAGGCATTTGGCTGCTGCGACCATTCCTCTTTCAGGGGAACCTCCAAAACTCACAGCTCAGCTGAGCTCTAGGCACCAGGTACCAGACCTTGTGAAGCAAAACTACATGCTTTGACATCCAGAAGCTCAAGACCGGGAAAGGGCTGAGCCTGCATGGGCCAGGCAGCTCACACCCCGCATCGCCAAAGCCCCAGGGACCCACATGTCCCCATCACCACTCTGCCACGCTCGCTGTCCTGGGTTTGGGGCTGGAAAGGATGCTGTGAGCCACAAGTAAAGCCCCTGGGCGTGGCTCTCCACCCCCCTCCCCAAGCCCCAGCACCTTACCCACGACCTTGGGTAACTTCTGGCGGCGTAGGGGGATGCGTGGGAGCTTCATACCAATGCGACTGAAACGCCCGCATAAGCGTCTCGGTGGCTTCTTGGCTGCTGCGTCCTGGCTGGAGCTGCAAGAGAAGGTGACAGCCCCATCAGAGAGGCACCAGCATCCGCCTCGGGTAGGACAGCGTTTATGGGCCGAGAGGAGAGTCAGGAGATCAGGGATGGTGCTAATAGAGGGGCTTGGGGAAAGATAATAGGGCAGATCACAGCAGGGCTTGTCCTGGGCAATGGGGGGACACCCATCTGCCAGGGTTGCTGCCAGCCCCAGCTCCAGGATGCTGAATGGAGCCACTGGGTGGTGGTGAGGCCAGATGTGGCTGTGGCTGTTGGCAGCCTGGCCCTAAAACACCCACAACACCCAGCCAAGACCCTGAATCTTTAAAGAAAATAAAAATCATCCCCACCCCAAAACAAACACGTGGCTTCTCTCTGGTTTTGAAGCTTCCTGGGGCCAAGTTTCCAAACAATCATCAGAGGCCGCAGGAGTGAGTGGCTTTGTGTGTTGAGGTAGGAAACCTGCAATGTCCCCAAGGTCCCTTGGGATGCGCCAGCAATGGCCTGCTGCTGAGACAGCACTGCAGGTGACCCAGCTGTCTGGGGACATTGTGGAAGTCCGGGCACTCCAGGAGAAAGGAAACTATTTTGAGCTATTTCCCCTCTCCTGGTGTGATATTTCCCCTCTTGGGGCTGTGCTGGTATCTCTGGGATAACTACATGCAGCCCCCAGGCTCCTGAGACAGATGTCCTGCGCTGGGACTGAGCTGGCAGGGCTGCAGAAGGAGGCTTCTGGAAAATTCCCGTGCAGCAGCCTGCAGCACAGGAGGGGGATTTCTCCAGCATCCCGACCTCGCTGCAGGAACTCATCCATCCCAACACTCCCATGCAGCACTGTCAGCAGTGTCATAGCCCATCACATCCCAGGTCTCACAACATGGCCCAGTGGCTTGTTCTGGGGGTTTTGGTCATGTCTCGATGCCTTTGCTGTATTTTAGGGTTCCATTTGCAGATCAGCTCCAGTTCCCTGGAGACTGGAGGGGACCTGGCAGGTCTCCATGAGAAATGGTGAGATGGCCCACGAGAGAGAAAAAAAGTTAGGGTGAGGGACACAGGGTCTGCAGGCAGGGCTCACCCTAGGCCCCTCAGCTGAGTGCTCCCATGAGGATGCAGTGGGACCTGCTCAGAGCCTGGGGACTCACAGGGCACCTGGTGCCAGGTCGGCAGTGCTGCTCTGCCTCAGTTTCCCCTCAGCACTGCTGTCCACCCTGCATCCTCTCACTAGTCCCAGCCCTGCCTGCACTGGTCATCAATGTCCTAGCCATCCCCAGATCCATATCTCCCCTAGAGTTTGGCACAAACACATCCAGACCTGGCACTCACCCGTGGGCTTCGTCCTTCTTGCGGCAGACGCAGCAGCAGCAGAGCAGGGAGAGCAAGAGGATGAGCAGTAGGGCCAGGAGTGCTCCTGCCCCGATCACCCCCATCCGCTGGTTGGCCTCTGTAAGACAAGCCCGGCCAGCTGAGCCCGGTGCCAGCCTGCAGCGCTGCCTGCTGCCCCGCACCGCGCCCGCCGGCACTCACCCATGTGGCAGGCGCCTGTCAGGGGGTCGCAGGTGCTGTCGTGGCAGCTGCAGGATTCGGCACAGTTGGCTCCATAACGGCCAGGTGGGCAAGTCAGGTTACAGCTGGAGGGAAGGGGCTGGGTGAGAGGCTTCGCTACGCCGATTGCTGCCTCCTCCCAAACCCTACCCTTGCTCCGGAGAAAAGCAGGAGGCACCTTTCCAGCCTGCTCTGACACAACCCCTCTACATCCTGCAACGGTTTGGCCCTGCTGGAGCTGATGCTCTCACTGCTCCCTGCAAGGGGCTTTGCAATTAGGCACAGTAATTATGAAAGGTGGTTAACCCAGTAGTCAGAGCTGAAGCCACCCTGGTGTCATGTGCAGGGTTTCCAGTTTAGCTCAGTGGTGACATGGCTGTGACACCCCCAGACCCACGCCCCAAAGCCAGGCAGAGCTTCAGTGACCAGGAGCTGGGATAGTGCCCAGATTGGTTTTATTTTCTTTGGTCTCCAAGAAGAAAAAACAACTGAGCAGCCCTGAGGCATCTATGACCCTCCTGGTTCAGCTCAGCCCACCATCAAACCTCTACTGCTGGTAAAATGACACCTGGCAGTGTCACCAAGGCAACAGGGATGTGCATGAACAGGTACCGACCTGCAAGCATCAAGGATCTGAATGTGGCAAACCTGTGCCAGGCACATGCCAAAGCAACCGGGGCTCTTGGTGCTGGTGGGACAGATCTGACCTCCCACTGCAGCCACAGGACAGACATGTCGGTGCTGGACCCGAATGGATCTGGGCACCGGATCCCTCTGCCAGCTGCTCACTGGCAGCAGCATCCTGGCTGGAGTGGCTGTAGCCCTAAGGAGCCAGCGGGCCCCAGCCCAAACCTACTCCCCTGGAGACACAGCTTCCCCACCAGCCCTCGGTGCTGTGCCCGGAGGCAGCTCAGCCCATTTCACGCTCCAGCAACTCAAAAAGTGCTGCCCAGGGCAGCTTCGTGCCCCCATGTGCCCCGCGACGGGTGCTGAGCCCCATGGCTACTCTGAGCAGCTGCGCTGGGGCAGCCAACACAGCATGACAGAAGCAGAGATAATTCCCCAGCCAGTTCAAACCTCTCACCCCACCACTTGGACCCCCACTTCTGCCCCAGGCTGAGGTTTTGGGAGAGCAGAGGGGGACGATTTTTTTCCCCCTAAGAGTCCTGCCACTTCTGGGAATGATACAGAGAAGATAAACCCAGTTTGTGCATGCCCCCTTAGCATCTGCCCAGCACACAGCTGAGAGGACACCCCTGCAGGGTGAGGGCAGCCCGTTCACCTTCCTTGCAGAGATAATCCCGTTTTCATAAAAAATGAATGGCACAACTCATCCCATGGTTCAGCTCCACAATGCTGCTCAGGCCAGAGCTGCATCCTGAGCATCCCTGGTCCCCCACATGTTGAGTATCGCTGGTCCCCCACATTCCGAGCATCCCTGGTCCCTGCATCCTGAGCATCTCCAGTCACTGCATCCCAAGCATCCCAGGTCCCCCATATCCTAAGCATCCCTGGTCCCCCACATTCCAAGAATCCCTGGTCCCTGCATCCTGAGCATCTCCAGTCACAGCATCCCAAGCATCCCTCGTCCCCCACATCCTGAGTATCGTGGTTAACTCCCAGGAAAATCTGAGCAACACCAGCAGGACCTGGGGGAGCTGGTCTGCAACACCTCAGCCAGGTGGGAAACACTTTCCTCACCTTTTCCAACAATTGGAAAAAAACAGCAGGCAATGTGAGCAAGTAATTCACATCTCTTGTGCCCCTTCCTTAGGAGGGAGTGCAGGAGGGGCCCAGGGGGGTCCTCACAGGGTGAGGAAGACACTGGCCAGAGCCACAATTCGCAGAAGGCACACCCCACGGATGCCATGTGCTTGACGCTATTTGCTATTCTGGGATGTGGTTTTTTCTCTCTTTTCAGCTAGAAATTCCACCCTGGATTTAAGGAAAAAAACCCCAAACCACTGTTTTGCCGACAGCATTTGTTTTTGCCAAACAGCAGTTTCCTAAAGCAAAACCCCTCTCTTGCTGAGTTCCCTTGTGCTAACGGCTCTGCCAGAGCATCCTTTCCTCTCCAAAGGCATCAGAATTGGTGCCTGAGTGATTCCACTGCAGGAAATCTTTTGCCTGGGAGTGGTGGGGACCCAAGGGGCAGGAGGAACCTGAGGCACCCCAAGGTGTTCACACCATGCTGCACTTACAAGGTGCCATGGGAGCCAGGGTGGCAGAGGCAGTGGCCAGTCTCGAAGTGGCACTGCCCGTTGACACAGTCGCTGCAGACGAAAGCACAGTTCTCCCCATACGTCCCGTTCCGGCACTTGGTTTCACACCTGGAGACAGATGAGGGCAGGCAGCTGGAGCACCCATCAGCATCCTCCCAGCCCTCCTGCCTGCCCTCCTGCCTGCAGGCAGGGAGATGGGGCTGTGTGTCACCAGCTCTGTTTGGGTGCTGCAAACCCAATCCTGACCACAAGCACCTGCAGGAACACAGCTTGGCTTCAGAGCTGAGCCCTAAACCCAGCACCCAGAATTAGCTGGGGCCATGTGGCAGGGTCTTGCAGCTCCCTCTGGTCCCACAGTGGTGCCAGCAGGCTCAACCCATCCCTGACATCCCCAGAGAGAGGTGAGGAGACCCACAGCCAGCCCTGGTCCTGGGCAGGGAGCAGCAGGAGGGTGGCCGTCGCTGCACAAGGACCCAGCCCCGCACCCAGCACCCAGCCACACTCACCGGTCTCCAATCCAACCTGGGTTGCAATGGGAGCACTTGCCATTGATGTGGTTGCAGGTGTGACCATCCTTGCAGGGGGGACAGAGCTGCTCACAGCCCTCTCCGTAGAAGCCAGGTGAGCAGGGCTGGTCACACTTGGTGCCATTCCAGCCTGCCTCACAGGTCAGGCAGCGCCCATCGGCCACAGTGCACGGCTGCAGGCTCTTGCACTGCCCACACCTGCAATAGCCCAGGGGAGCCAGTCACCCTCTGCAGCACCCTGAAACTTGCTGCCTTCTCCCACTGAGCCCATGCTGCCAGCCCAGCCCTGTGGGTTCCAGCCACTCACCGCCTCCTGCAGCCTTGGCCATAGAAGCCAGCTGGGCACGGCTCGCGGCAATACTTGCCCCGGTAGCCCGGCTCGCACGTGCAGGTCCCATCCACCTGGTTGCACTTGCCCTTGTAGCACTGGCAGTACCGGTCACAGCGGGGCCCGAAGGTTCGCTCCCGGCACTGGCAGCGCCCGGTGAACTGCTCGCAGGGTGAGTTGTTGCAGGAGCACTGGTTGTTGCAGCCACGGCCCCACCAACCCGGCTGGCACAGGCAGTTGCCCGTCTGCTGGTCACACTGGGAGTTGTGGCTGCAATAGCAGGAGCTGGAGCACTGGGGTCCCCACCACTTGGGCTCGCAGGTGCATTTGCCCGTCTTCTGGTCACACTTGCCATGCTTGCAGAGGCAGACGTTCTCACACTTGGGGCCCCAGCGGTTGGGGTTGCAGGTACACTGGCCTGTCACGTCCTCACATTGCCCGTTGGGGTGGCAGCTGCACATCTCCTTGCAGTCGGGACCCCAGAACTGCCGGGGACACTCTGTGGGCAGAGTCATCAGCCCTGGTACTGCCCACAGGACAACCCACAGGACCTCTCAACTGCAGTCCCCTCCCCACCTCCTGCCATTACACCAGATCTCAGAGAAGACTGCTCTAAAGGGACAATGCCCTGGGGACAAAGCCAGGGGACAGACAAGGGCAGAGCAAGAGCACCTGCAGCCTCACCCCGATGTTCTGCTCTGGAAAGACACTCTGAGACAAGCCAGGACACCAGGCGCCCCCCCACCCTGGGTACCCCCCAGTACTCACTCGTGTCGCAGTTGGCACCGAAGTAGCCATGGCGGCAGCGGCACTCGCCAGGCCTGACACACACCTCGTTCTCCTTGCAGGTGAAGTTTCCCTCACACACAGCTGGATGGAGGGACAGATGGCAGGTGTGAGCATGAGTGCCACCAGACTTGTCCCTGCTGTCCCAGCACCACAGAGCAGGGGAAGGGGTACGTTGTGGCACTCTGGGTGCTGCTGAGCTATGGTACCACAACTGGCGTAGCAAGTAGCCAGGCAGGCTGAATGGGACCGTCACCAGAGAAATGCCACCAGCCTCCTGCCACCCTGTTCAGCTCCATTCCTGACACCAGCCACCCAGCTCAGCCAGTCCCTGTCATCAGCCTCCTGCCACCCTTTTCAGCTCCATCCCTGCCACCAGCCTCCTGCTACCCAGCTCAGCTCTGTCCCTGTCACCAGATGCACCCATAGGCGTGTCCCTTGCTCAACTCTGTTGCAGGCAGAGGCAGCTCTGGGCAGGGGCTGAGGGAGGATGGGAACATGGGGTAGGGGGTTTGGGGAAGCCACAAGCACAGTCCCCCTGTACCCCTCCCTGCATACCTTGGGACAGTAGCAGCATCACTGCCAGCCACACCACCACATCTCCTGCACAGACCATCAGCACCCAAAGGCCACCACAGCCTCTCCAGCCAAGGGGACCTTGTGCTGGGGTCAAGGCCCTCAGCAGGGCAGGACATGGGACAGGCAGCACTGTGGTGCAGGCAGGCGCAGGCAGATCCCACATGGACAAGCCTCCTTAGCTACCAGGGGAGGGAGAGCAGACCACCCATCCCGTCCACCTTACCTGAGAGGTCTTAGACCTACGGTGATGGATACTATAGAAAGCCCTAAAATAGACAGATGGCACAGGTTAGGAGCAGTGAGTAGTGGTTAGAGCAGGTTGGGGGGGGTGGGGAGATGGGGACAGCTCACTGGTGGGACTGTCCCCTACACTGTCCTGGCAGACTGTCCTTCTCCCTCCCTGCTGGCACGCTGGAGGGACCGTGTCTTGCTCCCGGCGCATGGGCACCAACGCATGCAGCGAGCGGTTACAAGGGCTCATGCACGGTGGGTTAGTTGGTTACGTGCTCTGTGCTGCTGGCTGCAAACTGCTGCCATGGGGCTCCCCAGGCAGAGCTACTCTGGAGCACTGGAACCTCAAAATCCATCGGCATCCTGGCATCACGGCGGGGATGAGCTCCTGGGGCTTCACACTGAGCACCCATGCTGGGCTTGCCATGGCCCTGGTGAGAGCCATAACACCTGGTGTGGCCAGGGCTGCCCTGCCTGCAGGCTCAGTGGCCCCTGCCTGGCATTCTTCTGCCCCCACAGCCACTCCCCAATGGGGACACTTGCCTGGTCTTGGAGGTTTCTGCTCCTCTGGCAGCTTGGGTCGAACTCCCCATGCTGCAGCACTCATAGGAACTCTTTGTGTCCCATCCTCACAGCTGCACCTTTCCTGTCCCCACACTTGACCTCAGGGACACCTCGCTGTCCCTTGGGTCCCAGAGCAACACTCCCAAATCCTTAGACCCAAAGTTGGCCAACATGGAGAGAAACCTCCCATCCCAGGAAAGAGGTGATGCTCCCTATGGAAGAGCCCACTGGGGCACTCCAGGGCATCATTGTGGGGACAGGGGGTATCCCAGGGCTGGGCTGGGCTCTATGACCAGCACCCCAACATGGGTGCTGAGCACCCACTCCAGCCACATGCTGCTGGCTGCAAGCACTGCAGGGAGACAGGATAGCCTCCAGTGTCCAGGGGGTCCAGCTGCAGGCAGAGGGCCCCAGGACAGGGCATCCCCTGTATGGGGCACATCAGGGCAGCCCCTGACAGTGGGGCTGAGGCCAGGAGTGCTCAGCAAGAATGGACAATGTCCAACGGAGCAAGAGGCTGGTGCTTACCTAGTAAACACTCGCTTCCTTGTTGCCTCCATCCTGGGCAGCACACGAGCACTGAGGAGCTGCAAGGAAAAAAAACCATCACAAGTGTTTATGATTCTCAGAAGGTCTTGGTCCTTCCCAAGAACCCACTAGGAGCACCAATGTGGTGAGGGAGAGGACGGGACCAGTTTCTGCTATTAATCAGGATCAATGAAACATGAATTGCACTTGCAGTGATTATGGTAAAAAAAAAATTAAAAAAAATCCCACTGAATATCCCAAAAGCTGGGAAAAAAAGGGAGGCTCTACATGTCCCAGGGGAGGACCAACTGATGTGCCCCCGAGGGTCTGGCACAGCAGCTGGCTCCCAGGAGGGGATGGCTTGGAACCTGGCCTGTCTCCTCTGGGTGCTCAGAAGGGTGCTGTGGTGAGCAGGGGTTGGCAGAGCCTGCACCACCCATGTCCCCACACTGCTCTTCTCAGCCCACACCCTGCCTGCACCTCATTGCCTGCAGGATGGCTCACCGAACCTTTGTCCTGGAGTGCCTCCAGCTCTGGGAATCATCATGCAGAGGATCATCAACACAAGCTGATGTATTTTTGGCACAAGCTTTATTTGGCCAACACCAGGATAGTGTCAAAGACCCCCATGGAGGCCTGGCCAGGGACACCCTATGGGGGTGGGACACGTGGGCATGTGGGGACTAAGCAAGAACAGCTCACCCCTACTTTTTCAATGACCACCCCAAGTCATGGCATCATGGCTGGGGGCTCATGATGCTTCAACCCAGGTGTGGAGAACACACTTCCCTTGTAATGCCACCACAAAGACCCCTGGGGTGGGAAACCCTGCTCATGCCTAGGGAGATGTGCTCATTCCCAGAGTAACTTGCCCTGCCTGGTTCCCACAAGCAATGGGAGTGATGCTGGAGGGTTAGAAATGGTCCAAGTGGAAGCTGCAGTCGAGGAACACTTCCCTGGGCTGGTCTAGCAGCGCAGCCTGGAATGTGTTCTGCTTTTTTTTTTTTTTTTTTTTTTCTTTTTTTCTTTTTATATTTAACAAATGCCGAGGG
>NW_009952150.1:123245-126944 GCF_000747805.2 Chaetura pelagica | reverse complement strand
ATGTGTTCTGCTTTTTTTTTTTTTTTTTTTCCCTTTTCCTCTTTATATGTAACAAATGCAGAAGGGGAGGAGGAGACAGCGAGGAAGTATTCGCTCAAAACCCAGCACAGTCACAGGACCACGTCTGGCTGCCAGACAGCCTTGTCCTGGGGCTGGAGAGGGAGCTGCCAGCAGCCCCTGGCCCAACGCAGGTACCGGGGAGGATAGACCCAGCTCCCACAGCCAGCAGCACCCACACAGCCCAGCTGGGAGCATCAGGTCCCCCTTTTTGTGGCAGAGGGTGAAAAACTGGAAAGGAGGCAGAACCACAAAAATGATTCAAGGCCTGGAAAAAATGCCTTGCAGCTGGAGCCCAAAATAGCTCCATCTATTCAGCCTGTCAAAGTGGTCGTGAAACGCTGCGGTGGCAGCCAGCACGGATCCCCCGTGCGGGACCTGGGGCTGGAGCAGGGGGCTCTGCTCTGGCCAAGCACACAAGGGGATGCCTGGTGTTAACGGTGGAGGGCATCAACCACCAAATCTTGTCCTGAAGATAAGGTTCTACTCTTTGAGCCACTTCAGGCTGCCTTCACTGAAAAAACCTCACCAGCAGTGCCAGGGTGCTTAGGTGCAGGTGGGGAAGAGTCCTCAGTGCCCTGAGCGCCACACAGTGCAGACAAAGCCTCTGCTGTCCCCCCCTGGGTTGCTTTCACTGCTCCACCCTTTAGAAATTCAGTGTTTGGTGCTTTATAGATGAAACTCTTGCAGGCTTGCAAGGGAAAATCCCTCCCCATGGGAACCCTCCTCCCTGGAACAGCTCAACCTGACCATCAAAAGGGGCATTGCGGAGGATGCACCAGAAAGCATCAGCCCTGCTGAGAGACCCAACAGTGGGGAGCTGGGAGCCCTTCCCCTGCCACGAGCCAGAGACAAGCAGGACCTTGGCCACCACCAGCCAGGACCTCAGCCCACCCACTGCTTCGCTGGATGCAGCATTCATGCTTATCTATTCACTGATACCTAATCTCTACTCCGCCCTGCCCGGGGCACCCCCCGCCTCCCTTATCAGTGACTTTAACAGCAAATAAACTCGCTCCCATTGCAAGGAGAGGCAGCCGGGATGGGGCACTGGGTAACTGGTGCTCCCAGTGTGGAACAGGGACAGGTCTCCAGGTGCGCCTGTCCCTGAAGCAGGGCTGGGCACCCCCTGGGGCGCAGGTCTGGCCTCAGCTCCTCCTAAAAGGGCTCGCTCCATCTCCTCTGTGACCATTAGGACTGGGATAACTAGGAGACCTGTTCAGAAGCTCACTCCCGACCTGCACAGACGTGCTACCACAGACAGGCACAGTGCAAACACTGCTCCTTTTTCCTCTTCTTTTCCTCAAAGTGCTAGAAATGCTGGGAAAAAGAAGAAAGCAAAGCTGCCTCTGAGCTGGGCTCAGGAGCTGTGCCGATTGGGAGGAAAAGGAGCAGAGATGTGTTCAAAGCCAGAGCTGTGACCTGCACGGACAGGTGCCTGATGCCAGCACTGATTCCAACACATGGCCACATCCTGCTCATGCCAAGCATTAGTGGGACCTACACAAATGCTTTGGAGGTTTCTGTGGAGCCAGAATATTTTCCATGCTGGATGGAGCTGCAGAGGAGCCCTGTGGGTACACAGCACGTTGCCAAAATCCAAAGCCTCATGGTCACCTTCCTCAGCCACATGGCCATCCCTAGTGCTCTCCACCCTGCTGCTCCTCCCAAGCTTCACCCTGGCACAAAGCCCCTTCTTTCTTGGTGTCACCTATCACTCAGTGCCACTCAGCTCCCCCCTTGTGGCACACAGGGTCTTAGGACCATCAGGTCCCAGACAGAAGCATTGACCCCAGATGATGTCAGCCAAAGCTTCCTGACTCAAACCCAGCCTCAGGCTGCAGGCAGACCCAGAGAGCCCTGTTTCAGACAGGCACAGGATCATGTATGCAGAGGGAAATCCTTTGGGCAGAGAAAGAGAAGAAAAATAAGTTAAAACCCAACAGAGTACCAAGGGAGAGCATTAGTGAGAGCAGGGCAGGGACAAAGCAATGCCCATGAGTGCAGGGCTCTCATCAACCAGCATCCCAAATGGCAGCTCTGGAGAGGGTCATGCCCACTTGTAACTGATAACAGCTTCAGATTTTGGAGCAAGTTGCATGTAGCACACATGACTTTTAACACCAAATAACCCCAAAATATGCCCTTTTCTCCTACCCACTAGCTGGGTCTCAGGAGGCCACAGGAGGGGCTGAAGCAGAATCCTCCTCTCAAGTCCTCCAAACCCCTTAGCTGGATGAGCACAGCAGAGCCTAGCACTTGCATAACCACCTGTCCAAGAATCCAACTGGCAGCTTTACTGAGCTTGGGGGACACAAACCAGGACCTCCTCCCCAAGCCACCTCTGGCCCAGCTGCCCCCAGACCCCAGCACAGGGCAGGACTCAAAACACTTTCCTTGGTGTTGGGGCCACCAAGGTGGGGTTGGATGGTGACACATGGAGTGTCCTCCATGCTGAGGGGAACAGCACAGTAAAGACAGGGGTGGGTGCCAGGCACGTGAGTGGAGAGGGAAGAGGGGTTTGCAGAAGGGTGAGGGGTGGAAAATTACACAAACATCACCTTAGCTACTACCCAAGATCATCCCCATCCCACCTTGTCTCTCCTTGGGTGCCTCCAGGCCCTGGTTGCCGTGAGAGGACAGACCTGCCCACCCCATACACCCTCTCCTGCTCACCACTGAGTGCCTCCCGTGCACCCACAGCAACCATGGGTGGCACAGGGAGCGAGTCTGAGTCCTGTGGTGCTGGGTGGCAGCATCTCCCCCACCTCCACCCAGCAGGGATGGGGGATGCCTATGCAAGGGGAAGCAGCACCCAGGTACCACATCCCCAGCAACTGGGGCAGGACACCAGGAACACAGGGGGGGATGCTGGTCACGCCCCCCTCTGCGACCCCAAGATGTGGTGGCAGTTTTGCTGGGATCCCAGGCAGTGAGGACAGCCCTCTCTGGCATCCTCCCCTGACAAGCATCTGCACAGGGCTGGGAGCTGCAGCCGCTCTGGCTCCTGAAATGCCTCCTTAGGAAAGCAGCCTGTAATTTGAGGAGGGGGCACCAGCGCCCTGCGGCCCGGCTGAATGGAGCCATTATGCGGCCCCTCTCACTTGCAGCACATGTTTTCCTTGTGGACTCATCTGACCTCACAGGCGAGATGTAAAGGTACATTTACGGCCTGGGCCCCCCATCCGGGGCCGAGATCGTGCTCTCCTAGCTGGGCGGGAGAGGCTGCAGCTGCTCTGCCCTCTTGATAGAGCCAGCCTGGCCCAGGAGCCTGGGCAGCATCAAGGCGGAGCGTGGTGATGCTCTGCCAAACAGCTGGGATGCCGGAGAGCACCGGAGAGGGGACAAGGCAGTGCCAGTTCCCAGGGCCCTGCCCCTGGCCAAGCAGGCAGGATGTGACCCCCGAGGACAGCCAGGCAGTGCCAGCACCCACCTTCTGAAGCCAAATACAAAGGTTCTGGAGCTGCCAACTCCACCGTCCCGAGCAGCCCAAGGCAGCTCCATCAGGACACCCAGAGCATCTCTCATCCTGCCAGCCCAGGCTCGGCAGTGGGACCGGCCCCGGGAACACAGGACCGTCACCCTCCCCCATCAACGCGAGCCCCGGTGGGACCCACGACCGGCTCCCCACAGCCGGACCGG
>NW_009952150.1:119395-120492 GCF_000747805.2 Chaetura pelagica | reverse complement strand
GCGGCTCCGGGTGCCCACCAGCCCGGGGTGTGTGACAGCCCCTGAGACTGGCTGTCCTGGGGTCCCTGTAGCCCCAGGTGTGTGACAGCCTCAAGACCTGGCTGTCCTGGTGGTCTAGATGTCGGGGTTACCTGGCACCTCCACGTGTCTGGCTGTTCTGGATGTCTGGCAGTTTTGGATGCCTAGCTGCCTCTGGACCAGCCTGTCGGGAGTCAAGCAGGGATGCAAAGGAGTCAAGCAGTGCCTGCTGTGGCGGGATGAGGGAGCACGACCCTGAACAGGGGCAGCAGGGACAGGAGGGCTTCAGAGCAGCCACTGGTTTACTCACCATAAGGACACAGCTGGGATTCAGGGGGACATGCCAGGCACCCACTGCAGTCCCATGTCCCTACCCCGGGGAGGTGGCTGGGAAATAAAGCTCCTCAACATGACAGGCCAGCAGTGCTGAATGGGCCAGGGCTGTCCTGGCTACCAGCCTGTGTCAGCCAACTTTTCAGCTTAATGCACACTGCAAGGGATGGCCCAAACTTGTCTGAGCTCCAGAGACACCTGACGGCTGTATGGTGAAAGCATGGATGGAGGACACCCCAACCATAAAGCCATCTCCCATGTGGTAGCACAAACACAGCTAAAGAGCTGCAACAGTCTCCTGCTGAGTGGTGGCAGCATCCAGGGAGCTGTGGAAGAATGTATGGACAGTGTGCATCTCCTGTGGAGCTGGGTGTGAGTGTCACACGCCTGCAGGACTTTCCTGTGGATGTGGAGCCTCCAGCACATTAACCATGAGTTGGGCAGCATCCTTCTGGAGAGGATTAGGAAGTCCTGGGTGTCCTGAGCATCTTCCCAGCCTTGGGATCCCTTCACAGAGCAAGAAGTAAATTAATTTTCTGGGTTGTGGCCACCAACATCTTTCAGTGTTTGCAGTACATGGGGCTGATGTGCAGGGAAGGTTTCTCTCCTGCTCAGTCAAGAGGTTCCCAATGGGCAAGTCTGCGGTGGCCTTACTGGTGGGAATTATTCTTTTTTGCAGTTACCTCCCAATAAATGTGCCTGCAAGAGTCTCACCGACCTCCCAACACCCAGCCATGGGCAGTGGC
>NW_009952150.1:118729-119372 GCF_000747805.2 Chaetura pelagica | reverse complement strand
TGCCGGAATGCCCCTGCAAACCCGTGTCCTTTACACTGGCTTTCAGAGGCTGCTGACAACCTGCAGGTTTGACAGTCTGGATTTGTAACACCCTAGTTGGGTGCCTTGTCCAGCAGGGCGCAGGGTGCCGAGGTGGCCTTTGCACGTGGGATGCCACGGCAGGGAGCAGCCGGCCCCTCCCTGGCTATCAAAAGCTGGGAAGGCAAAGCCAAGCGTGCTCCTCCTTCCCACTGAGTGACATTGACATCGGCCACCGGCAGGGGCTTGGCTGGCAGTGACTATGCCTGAGATTGTCTTTTGCCCATTCCCTGTCTCATGGGCGTATCTGCAGGCTGAGGCCAGCATCCAGCTGGCAGCATCCTTGGTGGGTCTGCTGGTTTACCTAGTGTAACCCCCCGAGTTTCCTTTGCAGCCCTGAGCTTTCAAATGGGCTTGTGATCATCGGGTATTCCCCTCTGCAGCCCTCGCAGTTTTTATGAGCCCCTGGTCCCTTTTCATGTGCTTGCAACAGCACTAGGAAGCATCATCCCTTCCCCTGCCTCCACATCCCTGTCCTCCAGTTCACCCTGTCCTGCTCCAGGAATTGGCTGGAGGGTGCCCAGAATCACGTTTGGCCCCCATGACTGGGGCAGGGATGCCAAGA
>NW_009952150.1:106518-117759 GCF_000747805.2 Chaetura pelagica | reverse complement strand
GAATGCTAAGACCATGGTAGCCTGACTGTGCTGAGGCAGCAGGAGCTCCCTTGGGATCACCCTCAGTCCCAGGCTGAGCCCAGCCTCCTTTTCCCTCTAAGAAAGCTGGATGTAGAAGGGTTAACTCTAAAGTTAGGCAGGAAGGTGGGCTGGGGTCCTCTCCCGGTGTGCCTCTCTGCAGCCACAGCTGTGCCCACCTGGAGCTTTGGCTTAGCTCCAGCTGTTTCCATAACCAGGATTTCCTTCTTATCTGGTGTCTCCATCACCTCCCACCTGGTGCTCTTCCACCCTGCTCCCGACAAGCCAGGGCACCACCATGCACATCTCACACTGTTGCTTTGTACAAGGATGCGTTGGCTTTTGGGTGTTTTCTTGTCTTCCATAAGCAGCTCCTCCCAGCAGCATTTCCTGGGCTGCTCCATTTTCACCACGTCAAACCCACACCAGGGCAGCAGTTGGGCTGGCTAGTAGCCAGGGAGATAAGCTGGCCCCTCAGCTGGTAGCCAGAGGCTGGAGAATGTGTATGCTGGAGAATGAGGATGCCACAGGGAGGAGGCAAGTGGAGGATTGATGGTGCCCAGTGGTGGCATGGCCTGGGCCAGCTGGTGCTGCCAGTGCTGGGGGACTGCACGTACCAGGGGTGTCAGTCACCCATCCTGCCTCCCACTCTGGTCCCAGTGAGGCTGCTGCCTGTGAGCTCACAGCATCCTGTGAGCACGGCTTGAGGCTTTCCATCCCAACACTGTTTGCACTTTGTTTTTTAGACTTCAGGCAGGAAACGCCCTGCCAGGTCCTTGTCTCCTGTTGAACCATGTTTTGGAAAGTATCAAAGAAAAAAGAAACCCAACAGCACAGTATTTCTGCACATGAAGCTAAGGAAAATCATGTTTTGTGAGTGGTTCAGAAATCCCTGCAGCTCTTTCAGCAGGCAGGAGTTTCAGTGGGGATTCCTATGATAAGAGGTAGCAGTCACCATCCTGTTGGGACATGGCCAGGCTCTGCCACTTGGAAGAAGCCCCTGCCATGGCATTTAAGAGCAAGGCTGCTGAGATGGTTGCTGCAAGGATGTGGGATGTTTCCTCTTCCAAATCCCTGTGCTGCAGCAGCCAGCAGCCTTGCAAGTAAGCATGCCACAGCAGGGGCAAGAACTTCATGCCACCCCTTCCTTCAGGACAAGCAGAAAACAGCTTCCAGTAGTAAGAGGCAATGCTGACCAGGGTGGGGAAAGCTTGAGAGGGTTGTATTGGGTCAACGCACCCAGAAATAAAAGGTGGGGTTGCTGTTTTTTGGCTGAGTAAGGATAAAGGTTGCTGGGAACACAGGGATCTAGGGGGCCCTGGGTAGATGGGAAGCAGCACCCTAACAGCACTCATACACAGTCCCTGCAGTGGCATATTGTGGAGCTGCAGTCCTTCCTGTCCGGGAAAGAGGGCTGGGGAGGGCATTACATCCAAAGAAGTGGGATCAAGAGGGGCCATGTACAGATACATGAAGCTGCTACCATGAAAGCTACAGCATCTGCTCCTGCAACAGCAAGGCATGCACCTGGGGGTCTTTGCAGAAGCCCACAGCAGGCGATGGCTGCTCCTGCATTCTGCTCCAATTGCGGGCACAGGGCAGAGCCCAGGCTGTGGGCACAGTGCTCACCATGGCCACAGCATCCCCTATGAGCTGCAGAGGCAGCCTGCTGCCAGAAATGCAGCTCTGCTCCATCCCAAAATATCAGGAGCCTGGCCACTGCCTTCTTCTAAACACCATCAGCCCTGGTCCCATGCTCCAGCTGTGCTCCCTGCTCCTCCAGATGTTTTTTAAGGCATGGGAGTCTTAGCTAAAGAAGACAGCAAGTGAACATCTCTGGAGAGCCTAAACTCACACTCATAAAATGGTTTGGACTGGAAGGGACCTTGAAGATCATCTAGTTTTTCCACTAGACAAGGTCGCTCCAAGCCCCATCCAACCTGACCTTGAACACTTCCAGGGTTGGGGCAGCCACAGCTTTCCTGGGCAACCTGTTCCAGTGTCTCACCACCCTCACAGAAAGAAATTCTTCCTAATGTCTAAACTTGTAATTCCCCTCTTTCTGTTTGGAACTGTTCTGCCTTGACCTATTACTCTGTGCCCTTGTAAAAAGCCCCTCCCCAGCTTTCTTGTAGACCTTTCAGGCACTGGAACTTTATCCCTTTGGCTTGAGTGATTTGCCAGAAGCAGAGGGAACCTAGGGACAAAGCAACTGCCAGGCAGGGAAGCCCAAAGATGTTTTTGGTCCTGCTGAGCTCAAAACAAGCCCAGGAGAAACTGACCCTAATTTGAAGCAGTAAAAGCCTGCAGGGTGCATGTCCCCCAAAAACAAAGCTGGGGTGTGGGCCACACACACAACTCATCTGCAAGCAGGAAGGTGTTGAGAGCAGCTGAGGATGCTCCAGGGCTCCCAGCTCCTGCCAGGTCCATCCCAGACAGCTTCAAAACTGCTCCATCCCTAGACCTGGGGAAGTTTGGCCTCACTTGGTACACTCTGTCTCCTTTCCCCAAGTCCTGGTCTAGGCCAAAGTGTGCAGTTGGAGGGGGCTGAGAGCTCACACTAACCTACTTGGAGCCCAGGACAGGCAAACAAGCTGACCAGTAACTCCAGAGAAACACAGGAGCAAGAACAGTTATGATTTAATCATCAACCTTCTCAGCAAATCCAGTGTCTGACAGAGAGGAGCCGTGGTCTGGCTGCTGGTGCTTCCAGCACCCCTGGTCCAGCATCAGAGCTGGGGATCACAACCAGGACAGGAACAGCTTGGGGATGAGGCCAGCCAGCTCCCCTCACCCCTCCTGCCCCAGGGTGGACAACCCTGGGCTCTGTTTAGTCTGCTGGGGTCGAGGAGAGCCTGCTGGTGAGTAGTGGAAGTGGCTGCCTTGGGAGAGGTGGTGGGGACAGATACTGCCCCTGCCCAGAGACCCTCCTCAGCTCACTGTGGCCTCTGCTTTGGCTTCTGCCTCCATGGAACTGGAAGAGACCAAGCCCCAGCCACGACAGAGGTTGGAAGAGCTTCTGTCTGAGGCTACCTTGTCCCCAAGCCCCCCATCCCACCCTGGACCTCCCTGTGCAATCCTGCAAGGGCAAAACCGCGGGACAGCATTCAAGGAGGTGTGGGGGGACTGATAGAGGAGCCCCAGCATCTCCCCTGAAACAGTCCAGGGCAAGTGCAGCTCAAAAGCCCCTGGGACAGCAGAGGGACATTCTTAGGGGCAGTGTCAGCTCTGGAACAACCCTACAGCAGTCACCTCCAGAAGGTTCAAACAGCAAAGGAGGCAAAAATGTCTCCTCCCAGGACGAAGGGCACGGGGGTGGGGGAACTACAGCAGAATCAGGATAGGGAC
Organism: Chaetura pelagica; assembly: GCF_000747805.2. Classification (NCBI taxonomy): domain Eukaryota; kingdom Metazoa; phylum Chordata; class Aves; order Apodiformes; family Apodidae; genus Chaetura; species Chaetura pelagica. The sequence continues at coordinate 114,393 of NW_009952150.1, read as the reverse complement.
CAGCAATAGGGGTTGTTGGTGAAGGCACAAGAGCCCTGGGCAGGGCACCACGGTTGGGGTTAGTGGCTGCCAGGCAGGGAAGCCCAGAGATGTTTTTGGTCCTGCTGAGCTCAAAACAAGCCCAGGAGAAACTGACCCTAATTTGAAGCAGTAAAAGCCTGCAGGGTGCATGTCCCCCAAAAACAAAGCTGGGGTGTGGGCCACACACACAACTCATCTGCAAGCAGGAAGGTGTTGAGAGCAGCTGAGGATGCTCCAGGGCTCCCAGCTCCTGCCAGGTCCATCCCAGACAGCTTCAAAACTGCTCCATCCCTAGACCTGGGGAAGTTTGGCCTCACTTGGTACACTCTGTCTCCTTTCCCCAAGTCCTGGTCTAGGCCAAAGTGTGCAGTTGGAGGGGGCTGAGAGCTCACACTAACCTACTTGGAGCCCAGGACAGGCAAACAAGCTGACCAGTAACTCCAGAGAAACACAGGAGCAAGAACAGTTATGATTTAATCATCAACCTTCTCAGCAAATCCAGTGTCTGACAGAGAGGAGCCGTGGTCTGGCTGCTGGTGCTTCCAGCACCCCTGGTCCAGCATCAGAGCTGGGGATCACAACCAGGACAGGAACAGCTTGGGGATGAGGCCAGCCAGCTCCCCTCACCCCTCCTGCCCCAGGGTGGACAACCCTGGGCTCTGTTTAGTCTGCTGGGGTCGAGGAGAGCCTGCTGGTGAGTAGTGGAAGTGGCTGCCTTGGGAGAGGTGGTGGGGACAGATACTGCCCCTGCCCAGAGACCCTCCTCAGCTCACTGTGGCCTCTGCTTTGGCTTCTGCCTCCATGGAACTGGAAGAGACCAAGCCCCAGCCACGACAGAGGTTGGAAGAGCTTCTGTCTGAGGCTACCTTGTCCCCAAGCCCCCCATCCCACCCTGGACCTCCCTGTGCAATCCTGCAAGGGCAAAACCGCGGGACAGCATTCAAGGAGGTGTGGGGGGACTGATAGAGGAGCCCCAGCATCTCCCCTGAAACAGTCCAGGGCAAGTGCAGCTCAAAAGCCCCTGGGACAGCAGAGGGACATTCTTAGGGGCAGTGTCAGCTCTGGAACAACCCTACAGCAGTCACCTCCAGAAGGTTCAAACAGCAAAGGAGGCAAAAATGTCTCCTCCCAGGACGAAGGGCACGGGGGTGGGGGAACTACAGCAGAATCAGGATAGGGACCAGCAATAGGGGTTGTTGGTGAAGGCACAAGAGCCCTGGGCAGGGCACCACGGTTGGGGTTAGTGGCTGGGACTGAAGAGGCTGCCAGTGAGGAGCCGCCTCTTCACCTCCCTCCAGAGCAGGTCCCGCTCCCGGTTGGCCCTTTGCATGAAGCCCCGGTTCTCCTGGGCCCGCCGGGACAGGTAGGGCAGCACCTCATTCACCGGGCCGTACGGCACGTACTTGTAGACAGGGAAACCAGCCTGGCCTAGGGGAAAGCAGCATAGTCAGGGAAGTGACAGGAAAGGGGAAAAACAGCATAGAGAAAGAACAAAGAGATGGGAAAAGCCTCGCTGCCCCCCTCCCCAATCACCCTGGTTGGAAAGGACCCTGATTATCATCAAGTCCAACCATAACCTAAATCCACAAACCATAACCTAATCTACCTGTTCAGTGCTTGAATCCTGTCCCTAAGCACCACACCTGTGTTTCTTTGGAACACTTGCAGGGATGGTGACCCCCAGCTCTTCCACAGGCCTGGGGCTGTGCTGGTGGAGCCTAGGGAGGGGGGCAGGGGGGCTGCAGGGCCTCAGGCTGTGCCTCAGCACCCGGGAGGGGAAGCAGAGGCACATCCCTCTCCCATCAGCATGGGGAGCTTGGGAACGCACCAAGGGGAGCAGGCTGAGGTCACTGGGAGCCCTGGGAATGTCCACAGACAGGGCTGGGCCAATTCAAGAAGCATTCAAGCAGAAACATCATGTTAACGCATTTTCCTAGCATGAGCAGAGGAGGTTGTGGACAGGCAGCCAAATCCCACTTGCAAGGGGAGCTCCAGAACAGAGCAGTATCCATGCTGGACAACTGCCTGGTTTGCCTCCCACAGCCCTACTGGCCTTAAATCTCCACTCCAGATACCAGCGTGGGCAGGGGGATCACTCCTGACCTGAGCTGGGCTATTTACTCTTGAATGTCTCTCTGTCTGGGCCCCTGGGAGCTCTGCTCCAGTGCCCAGGCCACCAGCAGAGGAGAAAGCAAGGTCACTCAAGAGTAAGTAGAGAGCCCAGTACTCAGTGTGCACCTCTGGAGGGTCAAAGTGATGCTTCCAAACCAAGGAAGTGCAAGAGGGGTTTGCTGCAGCCAGGACCCATCTCTGCCCCATCTAGGAGCACCATCTCAGCTCATAGGCCAAAGCAGGAATCTTCCTACCCAGCCATCAGTCTTCAGGAGACTGATGTGATTCTCCATCTCCATCATCCCCCAACCCCAGGCAGGGGCTACAGCACTCCACCCATCTAGGGAAGAGGCACCAAGGCACCATGCTCAGCCAGTCACTCTGTCAGAACCAGGACCTGGGTCCATCCATCCTTCAGACCACAGAGCAGCTGCCCAGGGAAACCCCAGGGGACAAGGTCTGCCAAGTCCGTCGTGCTCCCAGCACTCACCAAGGGGAAAGGTGATCTGGTCACACATGCCCAGGAGCTGGCCGAAGCAGACCTTCTTCTCTGAGGGATGGATCCCAAGTTCCATCATCCTGCAAGCCAAGCCTCAGTGTTAGGGAACAGCAGAAAAAGCAGAGCATACAGGGGCAACACATCCCACCAGGGGAGCAGGGATCACCTGAGTACGAGTGCACAGCACTGACCATGTCCCAGCTGGATGCAGGGATGTGAGGACTTGAGGGATTTGTTTCTAAAACAGCCTCTGGGCTGGGCCACGGAGACAGGTCTGCAGCCACTGTGGGCTGTGAGGTCATGCCCCAGCTCCAAGCCCCAAGTGAAGCCCTGAGCACCAGGTGGAAATCAGGATTCCATCAGGTGAGCACAGGACCTGACAAACCATGGCCTATTTCCCCACAGCTCAGCTGGGCCCCCTCAAGCCCTCAGCCACGTCACCTTCTCAGCACCTACCTACGCAAGGTGAACTTCACTGTGTCCTCATTGTGAGATGCCACCATCACACTGGCTTTCTGGCTGCGCTTGATCTCCTCCAGGATATAGTCCAGGCACCTGTAGACAGCATGGGGCTGCATGGTGAGGCTGCCCAAGCCTGTGTGCTGTGGGGTGGGAGGGAGGAGCGTGGCTGTCCTATACCTGTGGTACATCTCGTTGGTCTTCTCATAGGTGGGATTGATCGGATCTTCATAGCCAATCTTGGCTGCCCTCTCCCTCTCCTGCTCCATGTAGGCACCACGGACCAGCTTGGTGCCAAAGTGCCAGCCCTCCCGGCGCGACAGCTCTACATCCACAGTCACATTGTCATAAGCCTCCTGGGACCAAAGGGAAGAGATGGCACAAGGTCGTGGAACCAGTGTCACATCTCTCCTGCACCTTCAGGCAGCCAGCCCCAGAACCGTGCCATCGCATTGCCATGGCTTCAGGGGAAAAGGTCTCCATCCAGCTGCTCCAGCAGGTCCCTCCTGCTGGCCCTCACCTTCAGGTAGCACTGGTAGGTGTTGAAGATGATGGCTCGATCCCTGTTGAAGCGGCGCTGCATCTCCAGGGTGAGCCGGCTGATGGCCGGCTGGAAGTAGCTCTGCTCTGCATCCACCATCAGCCTCACACCCTTCTCTGTGGCTCTCTGGGGGGTGGTGGGAGGTGAACAACAAGCAGGTTGGTCTGGTGGGGCCACCCTCCCTCTCTGCAGTGGCACCAGTGCCTGAGCCCCCAGCCCCAGCACCCCCTGACCTTGGCAAGGATGTCCATCCTCTGCAGCATCCGCTTCATCTGCAGATCCTCCTCCTCGGTGAAGCGGGAGAGCAGAGGCTCGAGCTGCCTGGTCTGAAATGAGAACAGCCTGTGACACTCTGTCCACTCGCAGCCACCACTGCCCACAGGAGACAAACCTGCACCAGGGAGACCCATGCTGGCAGCCAAAGGTAGGGAGGACGCAAACTCCCCAGAGGGATGAGTCCTTGTGGCACCTTAAACTTGCAGGAGCTACAAGAGACAGGGACAGACTGCCCTCTGTGCAGGGCCGTGCCAGGGGTGGCAGAGGTGGGTACTTACCTTCATATTAGGGACGAGCAGCAGCTTGGAGAGCTTCATGCGGCTGTCAATCAGGCTGTTCCAGTCCAGCAGGTCCACAGTGCTGGAAGCAGACAGCCAGGTCCATACTGGTGTCTTGCAGGGGCAAGGGTCCTGACCCCCACCAGCAAGCCAGGTGTATCACCCTGACCCATCTTGCCACCTCCACCCAAACCTCCTCTCTGCCTGGTCACCATGCTGAGCCAGTGCAGACCTTTGGAGACCTCCCTGTGCTGCTGCCCCATGAATGGGAACAAGGACCCCCAGTGCCCCCACCTAGCTTACCCGCTCATGCCTAGGTTCTCGCCTGTGAACCAGTGCTGGCTCTCTGCCTTGGTCACGACACCGAGGTTGGCCAGGGCCTCCTGCCACCAAATAGAGCATCAGTGCAAGGGCCTACAGAGCCTTATTGTTCCAGGCTCAGAGGTGTCACAGGCCACAGCTGCCTCATGACTTCTACAGCCACCGGCTACCAAGAGAACATTCCCAGCAGCACAGCCTCCTCCCTCAGCCATCACCCGCCTCACCTGCAGCTTCTCCACCTCCAGCTTCATCTCCAGTGCTGCCCGCCCAGCCTGGCCTTGCTCTGCAGCCATTTGGTGGAAGAACCTCTTCCACTTCACCAGCACCTCCGAGAACTGCAGCTGTGGGGACAGAGCTTGAAGTGAGACACCCAGGCTGGAGCCCAGACAGCTTGGAGTCTCCTGCAGTGGAGGCTTTGCAGGATCATTCCCAACCTAAGCCAGACCCTGACCTTATAGTAGGGGACCTTGGCCAGGCAGGGACCAAGCCTAGCAGCACAGGTCCCCCACACCCTCATGTTGACACCTCTAAGCTTCTGAGCTCTTCATGTGTCCCCAAAAGTTGAGGCAGGGTTTCCAGGGCAGCCTTGGACCACAGAGGGGACAACCTGTTGGCACCCACTCCTCCCTGTCATCAGTAGAAATGCCACTGCAGCAAGACCGGCACCCCAAAGCATCTGCCCCTCCAGACACATCATCAGTGGCCCTGGCTGTGATCCACCTTGCCCTGGGCACAGCCCTGGCACTCACCAGGAACTGAGGTCTGCCCAGTGCTGTCAGCTTGATGGCCGAGAAGCCGTCCTCTGAGCTGCCACCTGGATGGAGCCACAAAGACAGAGCTAGCCCAACAGGCAGGACACTTGGAGGGAGGCACCAGAGACACAGGGGCTGCAGGGCCCCTGAAATCCCCAAGGGAAACACAGAGCACTTACCTGAGGCATCAATGCAGCGGAGGAAAGTCTCCATGTGCTGGTCACACTTGGCCTCATCAGCATAGAAGTAGGTGCGGGCGCTGATGACCCCACCGCGGCGATCCCCAAATCCTGGGTGGACTCGGTACTGCTTCTCCCTTTGCTCTGCTCCTGGGATAGAAGAGGATTGAGATGGGCCACACAGCCCTGCCAAGCTCCTACAAGCCTCCCTGGGAGCTCCTGCCATGGGTGCAGGGAAGATGGGCTCCAGCTTGGACCTCCGAAGAGCCCCCAGGGCTGCCCTGCCTGCTCTGCTGCCTGAGCAGGGGCTGAGCCTTCACAGAGGAGCAGGGTTGGGCAAGAATCAAGATGTTCATCATCCAGCTTGTGTTTTGAGGCTGTGGGAGCTGGACCCACGACAGGCCTGCAGTGCCCAGATGAGCTGGACCTTCAGACTATCTCCTGCCAGCAGGAGAGGCCGGGTCACTCACCTCCCATCTCCTTCTCGGCTGCAGAGGTGCAGGAGCTAAGAAGAGAAACAGGGAAGATAAGGGCCAGGTCAGCAACCCCCACAGCTCCCACTAGTGGCCAGGCCAGCCCTGGCACTGGACCCTGCTCCTCCCTCGCGTCCCATTGCCAGTGGATCAGACACTGAGCAGCATGAGCTCCACTGGCAGGTCGGATGCCCAAAACTTGCTCGTGGAAGGCAACAAGATTTCAACATCCAGGCAGATGCTCCCAGGAGGCCCTCCAGGAGCACCCCGAGGATGCTCTGTGCCTGGGTCCAGAGCTGGTCTCACAGTCCCCCCCCCCCCGGGAAGGACAAGCCTGGTGGGGCTGGCTGCTCTGCCTCCAACCACCCCATGGTCCTCACTGTGGCAGAACCAAACCTCAACACAACATCACCCCACCCTGACACAAGGAGTTTCTGCAGAGCCAGGGCTGGAGAATGGCAGGATGACCTGCTGCAGCTCAGCCATCCCACACTCCTCTGCATATTGGCATTAGGCAGCAGCTTCCAAACTAGGTCTCAGCTTCAACTCCAGCTGCCCTCAGATGTCAGAGAGACCAAGCTCTTTGCCACGGAGATAACAGGACTCTGACAGCCCAGGGGAATGTTGGCCAAGTCATGAGATCCTCAAGCTTGAGCAAATAAACCTTCTTGCTGACACCCACAGACTCAGGGTCTCACCCAGGAACACCACCAGCTCCTGGAGAGCAGCCCAAGGTGACAGCAGAGCCATCTCCTCCAGGAGATCTCTGCCTTCAGTCACTGTTCCAAAACTGGCCGTGCACAAAGCACACTGCTGGCCAAGCAGCAAAGCCACCCGTCCAGAGTCAAAGGACTCTGGAGAGTCAAGAGACTCAAGAGAGCAGAGAGGTACATGGCATAGTCCCAGAACATGTCCTCCCACAAGGAAACCCTGTGACAGGGATTAGAGGCTGCTGGAAGCATAAACAAGCAGAGACAAGCCCTTCCTTCCTGCTCCCCAGAGCCAGGAACAGCTCAAGGCACAGCAAAGCCCACCATGAAGTGGGGCAGGAGCAGCTGAAGCTCATGGGAAGTAGCAGGCACCACATCTGGCAAGTTTGGCTCTGTGATTTTGCTGCTACAGCACAGCAAGAAGCTTTCTGCTCAGAATATGGAGGGTGGAGGAAAGGAAGGAGAGGACAGGACATGGAGGTGCTGGAAAGGGTGCAGAGAAGGGCAATGAGAATGATGAGGGATCTGGAGAACAGGTCTGATGAGGAGGGGCTGAGGGAGCTGGGGCTGTGGAGCCTGGAGAAGAGGAGGCTGAGGGCAGACCTCATTGCCCTCTACAACTGCCTGAGAGGAGGTTGTGGTGAGGTGAGTGTTGGGCTCTTCTCCCTAGTGACCAGTGATAGGACAAGAGAAATGGGGTCAAGTTGCACCAGGGGAGGTCCAGATTGGGTATTAGGAAAACCTTCTTCACAGAAAGAGTGGCGAGGCCTTGGAACAGGCTGCCCAGGGAGGTGGTGGAGGCACCATCCCTGGAGATGTTAAAAAATGGGTAGATGTGGTGTTTTGGGAGATGGTTTAGTGGTCACAGGGGTGTAGGGTTGATGGTCAGACTTGATGATCTTGAAGGTCTTTTCCAATCTCAATGGTTTTATGATTCTATGAAACTTCACACCCCCAGGGAGGGGATGCAACAGCCAAGCCCCCAGCAGCTGGAAGGTCCCCTTGGAGTGAGCAGTGTGGTGGAGGCTTCAGCTGGACATGCTGCTAGGACCTGGTGGACATGTCAAGAGAGATGGGTCCTGCAGCAGGTCCCAGCTGCAGCACAGCAGGACAGCTCCGAATCCAAGGTCTGATGACATGCAGCAGGGAGCAGAGCCTCCCACTACCTCAGAGGGAATGCTCACAACTACATCAGCAAACAGCACCCTGGAAATGGAAGCAGTTTGTGTTCCTGGAGACAAATACACCCTTTCC
>NW_009952150.1:102686-106045 GCF_000747805.2 Chaetura pelagica | reverse complement strand
TGCTGCATGACTGCACCCAGCCTCTCCTCCAGAGGGACATGCAATGCAATGCCATGGTCCTTGTTCTGCATCAAGCAAATTCAGGAAGCTCATTCCAGCTGCAGAAACCTGGGCATCATCTACTTTCTTTGCAGTACCAGTCTTGACCAGAAAAACCCTTCCTACACCAAGCAAGTGGCTCTTGATCCAGCTTATACCTTGTCATCCCTTCTGCAAACCATCAGCAAGCCTCCCAGATCAGGAAACATCTCCAGGCACTGCCCAAACACTTCTGACAAACTGTAACCAGAAAGAGGCCACCTGCAAGGCATGTTAAAGTCCTGGGAGCTCACCCTCACCCAAAGGAAGCACAGGTAAGGCCCTCCAAGTGCTGCAAAGCCAGTTAGGAATGCTTGATGCCTCCCATAGGATCACTGGGCAGGGCAATCCAGCTGACACAGCATTGGGCTTTCAGGAAGTTTTTTTTATCAAGCTCAAATAAACCATCTCAGGAGCAGCACAAAGGTCCCCCCTGTCAGAAATAAGCAGGCAAGAGTCCACTTTGCCCTGGAGGTGCCTGGAAGGTGCCACGAGTGCAGTGTTGCTTGCCAAGGCTCATCTGCCCCTGGGCCTGGCAGAGGGGAGGAGAATGCACCCAGAAGTTGTTGTCATGGAATTACCGCATCCAAGGCAAAACAGGCCGCATGAAGCCCAGCCGGGAGCTATGGATGATGCTTAAAAATCTGTGAGTAGAAATAAAGCAAAGCTCTTGATAGATTCCTTCAAGCCTGCCCCATGCAAGTGCTTCCAGCACATCCCAGCCCTGGACAACTCAGGACCTCCTTGCACAGCTTGAAGCCCAACAACCTCTGTGACCATGGGGACCTGCAGAACATGCAGGCAGAGCACTGGACGTGGGCACCACTGGCCCTGGGAGCAGGAAGGGAAGGAGAGGGGAGAAAGCTGCTTTGGGAGGCAGATTGCCCGAGCTGGGTCATAACCCCAAGGCTGGAGCAGATATCAGGTCTCCATGCAAGAAACCTCTAGAGGAAGTGAACTCCACGTGCTGTGTGGCAGAGCCATTCAGAGCACTGACAATATTTGGGGGCAGATTGTTCTTCCCCATGTTAGTACAACACCAACTCACCTGCTGGGTCTGGATGTCTATGGGCCAGCAATGGCCCCACAACTGCAAGAGGATCACCACAACCTCCACTGTGGGGGAGGGGGAAAGCTCCTTGTTCCATCCCACAGGGAACATAAGTCCCTGCCCATCCTTCATTGCCTTTCCCTGCCCCACTGGGGGCTGCTCCCATCCTGAAGCCCCCAGCCCACATGCTGCCCCAGGAGCAGAGCCCAAGGCTCTGCTGTCTACAGGACCCTTTCCTCCAGCTGTGTCACCACAACCAGGCAGCAGCCTTCAGCACATGGCCAAGGACTCCTGGGACAAGCTGGCAGAGCCCTGGAAGCCAGCCCGGGCAGGGCAGGGCAGGGCCAAGCTGGCAGCAGGCAGGATAAGCCAGTGCCTGCCCATGGTTCCTGCTGCTCCAACCAGCAAGCCTGTGGCAAGGAGTGGCCATGGCCCCTTGCAGAGGAGGAAAGGGCATTTCCCTGCTCTTATCTCCAGTCTGCTCCACAGGAGCTGCCTGCACTGGTGAGGCTGGCATGGCTCTGCCTGAGGGAGAGAGAGCACATAGAGAATTTGGTTGGAAAAGACCTTTCAGATCATCAAGGCCAATCGTTAACTCAGCACTGCCAAGGCCACCACTAAACCATGTCCCTCAGCACCACATCTACATGTTTTTTATATCCCTCCAGGGATGGCGACTCCCCCCTGGGCAGCCTGGGCCAGTGCCTGACAACCCTTTCCATGAAGAAATTGGTCCTAATATCCAATTTAAACCTTCCTGACACAATTTGTGGCTATTTCCTCTTGTCCTGTCACTTGTTCCTGGGGAGCAGAGCCCGACCCCCCTGGCTCCAACCTCCTCTCAGCAGCTGCAGAGCCAGCAGGTCTCCCCTCAGCCTCCTTTGCTCCAGGCTGGACACCCCCAGCTCCCTCAGCTGCTCCACCTCAGACTTGTGCTCCAGTCCCTTCCCCAGCTCCATTGCCCTTCTCTGGACACCCTCCAGTCCCTAAATGTCCTTCTTGTTATGAGGGGCCCAGAACTGACCCCAGGATTTGAGATGTGCCCTCACCGCTGCCCAGCACAGGGGTCAATCCCTACCCTGGTCCTGCTGGCCACACTAGTGCTAACCCAAGCCATGATGCTGGTGGCCTTCTTGGCCACCTGGGCACATGCTGGCTCATATTCAGCTGCAGTCAATCAACATCCCCAGGTCCTTTTCTCCCAGATACTTTCCAGCCACTCTACCCCAAGCCTGTAGCATTGCATGGGGTTGTTGTGACTCAAAGACAGCACCAGCAGGCAAAAAAACCCTCACTGGCTGCACGTGCTCTCTTCCTCTGCTTCCTAGCTGGCAGCAGGAAAGAACCTTGAAGTGCTCACAGGAGGGAGGGAAGCAGCTCTTCAGTCTAACTGTGAACCTTCCACCCTGCCCAGCTTGGCACCATCCCTAGCAGAAACAGTGGCAAATTGGGAATTTGGCCCTGAAAAAGCTGGGACAGTGCTTGGCATGGGCACGGGTCCAGCACAGTCCTTCTAATTCCATCCCCTGTGCTTTGTCCCTGCTCCATTACATTCCTGGGGGACTGTCATGATGGTGTTTCCCCCTCATGTACTGGGGGGACAAGACTGGGCCTTGGGCAGAGTGGCACTGGGGGACACATGGGATGGGGTCCAGCATGTGGTTTTGCCAAGCTCTCCTGGGTGGGAATGTCCCACCTACACATGGGCCCCCCAAATCTGATCTGGGGGGCGGACCAACACAGACCAGGCAGCTCACAAACCACCAGCACCCTGCAGCAGGCAGGACACCAGTACAGGCAGAGCCCATCTGGGATAGACCAGGGTCACACCAGGGTCCAGCTCAATCCCACAGGGATGCTGAACAATATGCTGGACCATGGCTGTGGGCCCAGGGGAGAAACCAGCTGCTCCTAAAAGGAAGAGCCACCCCTTCCCGCAGGCTGCCAGTGAGTTGTGGTTAAACTTTTATAAAAAAAACCCACCCAACCCACTTTGCAGCTCAATCTGCAGTGGTGGGGCTAAGGCACAGCCCTGCCCCCTGGGGCAGCTCCCACACCAGCACTGCCCTCCGACCTTCCCACCACCAGGGACCTCCAGCAGTGGTGCCACCCCCTACAGGAAGCTGGGGGGGCCCCAAGAAGCAGCACCCGGGTGTGGAGCAGAGATAAGGCTGGGAGGAGCCCAGCAGCAGCTCCCCCATCACCCCACCGACCCCGAGGTCCCCCTTCA
>NW_009952150.1:74272-83121 GCF_000747805.2 Chaetura pelagica | reverse complement strand
CCCGGCCCGGCCCGGCCCGGCCCGGCCCGGCCCGGCCCAGGGATCGCTCAGCCCCGCGCAGCTCCACTTCTGCACCCCCAGCCCTCTGCTTCACCCCTTCCCATCCCCTGGGCACAGCCCGCCCCGGGGGCGCGTCGTTTTCCGAGGAGCCCCGAGGAGGGCGTAGAGGGACAGGGATGGCCCGAGCGCAGCTCCTCTTCTGCACCCCCAGCCCTCTGCTTCACCCCTTCCCATCCCCTGGGCACAGCCCGCCCCGGGGGCGCGTCGTTTTCCGAGGAGCCCCGAGGAGGGCGTAGAGGGACAGGGATGGCCCGAGGGGATCCCTCAAGGGGGGCTGAAGGAAGCCCCGTCCTCCTGGAGCAGCCATGGAAGGGGAGAGCAGAGAGTGAGGGCTAGGAGGGGGGAAAGGGCAGAGAGACCCCCATGTCCTTGGAGAAGTCCCCAGGAGAGCTCTGGGGTTCCCAAGGGAGCCCTGAATTGGTCCCCATCCTACTGGAGACGCCCTGAGGGGAGCACTGTGGGGCCAAGGGGCTCCTGAACAGCCAAAGGGCTGCTTAGAGCAGCCCAAGGAGGGGTCAAAGGTGGCCCATAAAGGTCTCTGTCCCCTTGGAACAGTCCCCGGGACAGGCAGTGGTGTGTCCAGGCCACAGAGCTGGGAGGCCCTTGAGGAAGGTATCTCAGACCTGGGGGACCTGCTATGGGAGAGATGTTGGTACAAGCTCCTGTGCTGGCTCCTTCTGGTCTGTGCATGAAGCATTTGGGGATCTCAGCTGAATCTTCATTCATTTGGTCAGGATTCAAGGGTGCTGGGGTGCTTTGGACACCTTGAGCCAGCATACTTGCACCTTCAGCATGAGCTGGGGCAGTTGGACTTTGCCTGCCCCATGGATCCCCACTACAGAGAGGACTGGCAGGAGGCTCCCAGGCAGGGCTGAGTGCCCATGCTGTTTCTGGCAAGCGTTTACCTGAGCTGTTCCTGCCAGGCACACCCAGTGCTGAACTCCAGAGATCACCCAACACCTCCCTGGCATCCCGTGGCCAGATATGCTCCGACTCTTGGCCTGGGGAACAGAGAGCAGGGGAACAGAGAGCAGGGACCTCCCTTCATTTTGGCAGGATCTTTTCACAGCAGCAGATATCAGCAGCACCGTCTCTCCGTGCTCACATCCCCTCTCTGTGCCCTTGCTCCCCCTCCATGCTGGCTTTTCCAGCCCCAGGTTTGCAGTGGCTCCGGGAGGATGACTCCAGGCTGGGACAGACGTGCCCAAACTCCGTTCCTCAGTGCCACCATGTGCCTGGGGGTGCTCAGCGCAGGCAGCAGCAGCCAGGCAGGAGACAGAAGTGGGCCAGGAGGTTTGCTGGGTTGGGAAACTACGTCGTGAGCCCAAAGCTTTGAGAAGGTTCCCGCAGCTGTGGTGTAAAACCTTCTTTCCTAAAGCCACCTCGAATCCAGCAAACTGTAACCACTGTGACAGTCTGACCCAGCCTGGATGAAGTTTGGCTACTGCAAGGCCAATGGGAAAGGAAAAAAGGGTGTCAGCAAATCTCTTTTTCCCTCCACATTCTGGCACTGGCATTACTGTAATTAGCAGGGAAACCAGGGAGGTTTCCCTTTGGGATGTCCTGTCCTTCCATGGTGAGAGCCAGAGAGGGGCATTCCTCCCTGAAAGAGCTGGGTAAAAAGTCAGCTATGGCAATGCAACCTTTTCCTTCTAAATATTTCCTGTTCTGCATTAACTCTTTGATGCTATTTAGAGCAAAATAATTCACCTGAAGTTCTTTGTTGTGATGAGGCTGTGGATGTGAAGTTCCAGGCTGCAATTCAAACTCCTCTTGAAGAAGTAACAGCCACTGAGCTGCATTAAAGCCTAAGGAGCAGATGCTACTGCTGTGGTTAAAACCTTTTAATCAGCTGTAACTTTTGTTTCTTCTTTAGTCTCAGCAATGCTGGGCCAAGCCATGTTAACCCACAGCCAGGTCAGTGGACCCTCCAGGAAGGGGGCTGGGAGTGTTTGTGGTGCACAACCAAGTCTGAGTTTCCAGATAAACCTTAATCTCAGGTCCAAACACAAAGATGAAATTTAATTTTGGAAGTAATATGGAAGCAGAATTAAATGGTGTTCATCTCAGGGTGGCTGCTCCTGAAGCAGAGGGGATCTCTGAGCTGCCAGCCCCACTGACAGCTGGGACACCAGTGGATGCTCCAAGGGACATGGTTTAGTGGTGGCCTTGGCAGTGCTGGTTTAACTATTGGGCTTGATGATCTGAAAGGTCTTTTTCAACCAAAACAATTCTATGATTCTATGATTCTAAGGCTACTGTGGGGACTGTGCCAAGCCACCATGGATCACTGTCCCATGGCCTTGCATGGCACCAAGTCCCATCTCCCAATACTACCCCTTGGTTGGGATTTTATGCCATTTAGGCCACTGTCCCCATACCCACCATGTCCAGGCAGAAGCTGCACACACAGAGGGGGATGATAACATGCCCTAGGTCTGCTCAGCCTGGCTTGGTGGCTGCAGTTGCCCCACGTGTGGCATTGGAAGCCCAGTGCAGCCCATGGCATGGGTACCCACAGCATGAACACAGTCATGCTGCTGTATCCCAAACAGGGAAGGTGTCCCAGGCTGAGCATGTGCATGGAGTCCTTCAGTGGGCACACTTGGCCTCAGTGGTGACGGCGCTGAGCCAGGGAGAGGCTGTTATTGATGGCCTGAGGAGACACAAGGTGGAAAGACACACATTTGAATACAAGACAAACAGAGGAGAAGGAGGATTTAGTGCTGTTTGGAAAGGGGGAGGCCACATCACACATATTTCATGGGCAGATGCCCAGCAGACAAGACATTTTTGACACTATGAAAATAACAGATGGCAACAAGATGGCAACAAGCAACAAGCTGCTGGTGGCACCTGAGAGGGAGAACTGGGAGCTGGAAACGGCTCCCTCCTCCTGCCTTTCCTCAGAAGCAGGCATGGCTGCACAGCTGGGGCTGCTGGGCTGGGCCATATTGCAGGGGTGCAGCGATCAGCCCCCTTGCCTTCCTCCAGCCCCTGCTGGGGTAGGGGCAAACCTGCCCCATCCTGGGGACCAGGACTTGATCCTCACTGTCCCTCAAGCCCTGCCTGCTCCAGCAGCCCTTGCTGCACCAGGCACTTTGTTCCCGACATCCACCCTCTGTGGTTTCCCTGGAGAGTGCTGATTCAGATCCTCTTCCATCTGATCACACACCCTACTTGTGCCCAGCACCAGCGCTACCAAACCACTTCCATCCCAGGCCATCAGGCCGGGAGGGACACGTACACCTTGCCCCTGAGCAAGCAGGGCTGTGGGGAGTGGTACAGACTCTCAGGTGGCATCCAGCTCTGCCAAATGTGCCTCTTAGAGCCAGACACGATGGAGTGGCCAGGAGCTGCAGCCCTTCCCCAGCACAGGCCAGGGGCAGCCATCTGCTGGACCCACCAGCAAATCCCAGGAGAAGGTGGAGGTAGAGATGGCACCTTTTGGGCTGCATCTGGTTGAGGGTTATTCTTCTTCACAGGAGGCTTCATCTCCTGTCATGCCACTCTGCAGGGAGATCCCAGAGCCCCTAATACCTACACTGATGGGAATAAGCCTCCTGTGGGGGCACAGGAGCTCCCAGCACTAGGACAGGTTGTGTTTAGGTGATGGGTTTGTTCTCTCTAATCCCTCCAAGTAGCCCTGACTCCCTCCCTGTGGGTGGCTGTGGCTTGTGCCATTGCATGGACTGTCCTAAGAGTTGCTTCAGTTTTGCTCCACTGTCCTCCCACAGCCAGGTTACCGCATCCTTCCCGTGGGTGCTGGAGGCCCCTGGATGTGTCTCTGCTGCAGCCAGGGGAGTGATGAAGCCAACCCCAGCATGGCAGAGGCAGGATGAGGCTGTGGCACCGGAGTAGGGAGTTTGGGGGTTTGCTGGTGGGCATCTTGGGAGTTGCAGGGCGAGAGCTCCAGCTGCTGGGGTTGGGAGGCCCGGCAAGAGCTGCTGAGACCTGCCACAGCCCCTGCTGGTGGAGACAGATGCTGGAGGGGCTCCTATTGCAGCTGATCTCCTGGCGGCCTCGGACATTGCTACCCCAGTTTGGTCAGAATTTGGGAGGCTGGACTGGGCTCCAATCCCTGGCATTTTCCTCTTGCATCCCAATGGTTTTCCATAAATCACTTGCAGCCTAAGAAAGAAATATCCTTTTGATTGTGCCTCTGAGTTCCTGCAGGCCTGGTGTGGCTCAGCAGCCACAGAAAAATTCTCAGGAGAATTCCTGTCTCCCTAAAGGTCAAAGCCATTAAAACAAAAATGGTTACCTCTGAAAGGCACATCAGCATTCCCACACTGGGACTTTTGTGTGTGTGTGTGTGTGTGTGTGTGTGTGTGTGCGTGCAGAGGATCCCTCTGGTTTTCTGCCTGTAGAGGTGGGTCCTGTGAGATGTCCACCAGTGCTCCTGGGGGAAAAGGCAGTTCAGCAAATGCCTGAAACAATTTTGCTGCACTTACAGCTGTGAAGGGATCATGCCAGAAGGTTTCTGTGGAAGTGTGGTCTTGGGAATAGACATAAAAAAGCCTTTTTTCCAAGCTGACTCCCTCGGCAGGCACGCTGTTTACAAAGCCTGCATGCCAGAGCACCTGGAGGGGAGCCAGCTCTATTTTAGCCCTTTGTAAATGGTTTAAACACCTCATGCTGGGGGAGCATTCCTGGGAAAGCAGCAGGGAGGGGAAGATGAGGAAGAGGAGTGCTGTAGGGCAGAGGAAGGACTGGGCAGAGGGAAGGGGCAGCTCAGCTCTGCTTTCCTGGCAGAGTGGGCCGCAGGACCTGGGAGGTGGGTGAGGGCAGAAGGGCTGTGCCCCTTCTGCCCCCTATCAAGAGCTGCTGCTGAGATGTGAACCCAGGCAGGTGTGCGCCCAGGGCTGCCAGCCCCTGTGGTCCAGTTGCCTCTGAGGACAGCTGGCCAGCAAGCATCTTCCCAAATGTCTCAGCTTCTTCACAGGTGATGCTACTGAGGAGACCATGGCCAGGCCCAGGGTGCTGAGGTCCCTGCTCTGGGATGAGCCCAAGATCCCCTGGGTGCAGGAACATGGTGTGCTGGGAGCTCAGGGCAGGGCTCCCTGCAGCCATCTGGGGGCAACCAGACGTGGGGGGATTTGGGACAAGCAGTGCTCTGTAGGCTGTTGTGGATTAGCTCAAGCCACCCTCACCCTTGAGAACCTGGCTGTTCTTATTGATTGATATGGTGGCTCTTTTTTCTAAAAATATGCTCTTAATTACTGTGACTCACTAAGCAGAGATGTCTTGCAGCAGAACCTCATCGATTCGAGGGCTGCCGCAGCTCTAGCAAAGCCCCTTTGGTCGCAGAACCTTGATGTCCACTGCCCAGAGCCTGCTCCTCTCTGCAGGCAGGTTTGGGCAGTTCAGGGGACAGGTCGATTCTCAGCTCTCAGCACTCGATTGATCCTTCCCTTTTTTTCCAAGTATCACTTATTTTTGCTTCTTCTCTTATTTAATTGCAAGCAAATAGCACCGAGTTGCACTTGGACTTCACTTGCAGTGGAACAAAGTAGAAAAAAAATGTTCCTTTTCCCCTTGCACTCCTGACTCCCAGGGAAAGGGGAAAAGCCACTCTTTTTATTTATTTTTGTCATATTTTCCTGCCTTCCTCCTTTTCACCAGCAAACACTTTGCAGGAATCTTCATGCTTTTGTTATTCTCCTGGCCAGGGCAGGCTCAAGGTTCTTCCACTTCTCCACTTCTAACACCCAGGGGCAGTAGGAAAGAGCTCTGAGCTTACTTACCACATGGGCTATGTGTCCTTGCTAACCTCTTATACCTTCCATGTAGCCACCACCCCTAAACCAGCTCTTTGGCCCCCCAGGGGCTTTGCTGTCAGATTCACCTTTCCCTAGGTGACAGCTTTGCAGTTGGCCTTTGCACCCCCAGGAGAGGAAGGGCAGGACCAAGGTGCTGCTCCAGGGTGACATTTCACTGCCTCTTCACCTCACTTGCTGTCAGGCTTTGACACCAGCTGGAGCAGAGTGCAGAGATTATGATGGTCCTTCCTTTCTAGCCCTATGTGGTGAACTCAGTCTGAGAAAAACAAGCTGGTGTCACCTCAAGATGCATTTCACTCCTCAGAAGGGCTGTATTTTTTGAGGCTGAATCGCATCCTTCAGTCTGGTTGTTGTGTGGCTCCATTTTGCACATTCAAAGTTCCCTCTGGTTGGATTTTTATATGTAATTTCTTACATTTTTTTTTCCCCAAGGAAGTATAAAAGCGAGTATCCCTTCTCAGAGGGATTCAAGCCATGGTTTCATCTATTGCTTCTCCAAGGGAGAGGCTGACCTGGAGCTGCCAGAGGCCCCCCCAGCTCTGCCATCTCTGAGCCTTGCTTCCACTGTCACAACACTGTGACAGCTACCCCAGGGCAGCAGGACAAGGGAGAGCCCAGGGTGGAGCCACCCCAGTGCTGTGGAGGATGCTCCCACTGGGGACAGCAAGAGGACCCCAGGCCTGTGACAGTAGTGCTGGCAGCCACCACCAAAACACACACCCTGAGTGTATGAGAACTCAGTTTTTCTACATCACCAGCCAAATTTCCGCAGATTTTCCTGGGGACAGGAGAAGGCAACACTCCAAGTCCCCATTCCCCTATTCCACAAGCTGGTGATGTGACAGCTTTCCACTGGAGTGACTGATTTACTTTTTTCTTCTTAATGCAGGGCAAACAAAACCATTTTCTCTCATTAGAGCTGCTGATACAGCTGGACAGGGTAAGCTTGTCCTCTGAAAACTCATCTGCTGCTCCAAGGAAGGTGCCTCCAGCAGCCCTCCAACTGTTTGGCTTCCCCAGCTCCAGTGCTCCTTGTCCCTCTGGCTGGGACTGTTTGCACTGAAACTTAGAAAGGAAAAGACTCATCGAGGTGGAAAATTTCAGCCCTACAGTGTAAGGTTGGACAAAATCTAGGCAGGACTAGGCGACAGAGCCAACAAAGGTTGTTCCTTTTGCTGAGTTTTTAGCTTCTGGGCTTTGGAGAGTCACTCTGCAGCTCTGCTCTGGCTGAGTCATGTTCTGCCAGTGTAAGGGGTGATGCCACCACAGCAGATGATTTGTTCTAAGTTTTCCCAAGTTTTCTTGTCTTCGTTCATATTCCGGAAACTGACACTGTAGTTGTCTGATGTCTTGTGGGAACATCGTCTTGTCACCCCATCCCAGCCCAGAGGGGGCTGAAGGGCTTTGCTCCTCTGGCTGCTTGTGCACAGCGGGTGGTGTCCATCCATGCTCCTTGAGAACAACCCTAACACAGCTCAGATCAACCACCTGGTGGAAATCATAGAATCAGATAATTGTTTTGATTGGAAATGACCTTTCAGATCATCAGGTCCAATCGTTAACCCAGCACTGCCAAGGCCACCACTAAACCATGTTCCTCAGGACCACATCTACATGGCTTTTCAGTACCTCGGGGGGTGGTGACTCCACCGCTGCTCTGGGCAGCCTGTGCCAGGGCCTGACAAGTCTTTCCATGAATAAACTGCTCCTAATATCCAATCTACAACTCCCCTGGCACAACTTGAGGCCATTCCTTCTTGTTCTATCACTTTTTCCTTGGGAGAAGATACCAACCCCCCTGGCTCCAACCTCTTTGCAGGTAGTTGTAGAGAGCTAGAAGGTCTTCCCTCAGCCTCCTTTTCTCCAGGCTGAACACCCCTAGGTCCCTCAGCTGCTCCTTGTAAGGCTAGTAGATCCTTCCCCAGCTCCATTGCCCTTCTCTGGACACACTCCAGAACCAGAACTCCAGAACTTCAGAAATCAGGCACTGGGATCTTACTGCAAGCCCTGGTTATGGGCAACCAAGAGCAAGCAGCTACTCAAAACCTTGTGCATTGCATTCTGGCTCTTGGATGCACATGAGGTTGCTTTTAATAGGGAACATGGTGGAAAACTGGTGTTACTCCATCTCTCTCTCCTGTGTCTTCTTGCTCTCAGCTCTTGCCAGGAGGACAAGTCAGCCTGTTCCTGCAAGGCTTGAGGAGCTCTGCAGAAGAACCTTCACAGGCTGTGCTGATCCCTGTTTTCCTCTACAGCAGGAGGGAACCCACCAGCACTCCATGGTGACTGAGTCTCCCCTCCATGGAAACCCCAGATGCTGGGGCCAACGGAGCAAATTCAGCTGAAGAGGAGAAGTTTTGAAAAGAAATTGGACCCGAGTCATTCCAAGTGCTTCAGCCCTTTTTGCTTTCCAAAAAAAAGTGTCTTTAGGTGCTTTATTTCAAGTACAAGGCAGCTAGTTCAAGGTGAGAAACAGCAGTTGGAATATGATAATGAACCTGCTTTGAGGGAAGTTTTGGGTTCCATCCTTCACCTAGGGTCTGACCCGAGGCCAAAGCTGCATTAGGACAAGTCAAACCTTCCAGTAGCTGAAGGTGCTACACAAAAGCTGCAGAGTGACTTTTTACAAGGGCATGGCATGACAGGGTGAGCAGGAACAGTTCCAAAGTGAAAGAGGGGGGATTTAGATCAGATACTGGGAAGAAATTCTTTGCTGTGAGGGTGGTGAGAGCCTGGCCCAGGTTGCCCAGGGAAGCTGTGGCTGCCCCATCCCTGGGGGTGTTGAAGGGCAGGTTGGATGGGGCTTGGAGCAGCCTGGGCTGGTGGGAGGTGTCCCTGCCCATGCAGGGGGTGGGATCTGGATGTCCCTACCCACCCAAACCAGTCTGGGATTCTATGAAACCATCCCGATGCAGACGTGGCCTTCAGGAGATGTTCCCGGCGATACTTGGGTCACAGCGCCCACCGGAGGCAGCAGCAGGGTGCGGGCAGGGCAGGGCAGGGTGC
>NW_009952150.1:61897-73172 GCF_000747805.2 Chaetura pelagica | reverse complement strand
AGCGCTGCCGGCAGCCGCTGCACGAGGGAAGGTACGTTCAGTTCTCCCGTAGGCAAAATTTTCCTTTCACTCCAGCCTTCCATCGTGAGGTGGCAGGGACCTGGCCAGCACCCCAAGGAGCAGGTGTCCCGCGTGGCACTGAGATGCCACTTCGGTGGTGGCATCTACTCCCCATCTCTGCTCTTCCCTGCCTGGCTCCTGCAGGGTGTTGGGAGGGGGGAGGTGGGTTGGGGACCCTTGGGTCCGTCCCTGTTGCCACCTGTGGCAGCTCTTGGAACAAGCACCTTCTCCCAAGCCCGTCCTGGGCCAGCTCCAGCAGTGTGTCTGTATGCGCGTGGGATGAAGGTGTGGAGGTGTGAGCACATGCAGGGCTGTGTGTGTGTGTGGAAGGGGTGTTGCCGCAGGGAGAGGGCTGTCGGGGGTGGAGATCCGTGGAGCAGTGCCCAGCAAGGCCAAGGCAGGTAACTCTGGGGACCAGCTCTGGCCTGGCTGTGCCTGACTGACCTGGGGCGTCCCCCAAAAGGCAGCTTTGCCACGTCCTGCTCTGCGTACCTTCTCCTGGTCTGAATGGCAATGGCATTTTATTGCTGCTCCTGGAGACAGTTGCTGGAGCTGCTGCAGAAGGGCATCCTGGGAAGAACTCCCAGACTATCCATCGCACACTGACTTGGCATTTATGAGGGATCTGAAGCAATAAATTCTCCTTGGGATGTGCCTGGGAGCCAGTGGGCTTGGCAAAGCCCCCGCAGGCACCAGTGCTGCAGAGCCTGCACTTGCTGCCTGCTCCCTCCCAACACCCACAGGGCCACCCGTGGGCTGGCTCAGGCTAAGGGTGCTGTCCTTTCCGAGGTTTGTGTCCCCTCAACCATGCTGCAGTGTGCCAACCCACCAGCCAGCCCCGTGCTGCTGGCCGGGCAGAGGTAGGAACAGCCATGGCTACAAGCGTCTTTCCAGGGCAAGTTCCTCTCCCACAGCCCGGATCTCTGATACAAGCAATTACTGGAGAAATAGTTTTCTTTTAAAGACAAGTGAGTTGGCATCTCTAGCAATGCACCCAGTTGTGGGCTTCCCAGTACAAGCAAGATGCTGGCGTGCTGGACAGCGTCCAACGAAGAGCTGTGATGATGATCAAGTCATTGGAGCTTGTAATGAGAGAAGTACTCTCCGTCCTTGGAGATATTCAAAGCCCTGAGCTTTAGGTGATCCTGCCTGAGCAGGCAGTTGCATCTGACCATGTCCTGAGGTTCCTCCATCCAGTTCTTTGGGTCTGTAATGAGATGGTTGAACACTATATAGATGAGGGAAATGCACAAGGCCAGAAAACAAAGGGCAGTAAGATGGCACACACCTTTTATTGTTAGTTGCTTTTTTTTTTTAGAAGCATCTTCAGTTGCAGAGGATGGACAGCAAGGCCAAGCTAGGTGATAGTGGTGGATGGAGAAAAAGATCCAACCTCTCAGACCTCCTTTTGGCTGTTCAGCATCACCAGAGGGCATCAATAGGGAATGTGGCATGTTCCCTAAGAAAACAACATTTCAGGCCCAGTGCCGGATTTCCCAGCCTATTACTGGATCATGGTAACAAAAGAGATTATAAACAATACACAAATTGTACTCAACTTGGCATTTTTTTCTTCTGTGAAGGGTGCTGGGATTGTGATTAAATCTGGTTTTGTCATGACATTTTGCTCTGAGAAAACTCTTCTTGGCTGTGCCCAATGCTGTGTGTTGCTCAGCAGAGCACAGACGGCCTGACAATTTGGCTGCTAAAAGTTCTAAAAATAAAACCCACCCTTTTTTCTTTTTTTCTTTCTTTAAAAATATATTTTTTTTTTCCCTCAGAGGGAACATTGCAGCATCACACCTTCCTCCTCGTCCAAACTGTCAAGCCTCTTCAGGCAGAGGGGCTGCATGCATAATGCTGAGCTCCAAGATTGTGTCCTTTTGGTTTTCTGAAAGATTTCACCCTGAGAATGGGGTAGTTTTTCAGGTCTTGGCAGCAGTGGAGAAAACTAGGAAGCAAAGGTCGCGGGGGGGGTTCAAGTGCTTGTTGTTTGTTGGAGCTGCCTGGAGAGGAGCTTTTTGGGAGCCCCTCTGGAAACCATCTGCCCAGATGAGGAGGTGGCGCTGAGGCTCACCCGTGTAAGGTTGTGGATGATTCACAGAATCAGAATATGCTGGGTTGGAAGGGACCCATCAGATCATCGAGTCCAACTCCTGTCCCTGTGTAGGGCACCCCAAGAATCACACCATGTGCCTGAGAGCATCATCCAAAGGCTTCTTGAGCTCAGGCAGGCTTGGTGCTGTGACCACTGCCCTGAGGAGCTGGTTCCAGTGCTCAATCACCCTCTGGGTGAAAAACCTATTCCTGATATCCAACCTAAACCTGCCCTGATTCAATTTCCTGCCATTTCCCCCCGTCCTGTCACTGGTCACAGGAGTGAAGAGATCAGGACCTTCCCCATCTCTTCCCCTCATGAGGAAGACCTAGACTGCTCCTGTTGTTTTGTGCTGGATTAATTTAAACTGGAATTATCACCCCTCTTTGCAGCTGAGTGGCTGCCTGGGGCTTGTGACCCTGCTCAGGACCAATGCTGCCACTGGGACCACAGGTCTCAGCACTGCCTGGGGGCTGAGCAGGCAGGGGGAGCTGAAGCTGCTGCTGATTGGAGCTTAAAAGACAGGATGCTCAAGAGAGGGCTGGAGGAAGACTTGAATTTTTAATTTAGAGCGTGAACCATAATTAAAAAATAATAATAGATTATTTTAGTCTGAAATATATATATGTAAAATATGTATACATATATATATATAAAGCAGGGCTTTACTCGGCACCCTGCATTTCCCATCACCTGAAATGTCTGGTTATGAGGAACTGATTTAGTTCCTGGATGTTTGGAAGAGGCTGGGGAAGGGTGTCAGCCTCCCTAAGGGGGCTTGGTGTTGGAGAGACAGATGTGCAGGGCTGAGCAGGGGACAGCAGGGCCACTCACAGCCATCCTGGGGCTCTCCTGCTTGCTGCCTCTTTCTGAAGGTTTGGTGCTTGATCCCCCCAGCCTCGTGGTGGGGGTCTCACTGCAAATCCCACCAGCCCCTCCCAGGAGGATGTGCCTCCATTACACCTTTTCTGCACATGTGTCCCCGAGTGTCTGCTGGGGGCCAGTGTTTCTGGCTCTGGATCCACTTGGCTGTCCCCCACATGTTTTGTCATGCCCGCCATCTGTGCTGCTGGAGAAAAGAGACATCCAGCCAGCCCTGGGATGGGCACCCCAGCCCGCTCCTAGCCTGTGCTTGGCTTCCCTTCCAGCACCAATTCACACCCAGTTTTACCCTCTCTGGGACGCTCACTCAACTAGTATTTCTGATTATGTTGACAAGGACACCCCACAGAACAGCACCAGAGGCTGCCTGGGATGTGTCACATCTGCTGCTGCCTCAGCTTCCCCTAGATGAATGACCCTGGCAAAGGGAAATTATATGGCCCTGGCAGGATTTGATCTTGATAAAACTGTGTTGGCTGTTTTTTATTCTTTATTTTTATCACATTATTGTCCACTAGGTGTTTACAAATGTTCAATAGTTTGTTCCAAATTTTTCCCAGGAACTGTAGCCAAGGTGGATGGTCTGGAACTCCCCAACTTCTTAGTGTTTTTTTTGTTTTTTTTTTTTTAAGAGTTGCACCTCTGCACTTCTCTGTGATCTCTCAAGCCTTCAAACTTCATCACAAACTGCTACTAATAGTTCAGAGATGGATCAAATTTTCCAGGGTGATTTTTCTTGACCTCTGACTACTCATATACATTGAGTCTATCTCGGAATCCTGGAACTGCTTCCTTTCTGACCTTGGCCTCAGCTCCTGTCCCCTGGCCAGTGGAAACTGCCCTAGGTACTGGTTACAGCCTTATACTGTGAAAACCAGAGTGAGGAGGCATTGGTTACTTCTCTAATCTCTTTGCTGCTTCTCTGCCTCATGAGACATGAGTGTTGACTCTCTTTTCTCTCTACTATGCTTCCATTGTGTTTCTGAAACTTCTTTTACTGTTTTTATGCTCCTATCTGGCTGTAACTCACTTCTCTCCTTGGTCTTTCTCATTCTACCTCCACATGCTTGAGCTTTCCCTTTATGCTCATCCTTATACCTTCATTCCCATTTTTATAGCATTCCTTTTTGCTTTTCAGGACACTAAAGTGCTCCTGATGCAGCAATATTGGTCTTTTATGGTTGTCCTGTGGTTCCTCTGCATCAGGATATTTAGCTGCTGCCCACCTAATATACTCTCCTTTAGTAACTTCCCACACTCCTGTGTGTTTTGCCCTGAGGATTCCCTCCTGAGGGACCCTTGCTAGTGCTAAAGCATCCCCACGAGTTTGTTACATTTGTGTTTGAGCAGCCAACTGTCTTTTTTTGGATGTTCTCTTTCGTTTAATGCCAAAACCAATGAACCACACTGTTTGGGATTGTTGCCCCCCATGATGCCCAACTGGTCCTTCCATACTGGTCAGAAGCAAGGCTGGAAGAGCCCTCACCCAACCTACCCAGTCCCACCATCTTCTGGCAAAAAAAAAAGGACTCAGGAATTTTCCAAGTGTTGTCTGGGTAGGCTATGTCCTCCTCTATTTATTTTTGTTATTTAATGTCAAAATGAGATGGCTTATACATAAAAAGTTGCTGTTTATTCAGCCAACTGCTTGCTGAATGAGGCCTTAACTGGAGAATAATTGCAGATAAAATGAAGCTATATTTTTGATGAATAAATTGTTTTCCTTTCAAATGTGCTCAATTTGAGCTTCAGTGCTATGATAAATCTTCACTAACTTCTGTTCTTGAGAGAATCAGCAGACAGAGAGGGAATGTGCCCAGCTCAGTATGGGACAGATGGTCCAGGAATAATCCTGCAGGAATGAAGCCTCATCCCCACCAGCAAGAGCAACAGGGACCTGTCAGGTCTGCGCATGGGAGCCTGTCTCGTGCTCTGCTAAGCCCTACAGTGCAGTGGGAAGGG
The DNA here is from genome assembly GCF_000747805.2 of Chaetura pelagica. NCBI lineage: Eukaryota > Metazoa > Chordata > Aves > Apodiformes > Apodidae > Chaetura > Chaetura pelagica. The sequence continues at coordinate 68,170 of NW_009952150.1, read as the reverse complement.
GGAATGGGAATGCAAGACAGGGGAGCTAAAAACTGGTTATCACCTAGAAGAAATATACTAAAAGATTTCCCAAAATGCCACACTTGCTCTCCAGCCAGAGTCAGTCTGTCCACTTAACCAACCATCCATCCATCCATCCATCCCATCCAGGACAGGTCTGAAGGTGCTTTGGCAGCCTGGACCAAGCTGAGGTGCAGCCCAGTGCTGGCAGCCAGGAGAAGGTCAACACCAGTGAATGGCGGCTGGGATGGAGGACAAGGACTCACCCAGGGCCTGGAAGATGGAAGGAAGCCATGAACAATGAGGAGTCAGAGGCACCAGGAGATGATTTTCTCCCCCAGAAAGTGAAGCCATATTCTGCATCAACAGAAAACAAATTTGTCACCTCTGCAGTCAAAGATACTCAATGAACTTATGAAGAAAAAGTGATATGCCAGAAACAAGGGTCACCACCAGCCCTGTCATGTCCTCACGGTAGTGAGGACTGTCCCACTGGGAAGGTCTTCCTAGCACCACTATTCTCACCCCACATCCTTGTTGATGCTGCCCGTCATGTGTGACCACTGGATTGGAGTTGGGGAGAAATGACCAGTCCCCATGGGGATCATGCCAGCTCAGAGTGATGGGGAAACCCTGCTGGAGAGCTTGTGATGCCCATCATCACACGCTGTCTTACCCCTCACATCATTCCCCAGGTTCAAGAGGATAGCTGGCTCTGCCCTTCCCTTGGCCTGGTCTGGGCCATGCAGATCTGGGGCCACAGACATGGCCCTGTTTGGTGACATCGGCTGCTTGGGCCACCAGGGAGGGCAGCACAGGGATGGTACCTGACTTGTGAGGGCTGCCCAGACCTGCCATTGACAAGACCATGGCTCGGAGGCCACACGTCACAGATGTAACCTCAAAAGGGAAACGCTAAGCCGCTCTGCTTTCGGAGAAGCTCAGCACTTAAAGCTGATTTCAACAGCTTTTGCCTAAAGTTTTAAGACCCATCACTAATCAGCAGCTGGTTTATGGCTGTTGTAAAAGATCAGGAAAAAAAAAGATATCTCCTGAAGCTCGGGGACGAGGGGGAAGCTCTTCCCAACTCCCACATCCATCACTGATGCTGCTGACATTTACGGGCGCAGGGAGCCATAAATCCACGCGGGGCTGACACCGACCCAGGGCTCGGGGCTGAAGGGGAAGTGTTGTGTCTGAATCCATGTCCTGCCCTGGGAGAAACTTTATTAATGCTTCGCACACTGAGCCAGACACATCGAAGCCCTGGGACATCCATCTCTGGATTTTGTAGGCTCTTCTGCCTGTTCCTGCTGCAGCCTGGAGCTCCGGCCGGGTGATTTTCCGCATTCAATCCTCCTTTGGGCAGGAGAACTGAGAATTTTGCTGGGAGGGGGAACTTGGCACATTTTACTGTGATTTCGGTTGCCTTTCTGTCTCCCTGCTTTGTGGACAGCTCTGGTGCAAGCCCCATCCCTCCTTGGACCTGGAAGGGGCTGGAGGAATCAGGTCCAGACTTGTCCCCTGTGCAGAACCACTTGTCCCCTGGATGACGTTTCTCTGCCTCAGCCACTGGGATACTCTGGGACATGGGGAAAAGCCCCTTCAAGGGGTGGCTGTGGTTTCAGTGGTCTCTTTTCACGCTGTAACTCCTTCTGCAGATGGTGGGTTCAGGCGCTGCTGCCATAGGGACCTGCTGGGGAAGGCTCCCAGCTCTGTGCTTCAGGATTACAGTGAGATCCTGCCCAAGGGGAGGTTGCTCCAGGCAACATGGCAGTGTCCCTGGTCCCATCTTTGGGCACAGCTGGAACCCCCTGGGCAGTGGGAGCTGAACACCAGCTGAACTGAAGGAGACAGAAGGGACCCCAGACACAGTGCTAGGTCTTGCAACTGTCATGATGGTGACCACACAGTATGACCAAGCCTCGCACCCTCAGCAGTGCAGTATCAGGGTCCTTTCCATGTCAGCCAAGGAGCAAGGATAAACACAGCCTCACAGAATCATTCTGGTTGGAAAAAACTTTTAAGACCATTGATTCCAACCATAACTTAACTCCACCAACCATTAACCCAACTCTACCAAGTCCAGTGCTTAAACTATGTTCCAGAGCACCACATCTGTATGTGCTTAAACACCTCCAGGGATGGTGATTCAGCCACCTCCCTGTGCAGCCCATTCCAGTGTTTTATTACCCTTTCAGTGAAGAACCTCCCCTGGTTCAGAGAACAGTTGGAGCAAGGGAATGACTCCATCCCCACCCTGGTGAGCACAGGCAGAACAAGCCAGAAACAAGTGTCCAGGATGCCTTGGGCACTCTTGCTTGGCCACCACCCCTCCAGCAGCCTCCAGGGTGAGACCCCACTCCACTACCTTGTCAAATATTTTCTTTGCAAACCTAAGAAACCAGAGTGTGCGTGCGGGGTGAGAAGCCTGGGACGTCCCCAGCCACTGCGCTTGCTCTGATTACACATAAATCGACATCTTGTAAGAGAGCTGTCCAGAATACTGACTAATTACTGCTCATACTGAGTCACAGAGGAATGTGGGCTCAACATCTCTCTTACAAATCATTGCAAAGACCCTGCAGATTAAATCCTTCTTCCCTGCCATAAAGGGCTGCATTTGTGCTGTAAGCAGTAAAAATAGCAAGAGCTGTTATTAATGAGGATGTACCACCACTGCTGACTCCAATGCAAGAGGCGTCTCCATATGGTCATTACAGTTGAAGGACAAAACCAATATTTTATGTTTCTCACAGTTATTGTTCATCAAATGTTTATGAAAATGCATAATGACTGTGTGTGATGAGCTTGTTGTTCAATAAAGGGCATGAGATGAGGACCCACATGAATTTCCAATGCAAATAATAGAGACCATTAAATTAATAGCTTAATTGTGTGATAAATTTAAAAACATTTTCTAGAACGCATTTAATTTTTATTTAACCTAATAACATGTTTATCTGCAATTCTTTCTGATATCTGTACATAAACCTACAGCAGTGCTGATGCTTCCCTGAGCCTTAGTTTCTATTTTTGCTGCCCTTCTGGAAGCTGCCAAGGCCCCAGCCCAGATTCTGCTTGGGTGCCTTGGCACGTGCTGGAGCTGGGGTGTGTGGTGCCCCCACAGCTCCACAGAGGGCTCTGAATCACTGATCTCAGATATACACAAAGATCCCATTCTGCTAGCAGCTATGTGGGTTTATTCTCCTACTCACTCCAAGGAGCCTTCCTGCCAGCTCAAGGCCACGTGCAGGCTGCCCCAGTGATGCTCAGTGTTTCATTTTTCCAAGCAAACTATGGCTCATTAACTTCACTTCCATGCTGTGCTGGTCTCCATCTTCATGCAAAGTCCGTTCCCACATGTGGCTCTTCTCTGCTGTAACGAGCTGGTATCTGGATTCACCAGCCAGGGGCTTGGAACTAGATGATCTTTAAGGTCCCTTCCAACCCAAAACAGTCTGTGATTCTGTGATGATCAGAAATGAGCTGCAGGAAGGACAGTGTTGCTAGAGGTGAGGTTGCGAGCTGACCTGCTGGCAGTTCAGGGATCCTCTCTTTGGGAGAAGGGTGCTGATAAGAGACAGGTACTTGATGAGCAGCAGAGCACATAGAGAAGAGCCAGTGATGGAAACAGATGAGGAGTCAGACTGGAAACCAAAAAGAGCGTGAACAGTCTGATTAAGGATCTGTCAGATTTGGTGTTGCTGACAGTCTTCCAGCAGGGATCAATGAGGGAGCCTTGGATCTCTCACCCACTGCATCAGTGCTACGAGGTGAGTGGAGAAAGAGGCTGAGAGATGGTCTGAGCTAAACCCTGTGGGCTTAGGGCATATGAGGACTGCTGGGGCTGCAGCTGTTCCTCTGCACCCCCTTCCCTTGCCTGTGCCCATCTCCTTGTTCCCTCAAACCACACGTCCCTGTGCAGCTCCAGGCTCCATCTGCACATCCCTCATGGTACCCACTCACCTGCCGCACTGGTGCTCACCCCACAGCCTGAGGGAACCCCCTCGGAATGGGTCACAAAGCCATTTTGGAAGCAACTGGGGGCTGGTGGTATCTCAACACTGTCCTCTCATGGCTGGGCTTCAGGATCAGCCTGTACACATCACTTTGGGAAATAAGGAAATTTTCTGACATAAACCAGCAATCGGGGACTGTTCCATTCCACTTTTTGGCTGTGCTGTAAGTGAAAACGTCCCTGCCCAGAGTTAATGTGTCAAGTGAGGAGATCTGAGGCGTCTGCTCCTCAGCAGATCCACTGAATTCATTCAAACACAGCTACAGGTAATGCAGAAACAAGCAATGCCCTGTTAACAGCCAGCATGGCCTTAGAATCAAAGAATCATCAAGGTTAGAAAAGACCTTCAAGATCATCAGGTCTGATTATCTGCCCCTACACCCCTGTGACCACTAAACCATCTCCTGAAGCACCATGTCTACCTGTTTTCTGAACATCTCCAGGGATGGTGCCTCCACCACCTCCCTGGCCAGCCTGTTCCAAGGCCTCGCCACTCTTTCTGTGAAGAAGGTTTTCCTAATACCCAATCTGGACCTCCCCTGGTGCAACTTGACCCCATTTCTCTTGTCCTATCACTGGTCACTAGGGAGAAGAGCCCAACACTCACCTCACCACAACCTCCTCTCAGGCAGTTGTAGAGGGCAGTGAGGTCTGCCCTCAGCCTCCTCTTCTCCAGGCTCCACAGCCCCAGCTCCCTCAGCCCCTCCTCATCAGACCTGTTCTCCAGATCCCTCATCATTCTCATTGCCCTTCTCTGCACCCTTTCCAGCACCTCCATGTCCTTTCTTATCCTTTGGTGCCCAAACCTGCACCCAGTGCTCGAGGTGCAGCCCCACCAAGGCCAGGCAGAGGGGCAGGATCACCTCCCCGGTCCTGCTGGTCACACTATTCCTGGTGCAGGCCAGGATGGTGTTGGCCTTCTTGGCCACCTGGGCACACTGTTGGCTCATGTTCAAACTGCTGTCAACCAGGTCCCTCTGCTGGGCAGCTCTCCAGCCGCTCCTCCCCAAGCCTGTAGAGCTGCTGGGGGTTGTTGTGGCCAAAGGGCAGGACCCAGCATTTGGCCTTCTTGAAACTCATACAACTGACCTCAGCCCATCGATCCAGACTGTCCAGGTCCCTCTGCAGAGCCTCCCTTAAGGGAGAGAGTCTGCCCTTAAGCAGACCAAAGTGCCCTCGATCCCCTCATCCGAATCATCAATAAAGATGCTAAACAGCTCTGAGCCCTGGGGACACGACTTGTGACCAGCCTCAGCTGGATTTCACTCCATCCAACACAACTCTTCGAGCTCAGGCATCCAACCAGTTTTTTATCCAGCAAAGAGTGTGCAGATCCAAGCCCTGAGCAGCCAGCCTTGCAGCAGGCTTCTGAGAGGCACTTGTGTAATTAGCTAAAACTTTTGTAAACTATAAATATATAATTAGAGCCTGTCTAATGAATGACAGCATGGAGGGTGTGCTCACTGCCTGGGTGCAGACACAGCCTCCCAGCATTGATCCCCATTTATTATTCCACTCACAAAACGTGTTTTATTAATTGACAATTTGAAACGTAATTGTATTAATTTTCCATTGATTGCATATCTAATTATAAATTAACTCCCTTGCATCTCACCTCCCTACCTGCCCCTTCAGTTAATCTCCACAGCTGACACACTCGCTCGCACAAAAGCTGACGGAGTCACAGGTTGTCACCTGCACGTCACCCATTGAAGCAGGTGCTGAACACTCACCCTTTGTGCCCAAAGGAGGGGGCTGATGCTTTTGCTCTGTCATTCAGTCCATGTTCTTGGCCTGACCTTGGCTCCTGGCTCTTGGTCCTCCACTCACTAAAGTCCTATTGGACTCAGGCTTATCACAAATGGCCACCATCAGCAGGTGTGGGTCTCTGGGAGCTGGTGCCACACCACAGCAACCTGCTGGTGTCCTAGGCCTCATGCTTGCTCTGAGGGTGGTCAAGCCTGTAAAAGAGGAGTATTGCTCTTCTGTTACTTGGATAGAAGAAGTGGTTTGGGCCAGGACCTTCTCTGTGTCCCTGGATTTATCTCCTGTGCTTTGCTATGGGGCTGTAGCTCTCTCTCCTTGGACACCACTGGTTCTGTGCCAGCTTCCAGGCCCTTATGCCCTGGTGGCACCCCTTTTTGGGGTACTGGGATGTGTCTTCTCCACCCCATGTTCTGGGAACAGCCACAGGAGCTGCCTGATGCCCTTGCCCCAGTGTCTCTGGTGCACCCTGGCTAAGTGTCCCTGCT
>NW_009952150.1:44141-61729 GCF_000747805.2 Chaetura pelagica | reverse complement strand
CTGCTGAACAGGGATCCTCACTTTTTCAGGCACTACAGCAGCCATCACTTTATTCCAATACAGGCTTCTTATGGTTTAATATCATTAAATACAGATGCAACTTGTGTTCTCTACAGCCATAATGCCCCTTCCTGTTACTGCCTCACAATTAACTTGGCTATAAAGCTTTCAAACATATTGCAGATACTAATTCAACTGAATGGTGAAGAAACATGGTTTTATTGGGCAATTACAGTGCTTGGAACATGTTCCAGTCTGGGCAGTATCTTCCCAATAGAAACAAGGGCTACTAGGCTATGCTGCTGAGGGAGTTGCAAAGGTGATACCCAAATAGCCAAGTCTCCAGGCTGCAGGGATTGTTTTATTTACATTTTAATAAAAAAGCTATCCAGAAGTGATGTCAGAGCTTGTGGAAGAGTGCAGGGAGCAGAGCAGGTGGGAGCTGGGTCAGCTGCTTTGCAACTCTGCTTTGTGCTGCCTTCCCAGCTGTCCTCCATCATGCTGGTCACCCTTCTCCTCCCAGCTTAGGCTCAGATATCTCTTCTGTGCCCTCAGCCCATACCTAGTGCTTTTGGTCTCTGGAGAGCTGTGTGAAGAACCCCTCTTGGCAGACTCTGAAGCTGTGCAGATTGCTGGAGCAGGGATGTGGCAGCTCTCCAGAGCTTGGTCTCATGTATGAGATCCTGGTCCTTCAAAAGGGACCTGTCCCAGTGCCAGGGCATACTGGGTAGGGTGAGTGAGGGTGATGAGCTGGGTGATACTGGGCTGGAGGGCAGTAGGGAGCTTGGGGAGGCTGGCGTGGGTCTTGAGACCATTGCTGTGGGAGCTACCAGGTAGGAGATAGTCCTTGTCTGTTGTACTTGCAGGTTATCCCAGAGACAGGTCTCTCAGTGCCTTTGCTCCCTGACAAGGAAGACACATGACATGACATGACATGACATGACATGACATGACATGACATGACATGACATGACATGACATGACATGACATGACATGACATGATGCACACCAGACATGTAGGTACTCCTGGGCCTGTCTCTGGGCACAAGATGGGAGTTGGCTTGACTTTCTTCAACTAGCCTGGGTACAGGGCTCTCTCTGAAGAATGGTCTCCACTAAAGTGTCTCTGCACATCCTGATAGGCCTTTGGAAAAGTGAATCTAAACATGTGCCACAAGGGACAGGACTGGGCAGGCACAAGACAAAGGCAGGTGACCACATCCTGACAGCATCCACACCCTCAGACTGACTTGCTGTGTGGAAGCCATGTGTCTTTGCTGAGTCTCAGTTTCCCTGTATAAACACAGCTGATGATATTTGTCTGCTGGAGCTATCAGAGGGTGTCAACCTGTGAGCTGCTGGGGGCTCTGTGACACAGGGGTGGATGCAGAGCGGGGCTGGGTGCTCTTGCTATGGTGTCACAGCTGCTGGTTCCAGCTATGTCAGGTTGCATCTGGAGAAGCCTCAGGGAAAAGTTGCTTTTTGATTCTCTGCAGGGTCCAGCAAAAGTCTCCCTCCTTTCTGGGAAATTCCCTGGCTGGCAGAAGCAAAGCAAGACAAAGTGGATAGTCCTGGGTGTGAGCATCCACTGTGCACCCATGGGGACTTCCCTGCAAGAGGAATGACACTGAGATTTCCCTGTGTGATTCAGGGGTGGAACCCTGGACCTGGGACAGAAGAAGACTAGAACTTTCACCCCCTCATGGCATTGCTGCCTGGGCTATAAGTCTTCTCTCTGGCATAACCCAATAGTCCTGCCTCTTCTCCAGAGGTGGTTTCTTTGTGGTGTCCAGCTCCTATGGAAACATGAATTCCCCCCACAGCAGCTCTGGCTGCCTCTCAAAATTGGGCAGTGAAGGTCTTTTTGATGGTCATGGGTGGTGCAGGTATCCTTGCTGGGATGAGTGAGGACACAACCTGGCTGGGGAATTATTTTTTCCTCTCTTCTCATCAAAGGGGTTATTTTATTTTCTCTATGTGGAGAAGGGAGGCTGAGATGATCCTCCCAGCAAACCGTGCTGTTGCCAGCTCAGTCCTCCCCATGTCCTCTGGTGGGAGCATGGACTGTACCTCTGCAAATGTCTAGTCCCTGAGTCCTTGGGCCTGGGAAAGAGCAGGTCCCAGGAAGCAGCTGAGTGCTGCGGGGGCAATTCCATCCCCACCCAAGGCAAGACTGCTCTGTGTCACAGGACACCTTGGGCCAGGGATGGAATGCAGCCTGTTTGGAGACTCCTTAATAAAGCTGTCCCAACAGGTAGCAAATACTGGACTGTTCACAGGAGGCAGACAGGATGTCCTTGTCCCCATCCTCCCAGGGGCACAGCCACAGCCACTACAGTGCTTTGCTACCCTGCACAAAACAATGGCTTGTATGAGGATGGTTCAAGGGAAGGGGTGGAAGAGCAGCTGCCCCATGACACACAGTACAGCCACCCAAGGAATCATATCAACGAGGTGTCCCTACACAAGAGCTCTTTCAGCCTGTCTGCAGAGTGGAAGACTTGGAGACACGAGGTGTGGATGCTCAGCAGGCATGGAAAGCACGACATTCAGTGCTGAGGAAGGGGAAAGCAGTCTGGGTGAGTCTTGCCCTCAAGAGCTTTTTCTGGTTGCCCACGAAGGTCAGCAACAGCTACCACCAATGCAGCTGGCATGGCCAGGAGCAGCAGGAGGGTGGTTGTTGAGCTGGGGGCTACTGCTGGTGCTGGCATGGGGCTGCCACATGGTCGAGCCCTGACATCCACAAGCAGCAGGATATGAGTGGGGCAAGCAAGAGATGAGATTTGGGGATTTCTTTGGAGTTAATAACAACATTGGTGAAAGAAGTTGGAGTCAAACACTCCTGCTTGACCCCCTTGATTTACACAGTCCAGGCTGGGGGCAAGAACAGACTATATTCATAGTCCTTTTTAGTTTCTTCCCATTTTGGAAATGGAGAAAATCTGTTAAGTCTTGAAGGAAGCTGTTTTTATTTCTGCTGTAATAGCAGAACGTTGTATCCCTGTTTATCCTTGATATGACTGCTGCTTTCATGGTATTGCCTTCAAGAAATAGCTTCTCATTTGTACATTTCTCTCTGGAGAGGAAGGTCATATCCTTCACAAATGGGAAATCTAATTAGAGAAGTAATTCAGCAGTTGCCTGATAGGTCAGATATCAGAAATAAATACACAGGTTAGTGCATTATTATGACAGGTAGTTTTTGCTCCTTTGGTGAGCCATGAGGAAAGCCAGTTGTATTAAGAAGGCCATTCTGTCACCCACTGGTGGAGCAGAGGGTGTGTAGCCACGTGCTGTGCTCAGCAGCAGCCTGCAAGCAGCCGAGGAGCCTCTTGTTACTGCCCAGAGTAACTTCACCTCCTGCCTGTAGCCCTGAATGGCACTCACTTTGTGAAAAGATGTGCATGATGCAGGGGAGCAGGTGGCTGTTCCTCTCCCCAGACTTTTGCAAAAGGTGCAGCTGCTGTTAGTGCATGGGGAGGACAAAATGAAGGCCCACTTCACCAGCCATGAGCCCACTTGAAATCTTGTATGACATCTGCTGGGCTCAGGTCCTCTGCAGGCAAGACACCATGGAGCAGCACCTCTGGGCAGCCTCTGCCTCCTCCATCCTGCAGGTTGCACTGGCACCTCACACTTTGCCCATAAATACTCTTTCCTTGCATGTGCCCATCTGGGAGCAGGCTGAGGAGGCTGGTGGAGTTGCTGTGGTGTTGGGAGGCTCATGAATGGATTTTCACTGCCTGCAATCCCCTGACAGAAAGCTCGGTGGGGGATCACACTTCTGCCAGGCCCCAGCACTGCTCTGAGCCCAAGGTGGGGGGCAGGACCACCATAACCTGGGGCAGCACCCTAGGGGTGGGAAGGCAGGATGTCCCTCCACAGCAGCCTGGAGTGAGTGTAGTGAGGCCAGTGAAGCAGCATTTGTGTTTTGTAGCTATTTACTGCTTCCAAATGAGCTACAGCCTAAGAATTGTTCACAGGAATGGCTCCAAGTAACAAATTCATTTGAGATAGGTGCAATCTGCTGGCGGCTAATTTGAGAACAGAAAGAGAGGAGGCCTGGTGCACATGCCCGTGGTGCAGGGCTGTGATCAGGCTTCAATTTGGCAGCTTCGGATGGGGTGTAGCCTGAACTGGCCCGAGATCTGGCAGCAAATTCCTCTCCTTGTTTTGAAACTGCGGAGAAGCTAAATGCCTGCACACCAAAGCAAGGCCACAGGCAGTGAGGCATCTCTGTGTGTGCCCTGCGTGGTGCTGGAGCGTGTCCAGGGAAGGGCAACAGGGCTGGGGAAGGCACTGGAGCACAAATCTGCCCAGGAGCAGCTGGTGTTCAGCCTGGAGAAAAGGAGGCTCTCTACAACTACCTGCAAAGAGGTTGGAGCCGGGGCTTTATACCTTCTCCCAAGGAACACATGATAGAACAAGAGGAAATGGCCTCAAATTGTGCCAGGGGAGTTGCAGATTGGATATTAGGAGCAATTTCTTCACTGAAAGGTTGTCAGACCCTGGCATAGGCTGCCCAGAGCAGTGGTGGAGACACCAGCCCTGGAGGTACTGAAAAGCCATATAGATGTGGTGCTGAGGGACATGGTTCAGTGGTGGCCTTGGCAGTGCTGGGTTAATGGTTAGACTTGATGACCTGAAACGTCTTTTCCAACCCAAATGATTCAATTATTCGTGCACATGACTGGGCAGGCAGCAACGAGGCTAAACCTGGGAGGAGAGCAAGCCATGTGCAGTGGATGCTACTGAACTGGGAAATAAAACATACTAGCAGGCCAGAAAGTCTGAGCAACCTCCAGAGAGAGCAGGTGCACAGCATGAGGACTTTGGTCTCAGCAGATTTTGGTGGTGCTGGATTGACTCCAGTGGGGTAGCTGTGACCTGCCTGGCCAGGGTGATTATTTGATTTTCTAAATGCAGTTTCAGAATTGTTTGAGAAATGAAGAGCAGAAAGGAGTGAGAAAGCGGGACAGAAGGAAAAAAATGGGACTGACACCTCACAGGAATGCTGAAGATCATGCTGGAGCTGGGCTGGAGGTGAGGGAAGAGTGATGGGAGTGTGTAGGGGTGGAGGGGTCAAGGGTCCTGAAGTGGTCAATAAACCTGATCTGAGGAACCATCACCACAGGAAGGAAGACTGATGAAATGGGCATTGTGTTCCATGGGACTGGGCACAGAAACCATCCAGACCATCTCACAGAGGGATCACCCCAGGGCAAGAGACTTCTGAACTGTCACAGTCCACCCTGTCCGGGAAACCTGCGTTGGAGCTGAGGCTGTGCAGATAACATGTCAGCTACTTCCCATGAGTCTTGCTGGACTCAGGAAGTCTTCAAACTGCATGTCAGCAGGCCCAAATGTAGCCTTGGGTACAGAGCAACGCAGGGGATTAGGCATCACCTGCAGCCTCTGGCTGCTGCTGCAACAGGGCTTAATGCTAGCAAGTAAAAAGGGGATCACAGAATCACAGAGTCTCAGGGGTTGGAAGGGACCTGGAAAGATCCCCCAGCCCAACCCCCCTGCCAGAGCAGGGGCACCCAGAGCACATCACACAGGAACGTAGCCAGGTAGGGTTGAATGTCTCCAGAGAAGGAGACTCCACAGCCTCTCTGGGCAGCCTGGCCCAGGGCTCTGTCACTTCACAGGAAAGAAATTTTTTTTCTGATATTTACATCATAGAATCATAGAAAGGTTTGGGTTGGAAGGGACCTTAGAGCTCATCCAGTTCCAACCCCCCTGCACGGGCAGGGACACCTCCCACCAGCCCAGGCTGCTCCAAGCCCCATCCAACCTGCCCTTCAACACTGCCAGGGATGGGGCAGCCACAGCTTCCCTGGACAACCTGGGCCAGGCTCTCACCACCCTCACACCAAAGAATTTCCTCCTAATGACCAACCTAAATCTGCCCTCCTCCAGTTTTGATCCATTACCTCTTCTCCTCTCACTACAAGCTCTTGTAAAAAGCCCCTCCACAACTTTCCTGTAGGCCCCCTTCAGGCACTGGAAGGCTGCTATAAGGTCCTCCCAGAGACTTCTCTTCTTCAGGCTGAACAAACCCAACTCTCCACCTGTCTTCATAAGAGAGGTGCTCCAGCCCTTGGATCATCTTCGTGGCCTCCTCTGGACTTTCTTCAGGAGCTCCATGTCCTTCTTATGCTGGGGGCTCCAGAACTGGACATGGAACTCCAGGTGGGGTCTCACAAGAGCCGAGTAAAAGAGCAGAATCACCTCCCTTGACCTGCTGGCCCCCCTTCTTTTGGTGCAGCCCAGGACACAATTGGCTTTCTGGGCTGCAAGCTCACACTGCTGGCTCATGTTGAGCTTCTCATCCACCATCACCCCTGGGTCCTTCTCCTCTGGATTGTTTTCCCCCAGGCTGTATTTGTGCTTGGGATTGCCCTGACTCAGGTGCAGAACCTTGCATTTGGCCTTATTGAACTTCATGCAGTTTGCACCAGCCCAGTTCTCAGGCCTGTCAAGGTCCCTCTGGATGGAATCCCTCCCCTCCAGCGTGTCCACCTCACCACACAGATTGGTGTCACCAGCACACGTGCTGAGGGTGCACTCGATTCCACTGTCCATGTCACCAAGAAAGATGTTGAATTACTCACTTCTGAGTCTCTGCTCTCAATCCCTTCATCTGGATGGAGTTTGTGACTCAAAATCCAGTGAGAGCCTGGAGCCAGAGGCAGGCTTGGTGTGCTCCTGGGCATACAGGACCCCTCTTGCCCTGGTCATGCTTTAGATGCTGGCCATGGAAATGGTCAAGTGCTGAGTGCAGGTCATTGCATGCTTCACAGCATGGACCTGCCAGGCCTCACTAGCTCCCACAGTCACCACAAGATGTGACAGTAGAAGGTGCAGCACCAGCAGTTACACGTTCTGGTTTCTGAGAGCTAGAGACTGGCTTCCTCCAGGGCAGCAGGCAAAGAATCGCTGCCAGAATCTGTGCTCAGCAGCATGTGAATGATCTTGTTATCTGTGTAAATGTACAAGACCTACTTCAGTCTTGCTAAATTCCAAGACCAAATTGTCCTCTGGTACTGGGGAGGCCCACAGGTGCCTCCTGCAAGGAAATGTTGCCTCTCCTCATGAGAGTTGCTGCTTCCAGTTTCATTTGGTGCCTTTGGATTATAAGGCAGTGAGAACAGGCACTGCCAATTGCTCTTTTCTAGGTCACTTACCATATCATCATGCCCCTCTTGCCTGTTCCTTCTCCAAAGAAGCACCCTCAAGCTGTCCAATGTCTCTTCACTGCTGAGCTCCTGTTTCAGCCTGACATTCTTCAGGAGGGGTTCAGCTTTACTGTCTTCTTCTGATGGTTCCATTTGCCTGATTTAAACCATGACATCAACACAAATTGAAATGTTCAACCATCCACATTTGCTGTCAGATGGGGCATCAGATGCAGGTGCCCTTGCCACAGGACTTCTGTTTTCTGAGTAGGGTGGTCTAAGGGCCAAACACCTCTTCTACCCTATCCATCTGTTGTCACAAGAAGTGCCACAAGCTGTGTCTTTGATGTAGTGGAGATCCAGTCTGGTCTAGAAGTTCTGTGGGAGCAGAGAAGTGCCCAGGAGCCCAGGGCAGGGCACAGGGCATTCATAGTGGTGTCATAAGACCCCTGAGGTCTACCCTACTCCTTGCTCAAGCTTTGTTCCAAATGGGTCTTCTCCAGCATCACCCTGGCTGTGAGGAGAGCTGTTTCCAGAGGCACATATCCTGCCCACCCCCCAGCCTGTCTCAGACTGTTTCTCCTGCCCTTCTGTTAGTCAAACTGGTGTCTCATGTGATGGACCTGCAAGACACTGGGTGGCTTGCAGAGAGCTGTGGTGGTCCCAGAGGTCCTGCAGCTCTCAAGCTCTCCAGATAATTCACTCAAGGTACAGCTTTTGACCTCATGGATCCCTGACTTGATCTGTCACCCTGGGATGAATACTGGCTCCAGAGACGTGGTTTCTCAGTGATGTCCCATCCAGTGGTGGGAACACTAAGTTTTGCTGTACTCTGGTGAAGGCATTTTTTGGTGGAGGTTTCTGGTGGCAGCTAAGGTATAGTACTATCAGGGGACATGTCCCCACCTGCAGAAACCCTGAGTGTGGGGCAGCTCATCCATGGGGAGAGAGTGTGGGGTGACAAGCCCTCTGCTCTGCAAGACCAACTCTTCCCTCAGCTGCCACTGCCCTCAGTAAGCCAATAAGAAGACTGCACACCTACTTGATGTTGTCACTGAACAAGGTGTGACATTTTCTTGGAGTAAAAGGTAATTATGAACAACAAGCCTTTGGCCTGTGGTGAAATATCCTTTCTTTAAGGGATACTGGGGTTTCTCCAAGGGGTTTATCCAGGGAGACTGGTGAGGCTTTGCTGGGTGAGAATCTGTGTAAGTCCAGGAGATGTGGAGACCTGAGGAAGGCACCTCCTGCCCCTGCCTGCTCACTGGTTCATTTCTCTGCTAGTTAAAGCTCCTTGCAGCACCAAGTGTCTTTTCTTCAGGAAGGTGCTGGTTTGTTGAACGTTGGTTAACTCAGCCTGCAGACTTCTTATTTGTCAAGCCAGATGTGTTTGACTCTTTCAAGTCCCTCATTTTCCTGTCCATCTAACCACTGACTGGCCTCCTTTCAGCACAGCCTGGCTTGATGCAGCACACACCTCTCTTTTTCTCAAAGGTGAAGTCACTGCTCTCCTCTATCTCCTAGCAAGAACTGCAATGAATCACAATGACCCACAGACAACTTGCAACCACACACATGCAGATCTGTGGGACTCCTCAATGAAGCCCAGGGCTGCAACACAATACTTAGGTGAAAGGGTCCAATTTCCTGGGAGATCCCAGTGGTTTATCAAGGTCCCCAATCTTTATGTCAGCCACACATTTTTTATGAATGGGTTTTTAATATGTATGCTGGAATAATTGATGAAAATATTGAGTACTTTAAGCCTTCTGCTACCAAACATGATGAGAAACACAGATTTGACAACAGCTCCAAATCAGTGGCTGCTGTCTGAGCTCTTTCCTGAGTCTCAGTTTGTGTCACATGTTTCTCCCTGAGGCAGCCAAGTGCTCATTTTTAATCAGCCAGGCAGCACTAAGTCAGGCACATTCCCCAAGCTGGAGTAAATCACATCTCAGTTACTTTTATCAACCACACATGGAATCATCTCTGTGAATGAAATGAAGGCTGACAAGAACTCCTCCATAACCCCACGTTCATTGGCATTAATTCTTTCCAACTGATGCCTGTATCACCTTCCGTTGGCTTTGCCCATGTCTGAGCTCAGTAGACTCACCCAGGCATCTCCTTTGGGATGGTCTGCTCTAGGTTCCCCAGTGATCCTGGGGATGCTCCTGAGCAACCTTCTCCAGAACTGCCCATTGGGTCACATATCCCTATTTGGTGCTGTTTAACACCATCCTTGATCTTAAAAATGCTGGAAGGAGCTTTTCAGGCTCCTCTTGTGATACAGACACAAAGGCAGCCCAGAAACATTTATTGCATTTCTGCCCTATCAAGAGTTTGGTCATTTCTAGAAAGAAAACTTCTACAGTTTGGCTTTTTTTGTTGCTTACAGAGCATTTCAGTTGTCTTCTGATGCCCACTCACTCACCCAGGCATGCACTGTTAATTGATGAGTGTAGCTTCTCGTTTCAATTTTCTATACTTCATATCTTCTAATTAAAAATCTATGGTTATCTATTTCCCTCTCCACACTCCGTTTTGTTATATATGACCTTTTTTTTTAATTATTATTATTATTTTATAATAGCTGCTTCCACTGCATCACTGGAGAGCATGGGCATCTGGCCAAACACATTCTTTTCCTTGAGTATGGAATTATGGCTTTTGCCTTCTAAGAAAAAAAAAAAAAGCCCTTTAACACTCCCATTTTTTCTGTGAATGTTTTGTCCTTCCCACTCAATTCCATTTGTAACTCACCGCCCTGCTCGGGATGTTCCACTTCTGTAATACCAGGAGAGCCACTTCTGTCTGCCACAGCACTGGGGGAAGTGTGGCTCTATCTGCTTCTCCAGAGCCCCTTTTAGCTTCTCTTCTGGCAATTCTACAAATCTGATAACTACAGGAGTCCTGGAGCCACTTTCGCTCTGCTAATTTCTTTCCCTTCCACCTTCCTGCTGTGTTCCTCCCCGCCAATTGAACTGCTCTAGATGTGAGTTTCCCATCACTACAGGTCCCAAAACCAACTCTTCCCACACTGCATGTGTTTTGCCACCAATATGCACTGTTTGCTCTTCCCAGGACTGGCTCTATCAGAGTGACCAGATAAAAAGCCCCCTCAGAACTGAACCCCTCCAAAGGGCAGAGACTCCCTGCTCTGGTGCCAGGGTGAGTTGATGCCCATCTACAGCAAACTGGAGCACTCCTGGTGAACACCTGCAGTGAAAGCCTCTGCTCCTTTGGAGCCTGGAACCCTGAAAAGAGAACAGGGTAAATGGAAATCAATAATTTATGAGTGACAGTAACATTTTCCCCATTTGAGGAAGAAAAGAAAATTGTTCCGTAAACACTTTTCTTTTCAATTTCCTCACAATTACTTGAAATTTGATTTTCATCCAGTTTGTTTCATCCAGTCTCACTGAAGTGATTTGAAAAGTGTCGCTGGCGATTACCTGGCTGCAGGAAGAAAGGAACGTCAGTGGGGCAGCTCCATTTCAGCAGCCCAGAAGAAACTGGGAGGAGGGTTGGGGTCTCTAGCAGAGAAACAATCAGGCAGCA
This sequence comes from Chaetura pelagica, assembly GCF_000747805.2. NCBI lineage: Eukaryota > Metazoa > Chordata > Aves > Apodiformes > Apodidae > Chaetura > Chaetura pelagica. The sequence goes on along the minus strand of NW_009952150.1, from coordinate 50,986 downwards.
CCAGAAATTGTTTGTCAGAAGCTTGTCTGACACAGATGTGGCCACTCTCAGCTGCACGGTGCTGCCTTTGGTGTGGTGAGGATAGCATGGTCCACAACATGGGACCAGTGGGAGGGGCTCAGTGCCAATGGGTAACAGCAGGAGGACATCTGATTGTGTATGAGCCTCGCACACTATCTCTCCTCCAAGCCACCAGCAGGTCCAGCATGGAGCTGGGACTGGAGTCGCAGCACTCTTGAAGTCCTCTGTTGAAGCCTTCTATTTCTAGCCCTGATGTGGCTGGGGTTGGTTTCCACCTTGTGCTCTGGTTCTGCCTTTGCTGGAGTGAGGGGTTCTCTGGGTTTGATGTGTGTTTGGCCAAGAACACCCACCCTGCAGAGTGCTGTGGGCAGGTGGCAGCTGGCCTTTCTTGGGTGCACAGCTCACCAGGTCACTTAGGCCACTCTGAGACCTTGACTTGGCTGTCCCACGTCTTCTTGCTTGGGCTCTGCCTCTGTCCCTCTCCTGGGGATATTCTGCACTTTTTCTGAATAGCAAAGACTCATCTCCTCTGCAGGGCCTCTGGTGCTAAAGCACAAGTATTCCAGGGTCTCCATCTCTTTCTTTCCCAATTATTCTCTTGCATGGCTCATCAAGCCTTCAGGTGCCACCCTGTACTGTCCAAGACTGCCATGGTCCTGACCCTCGGGCTCGACTGATTTCTTGTGTCTCAACAAGATTGATTTCTCTTGCTTCTGATGTCATCCAAGAGCTGGATCCCTTCAAGTGGCCTCAGGCTGTGCCTGTTGGCTGCAGGCAGGGAGCTGCTGGGGAAGCTGGGCTGGCACATCCTTTGTCCATGTCATGTCCCAGCAGTGGGCATGTTCACCTGGAGACCAGGTGGGGCTGTTCTGCAGATGGAGTCCGTGGAGGGCATGGAATAAGCAATGTCCTTTGAGAAAGGTCCACTGGAGTCCTTGGGTTGGATCTCCATGTCTGTAATGAAGATTGTCACTGGTTTAAATACCACAAACTGAGAGCAGGAAAATTATCATCTGGAAACAAGTGATTCAAGAATCTGAAAGGCAGGTGATGAATCAGCTTCTACAGGGTGCAGTAAATCACCACTCTGAACATCCCTGGGCATGGAGGCCCTGATGCCAGGGCTCTGGGCAAGGTAGGGAGGGCAAGTTGCTCACCCCAAGGGTCACACAAAATTTTTCCTGTCATGTCAATAATTGAGAAAGACAAGTGCTGAACAGGCAGCAGTCCCATGGACATCATCTGAGCCTGGAAGTGTTTACAGTGTCAGCTCTTTGAGCCTAATGGGGAATTGCATTAATAGACTGGCTGAGTTTTAAACGTAATAGCTTTGTTGAAAGCAGTTAGGATCAGGCACTGCTCATCAGTGCCACGGCTGCCTCATGGTCCTGGCAGACTTGGCTTTGCTGCCTGTGACTCTAGCCTAGTAACACAGTTACTCCCCTTCTGAAAAAAATTACAATAAATGAACACAGAAATTACAACCAATTCACAGCACTTGATAGGCAGGAGTGTGCTGGTTGCCTCCTACCTTTGCTTAGAACATGGCAGCACTAACCTGTCCACGCTGTTGTCTTGGTCTTTTGCTTGTAATTGAAAAATCAGGATGGTGACTACTGCTCTGAGAGTGAATTCCTCATCTGGCAGGGATGGGTGAAAGAAGGTGGGAGGAAACCTGTGTCTGCATTCAGGAGAGAGGCAGCTCAGCCCCACATGTGGTGCAGAGCCCATGTTATGTCCCAAGCTTAGGGGGGAGCTCAGTGCATGTCAGGGGCAAGTACCACTGTGCATGGGGCAGATTTTCCCCTCTGGAGAAGAGGATGCAGAGTGGGATGTGCAGGGCTCATGCCAGCAGTTCAGGTGGGACCTGACTTTACAGAGATCAGACCCTCTTAGTTGGGCAGAATGACCCAGTGATGGGCTCAGACAACCTTTTGTTTAGGAAATTATCTGACAACAGTTTTTACTGTGACATCCACTGTCCTGCCCCCCAGGCCCCATGCAGCAGAAGACACTGCAATCAGTGTCACCTCCCTTCACTGTAAGGGCTAAAAGAGGTTTCTGTGAAAGTCTTATTTCTCACTTTTCAGCCAGCTGCATTGCTCTCAAGACTGATGAACGTACTCTGGAAGCTAATAAGAAGTTTCTTGCAAAGTTTGACTTGAATGGCTCAAATTGTTACAGGAGATCCAGGTCAGGGGGCATTACTCAGGTTTGGAATTGCACCTTTCATTGTAGTTTTTTGAGTAGGTTAATTAATCTTAAATAGAAAAACCTTTCACGTTTTCCACTGGACATCCCAGGCCAAAGCAGGAGAGCAGCAGTGAAAAAGCACTGCTGCTAGTGAGGTTTTTAGTTATGAGTTGGAAGCACACCTTCTGCAGGTGATGTTCAGTGTTTGCTTTTAATATCTATTTATTAAACAAAGGGCAGCTGAAGACACAGAACTCCATTCTTCTTCTTTACTGCACTCCAGTGCAAGGAGATGTTTGTGAGGCAGCCCCATGACACTGCAAACCTGGTGCTGATCACAGAATAATCAAATGGTTTGGGTTGGAAGGGACCTTAAAGATCATCTAGTTCCAATCCCCTGCCATGGGCAGGGACACCTCCCACTAGACCATGTTGATGTCTCTCATCCCTCTTCTGACTCCCTCTTTCTATGGAGCCAGCAAGGTAGATGGTGTGGGCCTGGGAGGTGACCAGGCAGAGTGTGATGTGTTGGGAAGGCAGAGTTTTGCTGCAGAGGAAGGATGAGGTATGAGCCAAAGTTGGGTGTCTGGTGGCCTTAGCTGGGCTGGATGGGTAAAGATCAAGGTCTGTGGATTAAGGGGCTGTGTAAAATGTGGGTGTCTCCAAGGAATGGAGACGTGTGGAGATGCTCTGTGCTCGGGGTGAGGCAGAGCTGATCCATGCAGGGAGATATTGGAGGGACACTCTCAACTAGACATCACCCACTATTTGATAACAGGCACCACAGATTTGGGGCCCACATCCAACCATCCATCCATCCATCCATCCATCCATCCATCCATCCATCCATCCTCCAGCTGTATGTCCAAGGAGTCTGACAGCCTGACAGTGTCTCAGCTGTCCATATCACCTCCTGTGAGGGCAGGCTCAGCCCAGCTCCCCTTGGCAAACTCCAGACTGGATGACCACCCCTTCCTTTCACTGCCAGCTGCCCCATTCTCTTGGGCCACCAAGACGAGTACATGCAGCACCCAGTTCTCCCATGTGTGGAGTCTCATGTCATTTGCCCTGTCTGTAGAGCCCTGTGAGCTGTGCCAAGGGATGCTCACCATCCCTTGGTGCCTGTCCCATCCCACGGTGCTGTCCCAGCTCTGCCCCCTCACTCCTATGGACTCAGCAGAGGTTGTGGAAGGTGGTGTAGAGTCCTGCTTAGTTGTCTCCATCCTTTAACATAAAAGCTCCCAGGGCAAGGGACAGCCTGACTTTGGGGCTGGAGCCCAACACCAGAAATAGGAACAGTAAAAGATGGTTTGTGGGACTGCAGAGATGCCTGGGGCTACAAAAGTATGGATTCCAAACTTGAGGAGCACAGACAATTTGCTGTGCTTTTCCATTTGGTGGTAGATAACAGCCTTTCTAAGCAGATAATTTATACAAAGTCATTGGCCACGTATGGGACTTGCCTCTGGTGGTTGGACAGATGTGCATTTGAGCTGAAATTAGGATTCCTCCCCAATGCCTGCAGAGCCACAGCCTTTGCCAGCACCCAGCCTGCTGTGTGTTGGGCTGCTGTTCTGCTATGTCAGAGGAGACAGCCCTGCAAAATTCATGTGAAGTTCTAGGAGGAGAAAAAAAACAAACTTTATTTGGGTTTTCAAGACACACAAGCCCTCTATTAGGCCTTGTAAACTTTTCCTGACATTACCATTTCATGAAAACTTTGATTTCAGCTCTTGACTAAATCTTTAATCTCCCTCTACCTGCTAGGTCCGTCTCCTTTTCTTACTTAAAAAAACATTTTGGATTTGTGTTCGATGGCATCTTTCAAATGTCAGCAGTTACCAGACTAACACAGAATGCAAAGGCCTTGGCAAACAGTCTTTTAAAGAGCTGTGGCATATAAATTTAAAGGCATGATATAATCTAGGAGGAATCCATCAGCCAGAGGAGCCTCTTGCATGAAGTGTATTGAGAACTAAGCACAATGTGAGCAGAAGGAAAATTGCTTTTTCCCTTTTGAATTTTTATTCACTTACCAGCAATATTTACTAGTAGCAGGCAGAGCCTATTTTTCATTTTCCAGGGAGATGGGAGAATTCTGGTGCCACTCATCTTGTCACCAAATTAAATCTGTCACCTTGCTGCCAGGCCACTGTGATATTAATGATACACTTGTAATCCCTTTCATTTGGGAGGACTGTGGATGAAGTGAGACACTTGACCATTGTTCACAATTGTAATAGAGGGAAAACCAGCACTTCTAAAACCCTGGGAAATTGCAGCACCTCTGTCATTTATTCCCTCTTGTTAGCAAAGCCAGGCTGCCACCAGCTCTTGCAGCTCGGAGTGGAGGTTTCACCATCACCAGCTTCCTCTGGTGATGAGCCAGAGAGGAGCCTGGTGCTCTATGCTTGGCTCCTTCAGCAGGGCTGGGCCAGGCTGTGGTGGTCTCAGGACCTGGCTGCCCTCCCACCACCTCCCTTGTCCAGTGGGGATGAGCAGTGACCAGCACAAATTGCCTCCCACTGGGACAGGCTGCCTCCCTCTAACCAAGGAAAAGCCTCCAGGGCTGCTTGTCCAGAATTTAGGAATAAATCCTGGCTGATCTGAGAAATCTCTGAGTGAGAGGGGCCAGGCTGGGGAGTTGTTTTAGTCGGTGGCTGGTATCCTCATCCTCATTTTAACAACTCTGTGCTTCAGACAGCTGGTCCCCTGGGACAGCTCAGGGTTGCCATCCTTAGGTGACATCTCTCCAAGGTGAGCTGTGAGCACCTGGGCAGTCCCTCCTTCCTCCTCCACAGGAGCAGCTGAGGGAGCTGGGGGTTCAGCCAGGAGAAAAGGAGGCTGAGGGGAGACCTGATGGCTCTGAAACTGTCTGAGAGGAGGTTGGAGCCAGGGGGGATTGGTCTTTTCTCCCAAGAAACTGGAGACAGGACAAGAGGAAATGGCCTCAAGTTGTTTCAGGGGAGGTTTAGATTGGATACTGGAAATAGTTTCTTCATGAAAGGGGTTGTCAAGCCCTGGCCCAGTGGCAGAGTTCCCATCCCTGGAGGGACTGAAAAGCCATGGTGGTGCTGAGGGACATGGCTTAGTGGTGGCCTTGGCAGGGCTGGGTTAATGGTTGGACCCTATGACCTTAAGGATCTTTTCCAACCAAAACTATTCCATGGCTTTGATTCTAAGATCCTGCTGTGTTTGGAGAAGGGTCTTGGAGCAGGGGTGGCAGCAGGGTGCCAGGGGTCCTGAGATCTTCAGTGTTCATCATGACCCCATTGGTTGATACAAAGATGCATCTTGTAACATCTGGAAAAGAGTTCTGCTTTCTTCTTACAGTGGGGATTCCTCAGTATTTCAGCTAGAAATGTCTTGTCATTCAAAGACAGAGAGAGACTCAGCAGCTGAGTTCCAGCTAGAGCTGGTCAGGAGAGAGCTGAGACACCACAACGAGGCTTTGGCAGATCCACTGATTTCCTGGGACAGCTCTGGATAAGCACAGCTTAAACAAGCCTGAGTCCTTTCAAAATGCTGCATGTGTCTCATATCTTCTGTGCTCCCTTTCCCCAAAGCTTTGGCCTCTCCAGAACTTGGATATAGAAGGAGTGCTTTGGAAATGGAGTGTTGAGGAAAAGGCTGAGCATGCAGTGCTGGATTTGGCTTTGAAGTGCCCAGATGAGGCAGTCTTTGGGTTCTGATTGTGATATCCTGGAGCCAGGGCTGCTGCGCATGGGGTACATGCACAAACCATGTTGGGGCGGTGGGAACTAGGTGATCTTTAAAGTCCCTTCCCACAAACCATTCTGTGATTTGATGTGTGCACGTAGGTGCAGGGCAACGGTTCAGTGTGTGAATAAACGCAGTGTAAGTGTCTCAGTCTCTAGTGTGGAGAGCAGAACATCATAAACCCCAGAAGCAGTTCACACAATTAATGCTTCTCACTCCTCCTCTAGTTCTATCACTTGTCCCCTGGGAAAAGAGCCCGACCCCCCCTGGCTCCAACCTCCTCTCAGCAGCTGCAGAGCCAGCAGGTCTCCCCTCACCTCCTTGTCTCCAGGCTGGACACCCCCAGCTCCCTCAGCTGCTTCTGCTCAGACTTGTGCTTCAGCCACTTTCCCAGCTCTGTTGCCCTTCTCTAGACACACTCCAGCCCCTCAATGTCCTTCTTGTAATATCTCTGTCCAGCATGGAGAAGCAAGTAAGGTGAGCAGATTTTGAGGGAAGAATCCTCAGTCCATCCTACTGGGTGCGTCCAATTAGACTATGACATCTTGCAAATGCCATGTCCTTGCCCAACACCCTGGAGGGTGCCATGGTCAGCAGAAGGGAGCATCCTCTGGCTATGAATTGGGGGATGTCCATACCATCTTCAGTTACCTACTATGTCACCCCAGAAAAAGAAAACAAAAAAAGGAAGTAATTATTCACTTTTTACAGGAGATTTTATATCTACCTGGAATTTATACCTTATGGCTTCTGACACTCTCTCATGATTGTTGTTTTTCTTTTAGTAATATGAAAAAGTGGCACGTGTATGAGGATTATCCATGGACACCAGCAAACCTTCCCAGTGAGAGAAACCTGGCAGGATGTTTGCTGCTGAGTTCTGCCTCCCATGTCCCCAGAGATGGCATTCC
>NW_009952150.1:28714-44127 GCF_000747805.2 Chaetura pelagica | reverse complement strand
TGCCATTCCTGGCGCTCTGTTGTTGAGCTGTGCCACGGCCACTGCACAGTCACCCTGTGTCTGTTTTCTATAGACTGGGTGGTTATTTCCTGTTGTGTTTTTTTTTTGGTTTTTTTTGGTGTGGTTTTTTTGGTTTTTTTTTCCCCATGTGTTTTTGGATACACACCACATCCACATGGAAGAAGACCGGAAACCCATCAGCCACCTTGAAGAAACAAAGAGAGAAACCTTGTGTTTCCACGGGAATTGTAGCTTGAAAGAGGTTCTGCATAGCCAAGGGTGAGGCATCACTTCTTTAGTGCTTGGAGATGGTGTCCAAGGTTCAGGGCAGGGCTGTGAGTTGCTGATGAAGGTGAGTGCACTCCAAAAACCAGGGCTATGCGTGGGGTCAGTGGGACGCAGAGCTCCTAATGAGATCTGAGTCATTATTCCTCAAGGAATAATGGTGGAGAGGAGCTGATGGAAGGGAGTCAATGGAGGGGATGGAGAGGAGCAGAGTGTCCAGCCAGGCAGGACTGCAGCTGTCCTTTCCTTGGTGTGGTTGGCCAGAGACCCAAGAGACAAGGGAGACTTCAGCTTGCTTGATGTGACACCTTATGAGAATAAAGATGTGTTGTATTCATTGCCTTTTGAACACTCACTGCTCTTTGGAGACTGTTGGGTCATCTCACTCAGAGTGGCCCAGAAGGGGATGGCTCAGATGGAAATGCTCAAGATGGAGCCAAGTAAGAAACCAAAAGTTCCTGCAGAGGACAAAAAGTGTGAGCAAAATTAAGTAAAAGGGAAAACAATGGTAAAAATGTGAACAGAAATTGTAGTTATGTAAGAACAGTTTTGGTGTCCAGAAGCTTATGCCCAAAGAAATGAAATCTCATGCACTTTGGGATGAACTTGATTTAGAAATTACAAAATCAATATATAGAAAAAGGAAAAAGTTTGGGGTTTGATAATAAATGTGAAGAATCCTAGAAAAGAGATACAGGATGTGACAGGCATGAGTAAAGCTCATATTTGGGCATTGTGAGCACCATGTTATGGTAAGATTTGTGTGCTGGGTTCTTTCAAGCTCCTCTGCAAAGCTCAGCCCAGCAGAAGACTCCACCACCCCCAGCAGAGAAGGATAAGCTGGAGCTGGCTGAGATGAAAGATACTTGGATCAGGAGATGGACAGTTTCAGGTGCACTGTAGTGCAAGGAAGGGGTTTTGTTTGAATTTCATATGGTGGACTCCAGCTCTATTTCTACTTTCCACAGCTTATTTCTTGCCAAGTTCTGTTCCTTCTCTCTAATGGAATAGTGATGGATTGCTGGAATGTGCAACCACTGTGTAGCTGCTTACAGCAACGCAGGCACAAGTGATCTCAGATGGGCTTTCCTTACTGAGCTCCCTGTAGCAGAAATTGTGACATTGATTTTCCAGCCTCCAACAAGCAGTATTTATTTTCACATTTGCCAAATGCATAGACTCTTTTGTACAACAGAAATGCACATCACCTTACCATTCGTCAGGTAAGCAAGTGTTCCTGGCCATGACACAGAGTCCTTTTGCTGCTGCTCATCTGGAAGGGAGAATGAAGAACACTACATCCAGCTGAAAGGGAGGAAATGTAGGCAGACAGCATTCAATAATGGGACTAGAATATGGCCAGTGAGCAGAAACAGCAGTTTTGCTATTACAAAATGTCCCATCATGATTACTTCAATGCCCATGAGGAATCAGGGCCTATTTTCTAGCTCTTATTTGGAAAACAGCAACTCCTTATCCAACCAGGCAGCTTAACATGCTGCAGTGCCAAAGTCAAAGAGAGAAACGTCCCTTCTGGTGTCTGTGGTGTGGTGCAACCAGCTCACCTTGCCAGTTTGGAGATTACAGTAGTGTTCTGCTTCTGGCTGCAGAACCTGTCAGCAGAGCAAGCAACCCCAAAAACCCCACCCAGGGTAATTCTGGTGGGTCTGCTGCTCAGCTGAGACCTTTCGCTTTCTTATCAGCCTTTGACAACATCCCAGAGATTTCAATCTAGTGACAGTCCACACCTTGTCCTGAGTAAGGGAAGGGGAGATACTTGTTAACAAGATTTTCCAGAGGGATCAGATGGGCTTCTGATGGCCTCCAGGAGACGGCTGTGGTTCAGGATGGAAGAATATCTGCAGCTGCTTGAGAGCTTTGTCGAAAAAGACTATCCTGTAGGCAACTGTGGGCCTGAGGCGCTGCATGGCGCAAGGCATCTCACTAGGAGACTTTTCAGCCTCTGGGTCTCTCTGCAGGGCCTCAGCAGTTACCCCAGGGATGGAGACAATGCACATGGGTTGTCACTGCTCTTAGTGTTACCCCACTGCCCTTTGCCTGCCAGAGCTCCCCTTTCTTTTTGCTCTGGGACACTGCTGCCTCGGCAACGCCTCGGGTCGTGTCCGCGCTCACAACACTCTGTGGTCCTTGGGGTGCCTCTCCACATGCAGGGGCTGGGTATGCAGTGCAGTGGGTGACCCCTTACTGGGGCAAAACAGGTGCAGCTCCAGCCTCTGCATCACCAGACAACTGGGCAAAGCAAAGAGACTTTTAGCTTAGTGGCTGATTTTTTGGAAGACCTTCCTTGGTAAAAAGCTGCCCTTGTTGCCTCCAGGCAGCCTGGAGCCTGGCAGGGACCTTTCCTAGCTGGGGAACCTGACCTCCACAGAGAGGGTTGGAATGGGGTGCCCGTGGTCCAGGAAAGACAAGGTCTGATTGGTCCAATGGGACACCCTTTTTAAAGCAAGTCTTGACTTCTCTGATTTGTTTTCCAGGCTGAAGCACTCAACCCCCTCTCTGCAGCTGCCCTGCTCTGTGCTCCACCAGCGCCTGTGGCACCCTCAGCCTGACCCCACTGCCCTGCCCAGCTGAACCTGCTGTGCAGGGTGGCATATCAGAGGGTGACTCTTCTTTCCCTCTTTCCCCCTCATGCTCTGGCGTCTACTTGCTCACAGCCAGCAAGGTAGTTCTGGGGGCTGAAAACAATCTTGCCAGGAACAGCATTTTTCCCTTTGTTTGGGAACCTTGCAAACCCCAGTTAATATAACCACCAAAAAAACCCAAAACAAAACCAACAAAAAAAGAGTTGTGCAACAGGATGTATATTAAAAGGGAACTGGCTAAGTCCTCAGTGGGTGTAAGTCAGAGTGGCATCATCAGTTTCCAAGGGGTTTCCCTGATTTACACCCCCGAGCTCAGCCCAAACATTTACATTTACAGTGTGCAGACATGATAAAATGAAATAAAAACAAAATATGAAACCCCATCCCATCTTAAAGCTTTATGTGAGCCATAAATGGGTTTGGAATAAATAATGTACCTCTCAGGGGTCTTATAAGTCAGACCACTCAGTTTCCAGAGGAGCATGGTGGAAAGCCAATTGCTTGCTGATGCTGCTTAATCAGGTGGAGATTTGTTACTTGGTGGAGGTGTGATCCATGCAGAGCACCTCTTGCCTAGGAAGAAATTCTTCACTCTAAGGGTGGTGAGGAACTGGAACGGGTTGCCCAGGGAGGTTGTTGATGCCCCATCCCTGGAGGTTTTTAAGATCAGATTGGAGGAGGTTTTGTGCAGCCTGATCTAGTGGTTCCCTGCTCATGGCAGGGGGGGTGAAACTTGGTGATCTTTAAGGTCTCTTCCAACCTTGATGATTCTATGATTCTATGATTGCCTTGGCTGAAGAGTTAAACACTCCAAAGTCAAGGGATGCTGGAATTAGGACTGCACAGGGGTAAACAACTGCCTTTTTTTCTCCAGAGTTATGAAATACACTCTAACCACAGCCATGGTTAGGGGCTGCTTTCAAGAGTATGTGTTAACTTCTCCTTAGTGACTTTGTAACACAGGGCAACAAAATCCTTCCTGATACACTGCAGAAAAATCTAGGGATGAAGATTTTGTCTGATCTTTCCAGATCTGCTGAGACCCAGGCCCAAGGAGGGGCCTGTGTGCTCTGGACCCCAGCTGTACCAGCAGGCAGAGATGGGCCATGAGTCTATCCCCACCCTGTGGTGTCCCATGGCAAGGGACAGATGTGTAGCTCAACCAGCACCTGCAGTGTCTGCATCAACCCCTGCCTTCTCACTTCTGAATTTGTAATGGTTCAGGTTACACTGGAAAGGGAAAAATGGACAACCTGGCAAGGCAGTTTATCCAATACTCCTGCATCTCTGTTTATTAAGAAAAAAAAAAAAAAAGGGAGAGAAAAAAAAAATGCTGCAAAGTTACATGACAAGCCAAATCCTGGGATTTATTGCTGCCTCCTGGGGGATTAGAGTAGCAGGAAGGAGCTGAGCCTGTGTTTTCTCTCTGATGGGTGACAGCAGTGGGCACTATCTGAGCTGTTTGATAAATGGTTGGAGTGATCCCATAGACCTTTGCAGCAGCTCAACTTACTGTGCAGTTTTGTTCCTTTCCAAAGTGCCTGAAGAACTGGGAAGCTGCCCTCCTGTGACCCCTCCTGGCCCCACTCCTCTGTCATTTTGGCTGGGGCTCTTTGCTCTTGTGCTTTCAAGTGCCCACCATTGTCCCTGCAAAGGTGATGTTTGCTGCAAAAGCACCTGTGTGCCATGGCACAAGCGGGGCTGTTCTTGGGTTGCTCCCTCCAGGTTTTTCTGCCTCCATTTGTGGACTGCATGGGCCTTTCTCCAAGGGATGGACTCTGTGCATGACTTTCAGGTACTGCCCACCCAGCTGTGCCTAGAGGAACCACCAACTTATGCCTCTTGTCTCCACTCAAAGCTGCTCTGCCCAGCACAGGGACCGTCCTTTTTGATGTCTGTGAAGCTCCTGGCAGACATATGGCTCCATAATGGAGCCAGACATTATTATCATATCAATATTCCATTATCATAATGAAACCCAAGGCAGGAAGCAGAAGGCTGCACATGGAACAAAGCCTGCCAGATGCAGCCAACTCCTTTATAAGTTTTGACAGGATCATGGAGTGCACAGCAAAACATTTCCACTCCTCCAGAGTATTTCCCACCCTTCTTTCATGTTGATACACACTTGTGAACCTGCACACATACATGCAAATTCAATTATTTGCTAGCACACCTCCTCTCCGCCCAGATGAAGACAATAAAGGGCAATGTATGACTCAATGACTGTGCTGGATAATCACTGTGGCAGATCTGACAGTGACACACACGTATTTCTAAAAAGGTCTTTATTCTGTCAGCCCATCACTCACAGTGATGCAGTTCATAAGGAGCTTCCCCCCGAGATTTCCCTTGTCTGTTCTCACCCTCATCCCACCAGCTGATGGCATCCCCCCTGCCTCTGCCAGGGACCACTGCCCTTCTTGCACCCTCTGGTAGCCCTGGACTCTCCTGTGAAACCAGCCTGTGTCTCGACTCCTTTCCCAGCACCATTCTGGAGTCAGGAGGCAGAGGGACTGCAGCAAACGTATAGAACCCTAGCTGGGTAAAATATTTGATAGAAAAGCTCACAAAACTTTCCTGGCAAAGCACCAGATGTCCTTGGATTGAGGGCTGTGCAATCAGCTGGAGAGGAGCAGCAGTGGGACTCTGCCTAGCGCCAAGGGCTGGCCAGCTGGGCTCTGCACAAGGGTGGGTTCTGCTGGGTTTCACTGGGCAGGCAGGATGAGCACCAGCCTCCTTGGTCTGGTTATCCCAGAGTTTGTGCTACAGAACCACTCAAGGAGGGTTCAGGAGCCATGGAAATGCCTGTCAGGCTGCAGAGCCTGTTGTTGGACAGGTTGTTGAGAGGCAACCAATGATCATCCACAGCTGGGAGATGGACCCGTGGATCTGTCTGGGGCACAAAGACTGGAAGAAACCCCCAGCTAGGCAGAGAGAGTGTGATCAACAGCTCTTGAATTTGGGTGCTATGGAAGTTGTCTGAGAGCAGCCTTTGGTCCTCATGCACATGCCATGGGGACTAGGAGAGGCTGAGACAAAGGGACATAGTGGCCATGGGCTGTTGGTCATGCCCTGGCTGCTCTGTGAAGGGGAAGCAGCTCCCAAGCTAAAATATAGATCTTTGCAGTTGTCCCAAACTAAGCTGAGAGACTGAAATTCCTCAGAGAGGACACTCCTCCCAGATTTTAACCCAGCATGACCCTCTGAAACTGTCCTTATGGAGGTGACCCAGGGAGATTGGACCTAGAAGGTCCCAAGAATCGTCCTCCTTCCCTTCAGAAGTAGGAGAGAAACACCTGGGAAGCACAAAACAAGTAAGAAGGAAGGACTCTGTGTGACAAACACAGCATGCTGAAAGGACTCAGCAGGGAGGACTTAAATCTGTCTCAGAGAGCACAAATGTGGTGGGGTTGCTATGAGAGGAGGTGGAACAGAGTCCTCAGCTGGCAATAGCAAGAGTGGCTGGAGCAGAGTAGTGCCTTGGTCCAAGGCTGAGGAGGACAAAACCAGAGTGGACCAGTACAAGGGTTGTGGTTCCTGTCAAAGCCCCAGCATGCATGGGGATTTGGGAAGGGTTGAACATCCCTGGGAACCCAAATAATGTGACGCAGTTTTGGCTCAATCTAGGCTGTTGGGAGAGCTGGAAGGAACAGGATGCCAAGGCAAAATGGACTTCAGAGGTGTGGTGTGAAAAAGCACTTCAAAACGACTGGTCTTGAGAGGCCAAGGGCTTTGTGATGGTGCAGGGGCATTTGGCAGTTAGGAATGAGCCCTAGTCATCAGAAATCAAAGATTAGACTTTTTTATTCAAAGATGAAGAAGAGTTGGTACCCCCCCAAGTACTCTGTAAACAACTGCAGCCTGGGGAGGAAAGAAGCCAAGCTCAGGTCTATTCACGCCATCTGGGGGGAACCAGGTGGATTTTGTAAAAGTTCTGTCAACGCATTTTAGAAAATCAGTATATCCCATTTGGCCTGGCTTTCTTCAAGTAGGTCACTGGTTAATCTGATGCAGGCAATGAGCCACTTGCTTTCTTTTCATTCTTTGATTTTGCTTTTCTAGCAGGTATGGTTTTGCAACCAGCATGATAAAACTGTATTTATTGCTGGCACCTGAAAGCCTTCTGCTCCAATAGGTGTCTGTATTTCATTTAAAACACATCAGGCTGTCCCTAATTCCCCAGCCTTGGGAAGCTGGGGGTTGTGAACTTTGGAATAAATTTTTATTAGTAGGACTGCAGTGAAGCTGAAGTTTAAAAGCTAAGGCAAAATATCTGTTTCTCCAATTAGAATAATCTCTTTTAGCAATGAATAGCAAAACCACCTATATTATGTGTGCAAATGAAGTTACTGCAATTAAAAGTTATGCAAGCAGGAAAATCCTCAGAAGTCTCCAAAAAAGCAGGGAAAATATCATTAATAGGCACTGGGAATAAGGGAACGGCAGAGACCTGGGAAATATTTACTGCAATATATTAAAAGAAGCAGAAAAGTAAAGTACTGAAAAGATTATTTTTTTTCACTCTGGAGAATGCATGAGAAAATTTTCTTTTGGAAGCACAAGGCAATAAGAAGGTTTTTGTGATCCATGTTTGTTGCTGTAGGTGCTAAGGACACTTCATTTATGGTGGATAAATCAACTAGGAATGATTAATATAATTTGCCTTCACAATTACTGCCCTGGCCAATTAATAGGCAGTTACAGCTCTTTTGGAGCTATTATTTCAGGCTGCCATCAGGTGCAGGGAAGAGATTGCTGCATTTGATTCACACTTGCAAGTTTATCCAGCGAGCATCAATGCTATAAACTTTTATTTGCAATGAAAGTTTAGATTGTGGAACATTCTGCGGGTGACTTCACTAATTACCTACCAACAGATATAAAGTGTGGAAGCAAGACAGTGTGGAAGGTGCTGTTTGGGGCTGTATCCTGGCAGTACAACCAGGTAGCTCTGGGTGTGGAGCAAGCACTGTTCTCCTTCCAGATCCCTGAAATAAATTCAGCCCCGCCAGGGCCAGCACATAAAATCATAGAATCACAGCATCAACCTGGTTAGAAGGGACCTTGAAGATCAACCATAACTTAAATCTACCAACCATAACCTCATCTACCCATTCAGTGTTTAAATCATGTCCCTAAGCACTGTATCTACATTTCTTTCGCACACTTCTAGGGCTGGTGACTCCACCCTGGGCAGCCTGTTCCACTGTCCAACCACTCTTTGGGTAAAGAAATTCTTTCTAATATCCAGTCCAACCCTCCCCTGGTGCAGCTTCAGGCCATTTCCCCTGGTCCTGTCATTATTCACTTGAGAGAAGAGCTCAACTCACACTTCCCTACAACCTCCTTTCAGGCAGTTGTAGAGAGCAATGAGGTCTCAATTCAGTCTCCTCTTCTTCAAACTAAACAATCCCAGTTCCCCCAGCCTCTCCTCATAGGGCTTATTCTCCAGATGTTTCACCAGCTTGCTATCTCCTCTGGTCACACTCCAGCAACTCTACAACCTTCTGGCAGTGAGGGGCCTGCATAGGGAGGGTCATTGCCATCCTCTGTCCCTTTCACTCAAATGAAATATCCACACTACATGACATGGAAGTGATGGAGCACCTTGGGCTTGCTTTGGTATTATTTGTGCTCACACTTGCTCAGTGCAGGCAGATGTAGAGCTGGAGCACTCTGTCTGTGGGTGCACATGTCCAAAGCGACTCTACAAACTTCTCTTGGTAGCTGAAACAGAACGTAGAAAAATAAGGTGAGGGCAAAATGAGCCCATGTATCCATCCCCCATCCAAAGTGGTGTCATGGTCCACTGCTCAGTGGACATGTGATGGTTTGTTTCAGCTCTGATCCCAAAGTGCAAAAATGAAATGGCCCAGGGAGTTAAGTTATCAACACACAGTGACTTGATTGGTCTTGCCTGTAAAGCAGCTTGTGATAGAGAGGAAGGAAGAATAGGAAAGATGAGGTAAAAAGGTGGGGAAAGAGGACAGCAGCTACCACCACGGATCCAAAGGTGTCATTCCTCTCTTCAGATGATATGAAGGTTTCTGCAGACACCCAGTAGAGTTTAACCTTTGCTGGACTTCAGACTCAGACCTTTTTTGAACTTACAGTTTTTTGACACTCACCATCTTTGATCTCCTATTGTATCAGGAGCAAAACCAAAAACTATGTGCAGTTAAGAGCCTCACAAGAGCTAAAACTGCATGAATAATTTCAAAACAAATGGAGAATGCTTAGGCCCTGATTCCCTGCTCATTTTGCTTCAAGAAGCAACTACCAGAAAAAAGGGAAAATTTGAAGGCAGCTTTTCTTGACAATTGCTTCCTCTGAAGCTCCTAAAGAGTTCCATATTTTTCAGGCAAGTCAAGCAGAAGAGGCCAAGTGTTCCCAAGTGCAGTACAGAAACCAGGGAGTGCTGCAGTCCATGTAGAAAATCAAACCCAGGAGCAATATGCTTTTAAGTGGAGGGCACACAAAGAAGGCAAAATCATAGGATTACTTGCAGTTGATCTAGAGGAAAGAGTCAATCTTACAATTTTGGCAGCTTGTGGAGTCTCTAATAAAAGACAAGTCTGTGACTGAGATCTGAGGAGGAGGAAATGCTGGTAGAAAGGCAGTGAGAAATGATGTATAGGAAGACCCAGCTGTAACGGTTGACTAAATGCCACAATTTTCTGAGCAAAAAGATCTCTGTGATTGGAGAATTTGTTCACTGGGAGGAAAAATGGGGGGTCCAGATGGGACTCCTGCTGTGGAAGGAAACCTTCCCAAATTTCTGAAAACAAGGAGTATTTGGAAAAGTGGCTGATGTCACCAGGCATCTGGCATGAGCCAAGGATGTCTTCCTCATCACTTGGTGACTCTGCCCGTGGGGCCACAGGTCTGACCGGCTCCATCAGGGCTGTAGTTCTTCCAAGGCTGATGGATTTTCAGTGAATTAACCCAGCAAGTGTGTCTGCT
The DNA here is from genome assembly GCF_000747805.2 of Chaetura pelagica. Lineage (NCBI taxonomy): Eukaryota > Metazoa > Chordata > Aves > Apodiformes > Apodidae > Chaetura > Chaetura pelagica. The sequence continues at coordinate 34,273 of NW_009952150.1, read as the reverse complement.
CTGAGCCTCTGTGGCTGTGGACCCAGCAGGCACAGGGCTGTGGGTGGAGGACGAACAGGGCAGAGCCTCTGCCTCCCCAGCTGCCACTTCACCCAACATCCTTGCAGAGAACACCCAGAACCAGCTGGGTGCCCTGAACTTCCAGACTAGTGTAGGAAGAAACTTCTGATGACAGATTTTTCACGTATGAACTCCCAGGTAATGGGTGATGAGGGCAAATTGCCACGTTGTGTAATTTAAAGTGAATTTTGCCTATATGGCATAGCTAAAACAAATTTATTCATTTCCACAAAATGGCCAATTTATCACATTAACCTGAGTCCTCATTGTCTCTTCAGTTGAGTCTAATAGAGGGAACTGGAGATCTGATTGTTTTAAACAGTGAATTTAACATACCCTTAATTTCCATCTCACACAAAGCTTTTGTTTGTTTGTGGCAATTGCAGCCAGTGCTTCCCTTGGAGGGGCCTGGCAGGGGCAGATGAGGAGCTGCTCCATCCCTGCACCCACTCCACCTGGTGAGTGAAGCATCCCTGGTGCCACTGGTGCTGGGCATGTTGGATCACACAGGCACAGCTTGCCCTTGTCTCAAAGCAAAGAGACCTTGTGCTGGTTCCTGGTGCTGCTGGCGTATTTTATCTTTAAATCAGCTTTGATCTGTGCTGCCATCCATGAACAAGTTACCTGCATGCAATGAAGTTAATTGGTATTAATAACGTAGTTTAATTCTTTATCAGAAAAACCTTGCATTGGCTTTCCTATAATTTTCCAGGACTGTTTTTGGATTCCAGACCTGCTTCCTTCCTGGGGCACAGCAAAGTGAAATGTCAGTGTTCTCACCATCTCCTTCAGCTCCCTGTTGTCTCTGAGGTAGTCAAGATTAATAAAGGCCAGATATCTCCTTGTTAGCTCACAGATGCTGGGGGTTCCTTGTCTGGTGTGATTAGTTCAGAAGTGCTTCTCAGCAGGAGGTTGTGTTGAACCCCCCAGACACGGAGGGGAATCACTCCCCAGCACCCCCCATACTCCTTCCCACACAGCACATCAGTATTTCTGCTCTTGCCTTCCCTGCCTCATTATTAGCAATTTTATCACCTCTGTCTAATAACAGTCCTGCTGAGTTTTATTCTTAGATGAATACTCTGCCTCCCTTCCCATGGGGAAAAGCTGGCTGTGGTTACCTGCATCCCTAAGAGCTGGAGAGGTGCTCCCAGGAGTGTCGTGTCCCAGGTCGAGTCCTGTGCCTGCTCCCATCTCCAAAGCCCACCCCCAGAGCAGGTGCCTGCAGAGGGGTTGAAACCCCCCAGTCCTGCTTGTCCCTTGTCACTGCTTGGTCCCATCCCAGCACACATGAAGGTGGTTGTTGTGGCTGCCATGGACCAGACTGCTGGAAGAAAGTGCTCAAGGGAAGGCTCTGAGGCTGGGGTGCTCTGCACAGAACAGGGACATAGAGGAGCAGCTGCTTCAGGGATCAGAGTTGGCAGGAGCTGAGCTGAACCCAGCTCCTCTTCTCTGCAGCAGATGCCCATGGCCAAGGGAGGGCCATGGGGTCCACAGGGTCTTGGAGCTGTGCAGTCCTGGGCCGTGGTGCATTCCCTTGTCCACCACTGGCCTCAGCCCTTGAATGGTCTCTCCACCCTCTGGGGTGCATTCCCTCAGGTTTTGCATGACCATAGGCTGGGAAGAAACAGGGGTACAGGCTACATCCTTGCAGGGCAAACGTGCTCTGGGTGAGGGCTCTGGGTACTGGAGGGCTTCTCCCAGCAGGAGGGCAAAGGTCTCCCCTATCCAGGATTTTGCTAATGTCAGGAAGGTAGTCATAAAGTCTGCTGTGAAATGGCATGTTGATCCCTTGCACAGTGCAAGCAAACACATCTTTCCATTGAAAGGGAAATTTATTTAATAACAAATTTTGAAAATTTGATTTATGGAGTAAACCAAAGCTGACACATCACTTGCAATGTTCCTGCAGCAGTGATGGGGATGGAACGAGGTGTGGGAGGCTCTGCAGGCTGGGAGGAGGACAGCTGGGACTCCTTTGTGGATGGGGGACAGTGTGTCTCCCAGTCCCCACCAGCCCTGGCACGAAGCCAGCCATCCCACTGCTCCAGGCTGTGAGTGAGCAGAGGGACCCTTGGGCTGCACAGGGGTGGGGATGGCTTTATTGCCCCCTCTGCCCTTCAGGAGGAGCACCTGGTGATGTGCTCCAGGGCATGGGAAAGACAGGTCCTGTCACAGTGAAAAATCAAGAGTTTTTGGCTTTGCATCCCAGCCCCCTCCTTCCCATCCCATCTGTTGGGAGGCTGAGCTCTCTATCTGCTTTGCCACCTGCTTCCAGGGGCCACTCCATCACTTTTATACCCATTTCCGAGGCAAAGTGTTGCATCATAAAGTTCATACAATTATTCTCTGCTTCATGCCAACCTGTCCTCCAGACCCTGTTGCACAGGTTTGCCTTTCCTGGGTGTTGAGCTCATTTCTTCCTGCCCCCCAGCAGCCTCACAGGCAGCAGGAGCATGGAGCTTCCCCTGGGAAGCCTCAAGCCTCCTGGTAGGACAGCAGTGCATGGGGCAAGGGAACAGTTAGAGGGCTTTTTATTCAGTGCATATCTCCCCTGTAACAGGACCATTATTTCATAGCATCTTATTCCTTCCATTGAAACCTTCCAATAATTTCCCCCTAGAATCAAACTTTTCTAGCCCTAAATCAGTTTTATAACCACCTTGTTATACCTTGAAACTCAAAATGAATAATTTCTGTTATAAATAATTGGGCTGTGCTGTGAATATTAAGCCAACCAGTGGATTTCAGAGGATGGGTTAATGGGGAGCAATCCTTGTCCACCTGCCCAGGGATGTAGCTTGCTCAGCTTGCCTGTATTCTTCCACCCAGGGTGCAGAAAGGAGGGGAGGTGGGGGGATCAGTCTTCACCAAGTGAGGATCAGCTCTTGTGATTTTTTCAAATGCAATGATCTTGGGGTGTGCACCAGCCTTCCAGCTCGGCTGTCCCCAGAGAGACCACCAGCAAATCAGGGTTATCCTTAAGTTAATGGCACATCTGGATGCCATATCTGTGTCCTTCCACCTCATCTCTCCCTCTGGGATGGCTCTGGAATGGGGCTGTTGCCTTGTTGAGTTGCACCTACAATTCTTCTATGCCCTTCCCTGCCAGGGTCCACAGCATCAAGTGCTGTGAAACCTCCTAAACCTGCCTGATCTCTGATTTCAGCCATGTACTTACCAGTCCCAGAGTGCACTTAGCTGACACAAAGTAGAAAAGACTTTCCCTCCCCCTAGTCTGCCCTTCTGGGTGTTGTTAGAGGGCAGATAAAGGCTGCAGGACACAGTATGTACAATCATCAATCTGCCTCTCCCAGGAGCCTCCAGACACCTCCTTCTTTTTAGGTGTGTGGCAAGAAAAAAGAATTTGTTGCTCCTTGCAGTTTCTGTGATGGTTTTATTTAACAGATTCATAGGCTGTAAAGCTGGAGAGATGCATTAGATCATCACACCTGATTTCCTGCAAATCACAGACCATTACATTTCACCAGGTTCTTCATGTAGTGCAGCCAGTGACTTGAGTTTGACTGAAACACATCTTTCAGAAATATCTCTTAAAGCCACTTTCAGTGGTGGTTAAATGCTTTCCTTCTCAGAAAGTGTCTAATTTATAATTCTAATGTTGCTGGCTCCAGCTTCCAGCTCTTGTTCTGCCTTTTGCAGTGGAGTCACAGAGTCTTTATTGCACAATATTTTCTCCCCCTGAAGGTATTTAGATGCAATGACAAAGTCACATCTCAGTCTTCTTTTTTAAAAGCTAAACAGCTTGAAGCCTTTAAATCTCTGTGTGGAAGGTGTTCTTCTTGGCCCTTAAATCAACTTTTCCTGCACCTCTCTGGTCTTCCAGCTTTTAAAAAAAAGTTATTATTTATATAAGTAAAGATCTATACAAATACCATAATTTAGCAGAATATGGCATTAAACCGAAGAGAGAATAATAGACCAATCCCAGGCTTTAGTGAATGGCCCGTATGCCTGCCACCCAAACAAGTAATTATGGAACTGCAAATGAGTTGCAGGCATCTAGTTTATCCCTGAGCTGCCTCAGCAGCTCCTGGTTGCCAAGAGACTGGTTCAGCTGGAAGGGACCAGAGGAGGCTGTGGAGCAAAACCCATCTCTGTGCATTGAGCCCTTCTCTCTCCTCCTGGGCTCCAGCTGTTGGGGGATGGAGAAGAAGTTGCCATGGGAATCTGCTGTGATTGCTCTCCTAGCAGCTCCCCAAAAGGAGCCAGAATGTCCCCATGAGAACTGGACATACAGTCCGAATAGTCTAAGTCTTAACTAAGATTAGTCTTCGCTTTTATATTCTTTTACAAAAACTGCTTGATTTTTCACTTGGCAGGTGCCTCTTCCCAGCCTGGGCTACAGTGTCACAACTGGACTGGAAATCATGTCAGTAAGGAAGTCATCCTCCAACAGTGAAATTGAGAAATCCAGTCCTCTGTAAAGGTCTTCATCCATCTGCTCAACCTTCCTGGCCTGGCTCACCCTTGTCCATGCCTCCCTATAGCAAGAGTCCTTGGAGACACAAACCCAGCTGCTCCTACTAAGCATTTCCAAGAAAACTATGACAAACACTCCCGCCTCTCCCAATGGAAATCCAATATCACAGGAAAATGGAAGAGCAAATTTCTGCTTCTCCAGCCAGGTGATGGTGCCACGGCATCTAAAGCAGCCTCCTTCCGAAGACCAGCACACCCACAGTGCCCAAAGCAAGTCAGACTGTGACACTCACACTCCTTAGAGGATGCGACTCACCCTTAGGCACCCAGTGAAAAGATGGGCTCCCCAGCAATGAGGTGCTTCTCATGGAGCTAGGGTACCTCTCCAAGAGATGTGCTTCAGGTGGATCCCAGGTGATGGGGCAGAAGTGACTGTGTGCAGTTCTGTGGTGTGCACAGGAGGTCAGATCTGACAAGCACAACTATCCCTTCTGACCTGGGCATCTGTCACTCCAAATATGTTGCTGGAGGGAGTCCTGCATCACATGCTGTTCTCATAGAGATGCTGAGGCTCAGACCATACCTGCAGGTCACAGACCTCAGATGTTCTGGAGGATAAGACAAAACACAGAGGCAGATACTACACAGAACTGACCCCAGGTTATTGGATGGTAGATGACACATCAGGCAGCATCACTTACCTGCTCCCATGAGGCAGAGCTGTGTATGGCTACATGAAGCCAAAATCTACAAGAGCTCCCCCTCTATCCCACCTGTGGAAGCCTTTGAGGTCGTTGCCCCAGCCCAGCTCTCATGGGGATCACATTGTTGGCTGATAAATAGTGGCTTTTAAAAAGAGGCTGAAAGAAATTTCAGAGAAGCCAAAGGGAACTCAAATGCCCAAAGACTAAAGGTTCCTCAGTGCCTCTGCTTATACTAAGACACTGAGTTGGTCCCTGTTACCCATCACAGCTGAAGGCAGGTACTATAATCACAGTTATTAAGCATGACCGTTTGATCAGCAGGGAAAGGAGAGAATAAGAGACAGAGCAGGAA
>NW_009952150.1:23187-28483 GCF_000747805.2 Chaetura pelagica | reverse complement strand
GCTGCAGCCCTTCCCTCTGCTGGGAGCTGATAATTGAGATGTGTGGGCAGAGAACACGTGTGCCCAGAGGGTCCATCTCCTCCTGCAAACCAAGAACAAAGACAGAGCTTTCACAGAGCTGCTGGTGAGTTCTCCCTTATCCTTTTTAGACAATTAAAAGAGCGTAGAGATGGGCACAATAGCTGAATTCAAGGGCTGATGAATCCTCTTTGCATATCTCACATAATCTTAATGGTATCTGCATATGCAAAGTTGAATAATCTTAGCTAAATCCCATGCAACCAAAGAAAGCATTGAAATCAGTTACTTAAAAGAAGTCACTCAAAAGAGTAGCCTTGAAAATCAGCAAATGACTGGATACTGAGAGTCCTAAATCTGAATTAAATCCCACTCTTTCTGTCTGTTTATCAAGATTAGCTCATGTCTTTTCTCAAGGAACACATGGTCTAAGCAATTTGGTATTTAACAGGAGAAGCTGTTAATACCTTCAATTACAACAGCATTTCATTATCCCATTAAATTCATTATGAGAAGACATTAACTCTGATTCCTTGCCAGAATATTGACAATTTCCTATTGCTCCCACTGTTGAGGAAATTATGTGGTCTTGCATTAAACCTTGAGTGTCATGACTCCTCTTTGCTCACCTCTCTCCACCTTGGCTATCTGACCACTGCTTACCTGCACAAATTTAACTGCTTGAGCTGGAAGGAAAATGTGGTTTCTGTCACCCTTCCACTGGCTAGATGGTTTATGGTTTTACCCTTCCCTGGCTCATGGACACAGAGCACATTTGTTTGTGTGTATTGGAACCTTGATCGCTTCTGGTGCTGTGGTGGGGAAGTCCCAGAGCGTCTTCACTTCTCTGATTTAGTCCATTTTCTAAAATGTTCCTTGAGTTCATCAGGAATTAAAAGGAGTTGACACTTTATATTCCTGGGAAGACTCTGCTCTCTGATCCTTCAGGGTAACTACTCTTTTTGAGAAAATTAATTCTTAGAGAGTTTTGAAACAGAATGATCATCACTCTTGGCAGACATTGTTGTCTTTTCTATTTAAACTTTTGAAGTTGACCCTTGTCCTGCTGAGTTTGTACTAAGCCAGCAGCACCTTTCCTACCTTGCCTCCTGAGAGCACCTATGACCAACAGAGGAAGGTCCCTAAAAGGCTGGGGGGACTTTGTGCCCCTTGTGTGCAGCAGCCCGGGCGCCACAGGTTTGTGTGCCAGGTGAGGCATTCACAGCACTATTAAGATCAGGGCTGGGCCCACTTCTACTCCTGCCTGTGCTCAAACAGTGCTTGCATTGAGATCCAATTATACCACCAAATAGCCTTGCTACACTTGTACACATCCATCTCCTGCACTGAGAACAAAAGCAAGGGGAGTTTTTATATGAGGCTTACATATGGAAGCCGATCATTTGTAAACAGACACATCTGAAGGAACTTATCAAGGAAAAAACAACCAGAAAAGTTTTGACCTTTAAGCAGAAACATGAATTTAAATGTAAGAAAGGTTTCCTGCTACACATTCTCCAGTTCTAAATGTTCTACTTAACATTTGAGGAATAAAGATGTTAGCATGCTTATGAAATTGATTCATTTTAGTAAGAGTCATTTTAAGCTGCACAGAACACTCTTGAAAGGAAACCTTTTTTTTTTTCTTTTTTTTTTTTCCCAAGCATGAACAAAAGTTATTTCAATTTTATGAGGTAGTTTACAGATTCTGGAAAGGATCTCTGGGGTCATCCTTTTTGATCCTAAATAAAACACTTGTCTCTTCCTACAGACTCGTCTAAACCTTAAATGTCTGGGAAATGTTTTCTCTTGGAATAGTGCTGCTTCTGTGTCTGAGAGGCATCTTGCTTTTCAGAGGGCAAGCATCCAATTGTTCCCTTCTGACCCCAAATTTCTTGTGGTGCCATTACTCCCAGGAGGTACATTTACAACGTGCAAGTAAAGACTTCTGATAAAAAAATTCTGCATGAGGCACAACTCCTAATGACAATGTGAGATCGTTTGCTTTCTACCTGTGGCACAAAAGCCAGCAGGATGTGTGGCTTCAGCAAGAGGGAGGTGTGAAAAACAGAACTGTAGACCCTGGATAGATTCCAGAGAGGAATGATGCTGTGGAGACTTCAGGTTCACTGGCTGTGCTGTGGCACCCACTGGCACAGAATCCGTCCTTGAGGGTGTCCCTGTCTGGCAGCAGCAAATTATCACCCAGTGTCTCAGTGCTAAGCTCACAATTCCCTTCAGGTGTCTCCCATAGGGTGTATTTTGGTTCTGTCCCATCCATAATTCAGGTAGGCTATAGGTCCAGCCTGTTTTAGCCTTGCATAGCACCTGCCCTGCCCACTGTCACCTGTGATGGGATCACAACCATGAGGCTGTCTCCTACTCTGACAGTGGCTCTGGCTCCTGAGGCCCTGGTGAGGCTGAGGGGACAGACATCCTTGGGGGAAGTCCTGCACCAGGCAGCCCCTGGAGATGCATGAGAGGCAAAGTGGTGGTGGACTCTTGGTGTGTTCCCCAAGACCTGCCACGCTCTGGGTCTGGGTCTAGGACAGTTGTGCAGTGCCATGGACATGCTGCCAGCGCTGGGTGCAGAGAATCCAGCTCCTACTTTTGGGGATCCCCCAGGGTTGTTCCTTCTCATGTACTTGTCCCTCACTCCATGCTCCTCCAGCACCCCATCCCCCTCTGCATCTGATCACACAAGGGACCTGCTACTCACCCCATCTCACCCCAGTAACGAGATGTGGGCTTTGGGCTCTCAGCCCATTTTTTGCAGTGCGCAGAGCATAGGGAACTCCTGGCTCCTTCCCACCACTCCTGGCAAACTGTGTCTGCTGCCAGCAGGCAACACATCTGCAAACTTCATTTACAGCCATGTGAATCATAGAATCATACAATCACAGAATGTCTCTGGTTGGAAAGGACCATCAGGATCATTGAGTTCAACACCCTGCTCCTTGCAGAACTACCTGAAACTAAACCATATGTCTATGAGTGTTGCTGAGACATTCTTTGAACTCTGACAGGGGTGGTGCTGTGACCACTTCCCTGGAGAGCCTCTTCAAGTGACTAACCACCATCTCAGTGAAGAGCCTTTTCCTAATTAATCAGTATTTAAAATTAGAAGAGATTGGTACGAAAAGCCACCAGGTGAGCTGAAACCAGCTGCGGGATCTCTTGGCTTTGCAGCCTCGGACACACTTCAGCTCTGTCCTGCCCTGGCCATTTATTTCCTCCCTCTTTTTATTCCTGGTTGATCCATTCTCCTGTGCACCATCATGTCCCTGCTGCTCAGGGACCCCAGGCTTGCTGTGAGCATGAACTTGGCAGACAGAAGGAGCAGAGCTGTGCTGCCAGCTGGTGAGCAGGGTGTGCAGCTCCCCAGGGCCAGCTCTGTTGGCTTCCAGCAGTGTGAAGAAAAGCCAACACCAGAATGAACCCTGCAGCGTGAAAGATGCTTTCCAAAGACATTCCAGGCACATTTTCTCTACTCAGCTGGTGTTTCCCTGCTGCTTCTCACCTTCTGGTTGTTTGTTAGAGGGGTGCTGCTGGGGCATTTGTCATCACTTCACAGCTCGTTGCTGCACTACCTGTTGCTGTAATTGCTCCTTCAAGGCGTGAGTAAACTTAAATCTATTTCTCCACCGAATATCTCAGTTCCCTGCACTGTGGCATTGCTGGCAACTGGCTGCACTGCTGGGAGGGTTGTCTGGGATGGGTGCTGGGTTGGGCACCCCTTGATGCAGAAGGTGAGTAACCCCAGTAGCTGGGTTCAGCAAGCAAGCTGTGTCAAGTTGATGATGAGATTATGCCCTTCAGATGGGTGGCCAGGTAAATAGGATGCATAGTTCCCTTTCTACCAAAAGAACCAAGCCTAACATATGACAGGTCAGTTTGCCTAGTAATGGAGTCTGTAAGCCTTTGCTTGTGGTGAACATAGTGATATCTGCTTAGTCAGCAGAGAGCTGGTGTTTTGTGGGGTGTCCTAACCCCACCAGGTCCCAGCAGAAAGCCCCAGTCTGTCACCACCCCACTGAGGGGACCAGGCAGAGTTGGACCTGATAGCCTGGATCTCCATTTCCACACAGGAGGAGTGATACACTACTTGAAGGGGGTCTACAAGAAAGCTGGAGAGGGACTTTTTACAAGGGCTGTTAGTGACAAGATGAGGGGGAACAGTTTTAAGATGAAAGAGGGGGGATTTAGAAGAAGAAATTAGGAAACTAGGAAGAAATTATTGCCTGTGAGAGTGGTAAGAAACTGGCCAAAGTTGTACAGAGAAGCTGGGATGTCCCATCCCTGGAAGTGTTCAAGGCCTGGTTGAACATGGCAGGAGGGTGGGAACTAGGTGATCTTTAAGGTCCCTTCCAACCCAAACCATTCAGTGATTCCCTGATAAAATGTTGTGGAACATACAGCTGGGATGGGGCTGCAGAGACTGGAAGGCTGACTGGAGAACAGAAGAAGGTGGGATGGCTATGTGAAGGGACCAGCAGGATGGACTGAGCTGCAGAAGGTGATACAGGAAGGAGGTGAGGAAGAGGAGCAGAGGCTGTAACACGTGGGAAGCTGGGAAATGAGGTGGAGGGGGCAGTAGGGCTGTACAGGGGGATGGAGGGTGCAGAGGTGAGAGGGAAAGTGTGGACACGTCTAACCTTGTGAGTCCTGCCCATCCATCTCCCAGGAACCATCTGCAGAGCTCCCAGGCTGGGTTTGCAGTCACACTCAGACCTTCTGCACCTCCTGTGGGGAAGGGTCCCCTCATGGTACTGCCATGCCTGCTGCCTGAGCAGCCTTGTCAGCCCCTCATGCTCCAGGCCCCTGTGCCCCCAGGAGGACCAGGAGATGATGGTGCATATTCTGCAGTGGGGAAAGTGTCACGATCCGTGACCTATTATATCTCCTTATTGGAGTGTATTAACTTATCAGGATTTGCTGAGAGCTTCACACGTGGATATCGCCTCACACAGAGGATACAGGAACTTATGTCCTGACTTTTTTGAGTGAATAACTCGCTCAGTGCTTACTAAATTTCTAACAACAGCAAGGTTTATTGTGGGGAAAACAAAGCAATTTGGGGCAGGAGGTTCAAAAGGAGTGATTACAACACATTAAACATATATGGGTACACCTTAGTTACACATCTTATCCACGTGAGGGAAGCAGAGGGGAGGGATTTGCCCGAATGGCTGGATTATATTTTCCCCTATAAGCTGGGGTAGCCGGAATTGTCTCACCACGGCAGTGCAGGTAGGATGAGCTGGGTAGCAAAGAGGCT
>NW_009952150.1:4741-22993 GCF_000747805.2 Chaetura pelagica | reverse complement strand
AGAGCCGCCTGGCAGGCAGCTCCCAGCAGCGGGGACGGGCGGCAGCACGCGGCAGGAACAATGGCGGCGGCAGGCTGCGGGTGTAGACGACCGCCTCGAACACACGAGGAGAGAGCGAGAGAGAGAGGGGCGTGTCGCGCTGCCTCTCTCATGGGGTTCTTCGGCGCCAGTTTTGTATTTCCGGGCTATTCAGCCAATCAGACGGGACCTAGTCCTGCCCCTGCTTCCGGCCACGGCTCCTCCCCTGTAGCAGCTGTTCCCCCCCACACACACACAGAGGGGGTTTCCTGCCGCGTGGAGACACCGTTTTAAGTCAGTTTTGTCGGCTGACTCAAAGGACGTTTCATGTTCGTGTAAGGAAATACCTGGTCCTTCACAGGAAAGCATCTGGGATTAGGCAAAAGGTGTGATTTATGCTGCACGACCTATAGAACAAATAAAAACCTCTGACATATCCTAATTGGGGTGCTGGGAGCATCTTGGCAGTTCTGAGGTGGTTTTGCAGTTGTGTGTGAAATGCCTCATCAAAGTGGTAATGTATTCTAATTATAAGCAGAGCATGGGTTGCCTCGTGAACCCGTAATATTTTGTGGCATGTGACATTACAATGAAAATGTATGAATAACAATTTTTTATTTAAATTACTAGCTGTATGATCAGGGTTTTTTATGTTTGTTTGGTTTTTGGCGCTTTTTTTTTTTTGTGGTATGATGAGGTTTTGGGTAAACAGTCCATAAATATGTAAATACCTTGTAATGTTGTTGCATCAGGTAATTGCAGGAGGATGCAGTGTGTGATACAGATGAGCCAGGATTGGATGCACCTGGAGGCCCTGTTTCTTTTGAGCATGTGGTGGAGGTCATCTTGGTTCTTGCATTGGCTCCTAGTGTCTGGAGTCCCATCCTTGGGGGACACATGAGACACTTTCTCCTGTGCTGCAACTTTTGCATCCACCTTTCCCACCTGAGCTGGTGTGTGCCTGTGTTCTTGCTGTGTCAGCTCAATGGCAGAGCCGTGCTGCCTGGCACAGGACCCCATGGAGGTTTTGAGATGGGGACACCCTCAGGGACCTGATGCCCATGGTGGGACATGGTCAATGGTACAGGTGAGACTCCTGCATAGCCCTGTTCTCCTGGTGACAAAGTGAGGGCTTTGCAGCTCTTAATTACAGCAGATGAGCCAGGCAGAGGCTCACTGTGTGAGTCGTTGTGTTTGTGCAGCTGATTGATTTGTAATAGTTTGTTTCTGGCTGGTGGGGCCAGGCCCCAAGTGTGTCCTTGCTGTGGCATTGGCTCCTGTTGGGCACACCAGCAGCTCATCATGGTGGGGTCCAGGGTGCAGAGCTTGAGGAGTGGAGGGTCACTGGGTCCATTCCTGCCGGGTCATTTGGTCCAGTCCAGCTGTTTTTGTGGGGTGAATTCCTCTTTTTGCTCCTTCCTCAAAGCAGCCTGGGGCCTTCCTGGGATAGACTGATCCCACACAGGTTGATTCTGAGCGGAAACCCATTGATTTTATACAACAGCAAAAACCCAAGATATTCTTCCTGAAAAAATTAAATAAATTAATTTAGTTTTACTTTTTTTCTTTATTTGTTTTCTTAAATTATCTTCATGTGTACCCAGATCGGTCTAGTGAGAGATGTCCCTGCCCAAGGCAGGGGCTTGGAACTAGATAATCTCTAAGGTGATCTCCAACCCAAACCAGTCTGTGATTCTGTGATTCAAAATATGGCAGAACTGGTAAATGAGGAAGCAGGTGAATAGTTTTAAAAACCCCTATTTCAGTCAGTTTTTTCTAAACTGGATTTGACCCCAAAACCCTCTCATCATGTTTTGCCCAGCTCTGTCAGGGCCAGTCTGGCCCTTCATGTATGTGGGGTCACACTGGGAATACAAAGGAGTGGGTGCTGGGCCAGTGGGGCTGGACATGGGCCGTGCTCTGTGTGACTCCTGCTGACACTTCCCAGGGGATAAAGTCACATTTGGGGCTGCAGAGGTGCAGGGAGGAACTGTGAGGACAGGACTGGACATGCCAACTCCCATCTGTGTCTCTTCTGCCATCAGCTGTGTGAGGATCCTCTTTGCAGATTGCAGGTGGCTTCTGACCTTTCTTCATCTCTGTGGCCCACTGCTAGTTCTCCCTGGACCAAGCAGAGGGTCTCTGGGCTGTGCACAGGGGTGCCCTGGGGTAGGATACTCCAGTTTTCTCTCACTCTTGCTTGGGTAATGTGAGCGTGGCTGGAACAGGTCTGGTGGAGGGCAGAGACAGTGAGTGGTTTATGGGAAGTCCTCCTCAACCACCTGGAGAGGGAACCTGCCCTTGTGCAGTGCTGTGGGAAAAAGTGAAATGTGCTGTTCTGAGTTAATTTTTACAGTGGAAATACTAGAGGAACTTGAGACTTAATTAAAACATGAAGAACAGAGTGTGTCCACACCAGGGAGAGGTGAAAACAGTAGCACTTCTATTATGAAAATGGTATTGCTGCAAGAAAACAGCATGAGTGCAATCTCCTGGGGGGCTGGCATCAGTGTGGGTGAAGGGAGACAAGAGTTTCCAGAGTGGTGATGGGCCAGAGCAGTGGCAGAGGGATCACGAGAGCCTAGCCATCATCCCAGGCATTGTGCTGTGTAACCTCAGCTGCCTTCGGGGAGGACCTGGTGCTCACTACCAGCTCTGCAAGAGCATCCCCCTGGGGCAGGAGCTCCATGGGAGCTGGTCCACCTGGAGCCCACATTCAGCCTCCCATGCTCAACAGGCTTTGTCACAACCTTTCCGTTCCAGTCACTGAGTCTTCTGCAGCTCCTGGATCAGGGGTGGAGGATATCCTGCAGTCAGGAGCAGCCCCTCACAGGGCTGTACCCCTGCATGCACACATGGGGCATGGCAGCTGCAGGACCTCATGATACTGCCTGCCCTTCTGAAAGTCCCAGCATATGTTGCTGCAGGGTCATCTCATCAACCTTCAGCTTCCTGCTGTGGCTTTGGTGCTGCCCACAGGACCTGGGGAGTACCCAGGGTCTGGTTTCACATGCTGAGCAAGGGTGCAGGGATACTTCCTGCTCCTGTGGCACCTCCTTGTGCCCAGGACATGGTGCCCTCCCCACTCTTCTGCTACATTCCCTCCCTTAGAAAGGTGGACACTTTGGGACACTCCCCTCTCTTGTGTGTCATCCCCAGTCTCTTATCTGTGCTCCTCACTGGGAAGAAGTGCCCAAGGGGTGCTGGTTGGGGGCTGATGAGCTTCCTGCCCTTCAGAAGGGCTCACACAGAGGGAGCAGAATGGGTCAGTGCCCATCTGTGCCTGGCTGGCTGTCCTCATGCCCTCACTGTGGCTGGAGATAAGGGCAGTGTCACAAGCTGACTGCAGAGCTGTGGGGACAGTGGGGTGGTTCATCTCTGAGCTGACCAGTCCCATGCAACCATCACCTGCCACAGAGGTAAAGCAGAGCCACTAGCTGGGTGTGGTCATGGGGGACAGTGAGTGCTGCCCCCTCACCTCTGCCAGCCCCTGCATCCCTTGGGATGCACTTGCCAAGCACTGCACAGCCACCTGTGGGTGCCCACGGGGAGCAGGGGCTGAGCTGGTGGGCCTGTGCCTCCACTGCCCTCCCACCACTCCTGGCAAATTAGGAGAGAAGAGCTCTGTGCTGATTAACTCTCTTGAGAGTACTCTAATCTAAATAATTAAAATATGCCTGGAAAACGCTGCCTTGCTGAGTGTATCTGAGGGAGGCAGCGCGGTCACCAGGGTCTCCTCTGCTCCTCTCCCATGGCTTGGTCTGCTCAGGCTTGGCCTCCTGGAGGGACAGGGAGCCTGGTGAGCAGGTGGAGGGAAGGGGGAAGCCACCACCACAGCCCCTTCCTTCCCTCTCTAGGAGAAGGAAAGCAGAATTGCTTCTCCTTTTTCTCTGCCTGAGCTCTGTAAGCAGCTCCGAGTGTGACTGGAAACACAACAGAGCTGGGAGAGGGAATCCCACCATGGCCTGGCACAGCCTCAAGAGAGGGAATGTTTGATGAAGCTGAGTTCTGTTAAGAGACAGCAGAGGCTGTTACTATCACAGATACTTCAGCACAGATGCCACGGAAGAAAGAAGTCAGGCTTTGTAAAGAGCCTTTGTATTATTTCCTGCCTCTCGACTTTCACTGAAGTGAAAATGAAGCAATTTTTTAAGAGAGCGAAAAAATACAGAAAAGAAAGGAAGGAGGACAGCATTTTCATTCTGCAGGAAGCGTGGTGCTATGCTGTAACTCTGCATTTTCTTTAGCAGACCCTAGTGAGCCACTTCTTTAGCCAGATGTATCTTCTAGGTTGGTGAAGGGGAGGTCTGCTCAGTCTGGCTGGAATTATAATGAAGTGATTGCAGATGAAAGATGTGCCAAGTGCCATTGATAACGTACTCTCTGCAGGGCCAGGAAAGACCAGGTGGTGGTTCTTCAGCCTTACCCACCACATTTTACCAGGTAGCACCTTCCTTCCCTTAATTGTTGTCATTATTATTACTCGCTTTGTCCAGACATGTCTGGGTCCAAAACCTCTGCAGTGCCAACTTTTCAGCTCCTCTCACTTGCACCTGCACATTGATCGCTGTCAAAAAAAAGCAAGTTTTTCCCCTGTATTTGCTAGCAGGAACCACAGGAGAGACCTGTTGTGGTTCCTTGATGTGGTGGGTAAGGATAAGGAAGATCCCTGAAAAGCCTGCTGGCACAGGGGGGTTGTGCCAGGGAAGCCCCCATGCACTGGGTACAACCTGCTGCTGCTTGTACCCTGGTCATTTAAGTGGTGATGCTTCCCATGGCAGGAGATGGCACCTTCTCCCTCCTCTTGCACGTTTGCTTGGCTAGACTGGGTTAAGGATTTTCTCCTTAATTTCTGTCAGCTTGAACATGGTCTCAACTCTGGAAAAGCAAGAAGGTGAGCTGCAATGGCATACACAAGAACACTCTGACTGCAAATAACACAGGACACTCTGGGATTGCTACAATTCACAGGGCCATGAGATTGAAGGATGTTTATAATGGTGCAGAGCATTTGATAAAAAAAGCTTTAAAGTCCCATAAACTTAATGAATTTCTACACAATCGTCCCGTTGCCCGAGGTGGAGCTTTACATCAATGGCACAGAGCTGCTAGCAGGGAGCAGTAAAAGCAGTCTGCAGCAGCCCACAGGTTGCAAATTGCTCATAAAAACAATGTCAAATCTTTCTAAACAGCAAGGCCGTCTCCAGGATGCAGGAGGGTCTGTGAACCAGCTGAGAAGCTGCTCTGGGTGTGTTGTGCCCATTTTCCCCCTCAGCTTGCTGATTTTCATGCCTGCGGGTTTCAAGAGGTCTTCAGAGAAATGAAGGTGTGGATTCCAGAGCTCCCATCCCTACCAAGACACATCTGAATTGTAGACACTTCCCTGGGAATCTCTAAGTCATAAAAATAACCGGTATGTAAATTAAATTGTCCTAAAGGCACTTGGCAGAGTGCCCAGAGGGTCCCAGCTGGCAGGAAACCCTCCTTGCCAGTTTATCAGTGACAGATTAACTGAAATTAACTGTTTTCAAACAGCTTCTGGGCAGGCAATGGAGACAAGGTCATTGGGAGCTCAGAGGGATGTGGATCCTCCTGCCCATTATCACAGCACTTCTTAGTGGAGCTGCCACATGCCAACCACCCAGCCAACACCAACAGTAATTACAGAGGGATGGATGTGACTCCACAACTGATGCTGCAGGACCAACTTTTTGGTGACCTCTCCTTCCCGTTCCTGCCCATCTCTCTCTGTGTCTCTCCATCTCCAGCTGTCCTGCTTCTTGTCTTCAGTTTTCTCCCAACTGAAAAATCTGCAAAGTTCTGCAAGAACACGGGTCCAGCAGGTTTTGGCTATGCAGCAGTGAACAAATGGGCAGAATTTTTTTTCCAGAAGATTGTAGCCTTCTGTTGTGACATAATTCGAAAGATGCTCCATTTTGAGACTCTCAGTCTGCTATGCACTTAGACATCAAATGGGACAAGAACTGCTGCCAAGTTTGAGGAAAGTCATATCATAACAGAGTTATGAACCTTTAGGCATGGAGCATGGGATGAAAAGTTGCTGGAGTGTGACCAGAGGAGCTAGCAAGCTGGTGAAACATCTGGAGAATAAGCCCTATGAGGAGAGGCTGGGGGAACTGGGATTGTTTAGTTTGAAGAAGAGGAGACTGAATTGAGACCTCATTGCTCTCTACAACTGCCTGAAAGGAGGTTGTAGGATAAAAACAATGTCAAATCTTTCTAAACAGCAAGGCCGTCTCCAGGATGCAGGAGGGTCTGTGAACCAGCTGAGAAGCTGCTCTGGGTGTGTTGTGCCCATTTTCCCCCTCAGCTTGCTGATTTTCATGCCTGCGGGTTTCAAGAGGTCTTCAGAGAAATGAAGGTGTGGATTCCAGAGCTCCCATCCCTACCAAGACACATCTGAATTGTAGACACTTCCCTGGGAATCTCTAAGTCATAAAAATAACCGGTATGTAAATTAAATTGTCCTAAAGGCACTTGGCAGAGTGCCCAGAGGGTCCCAGCTGGCAGGAAACCCTCCTTGCCAGTTTATCAGTGACAGATTAACTGAAATTAACTGTTTTCAAACAGCTTCTGGGCAGGCAATGGAGACAAGGTCATTGGGAGCTCAGAGGGATGTGGATCCTCCTGCCCATTATCACAGCACTTCTTAGTGGAGCTGCCACATGCCAACCACCCAGCCAACACCAACAGTAATTACAGAGGGATGGATGTGACTCCACAACTGATGCTGCAGGACCAACTTTTTGGTGACCTCTCCTTCCCGTTCCTGCCCATCTCTCTCTGTGTCTCTCCATCTCCAGCTGTCCTGCTTCTTGTCTTCAGTTTTCTCCCAACTGAAAAATCTGCAAAGTTCTGCAAGAACACGGGTCCAGCAGGTTTTGGCTATGCAGCAGTGAACAAATGGGCAGAATTTTTTTTCCAGAAGATTGTAGCCTTCTGTTGTGACATAATTCGAAAGCTGCTCCATTTTGAGACTCTCAGTCTGCTATGCACTTAGACATCAAATGGGACAAGAACTGCTGCCAAGTTTGAGGAAAGTCATATCATAACAGAGTTATGAACCTTTAGGCATGGAGCATGGGATGAAAAGTTGCTGGAGTGTGACCAGAGGAGCTAGCAAGCTGGTGAAACATCTGGAGAATAAGCCCTATGAGGAGAGGCTGGGGGGACTGGGATTGTTTAGTTTGAAGAAGAGGAGACTGAATTGAGACCTCATTGCTCTCTACAACTGCCTGAAAGGAGGTTGTAGGGAAGTGGGAGTTGAGCTCTTCTCTCAAGTGAATAATGACAGGACCAGGGGAAATGGCCTGAAGCTGCACCAGGGGAGGGTTGGACTGGATATTAGAAAGAATTTCTTTACCCAAAGAGTGGTTGGACAGTGGAACAGGCTGCCCAGGGGTGGAGTCACCAGCCCTGGAAGTGTTTAAAAGAAATGTAGATACAGTGCTTAGGGACGTGATCTAAGCACTGAATGGGTAGATGAGGTTATGGTTGGTGGATTTAGGTTATGGTTGGGCTTGATGATCTTCAAGGTCCCTTTCAACCAGATGGTTCTATGATTCTATACTCTGCAGTGCACTTTTCCCTGTTATGCTTATTTTTTATCTTTATTGCAGTTCTTTTCATGGATTAGTGACTTAACAACAGGGCCACAAGGATAAAGGAGCTACTAGACAGGTCTTTGTAACAAGGAATGACAACAACCTTTCAAGACGAAGTTTCCTCTGCACAGTGATTGAAAGGTTTGCCTGACAGTTCCCTAACACCAAGTTCCCCTCAAGCTGATGGATGAAGAGTAACTCAGGGTTTGGTTCAGGGCTACACACAGTGTTCCTGTTACAGCTGAACCCATCCATGTCCCAGGTGAAGGCCCAGAAGCTACACAACTGGCTTTGCTCCATGCAGAGTGGCAATAGAGCAAATATGCAGCTGTGCTCCCTGGGGACAGTTGATCAGAGCAGGATCCTGGGAACTGCAGTGTGAGGAACTTAGGAAAAGCCAGAACTGAGGTTGTACAGGAAACACAGAATAGCTAAGTTAAATACCCTGCAATTGAAAAATAAGGTTTCCAGACTGCTTCCAGGCTTAGCAGGCTGTGGATAGGCTCTGAGGTCCCTCCAGGAGCTTCACTGATACATCACTTCAGCACTGACTCTCCTTTTTAATGCACAGCTGAAATCTTCCCTTCATCAGGGATCTGCAATCAGTCCCCAGGTGAAGTCCAGGAGCAATGTTCTTCTGTGGAAGAACACACCCATGAACTGTGTCACCTCATCACCACAGTGGGATCTCACAGTCCTCACCAGGGCAGGGCTGGGGTACCTTCTGCAGGAGAAGTTTATATTAATATAGAATAGTCAAACCCTGATTGCTAACCCTAAATGCTGTGTTCAGGAGCAGGGTACAGAACCTGCTGGCATCTCCTCCCTGGGGCTTGCTCAGGTGCCTCCTGGGATACAAGCCATGCAGAGGTACTGCAACCAGTTACTGTGGTGTTGAGCTGGGGCAGACTTTAAAACAATCCTGGTTACCAGTCTCTGCTTCCCCATAGCCACAACCTGGTTCTCCCTATTCCCCTCCACGTGTCCCAGCACATGGAGAGTGCAGAGCCTGAAAGAGCCAGCCTGAAGCATTCCCTACCCAGCTCTGCATGGATGAGAAAAGGCTTTTATCAGAGCTGGGTGAAGATCTGGCTCTGTGGCTCCTCTGAATACCTGGGGTCTGCACCTGGTCCACTGCCCGATGGAGCTGGTGTTATACCCACTGGCTTTACTGTTTGTCATTTGGTTCCCAGAATCATTTATTTTGCTGCAATTTCACAACATCTGGGCAAACCGACGTGTTGAACCAGCACCTCCAGCACTTGCTGCTTGCATGTGTGAATTCAGGTACATGAGTACAGAAGCTGACTGAGTGATGGGCTGTGAGGTGAATATTGAATGAGGAAAAAAAACTTCCTTCATTGTGGTTGTGCAAAACCCAGAGAAGCAGCAGCAATCCTGAGCAGCTGTGCCAGCAGGTCAGCCTTTCCATGAGGTCCCAAGGTGCAATTCCACTCCCAGACCTCACTGCCAGCTCTGCTATTGGGTGTCAATGAGACCTGAACACCTCTTAGGGATTAAGTACAGGCTGAAGAGCTAAGCTGGGATGTACAGCAGGGAAGCTCAGAGCCTGCAGCTCTAGCACAGACACTGTTGTGCTTTTTGTGGACATGCATAGGCTCATATTTCTTGTGCCTCCATGGCATGACAGGGCTGAGAAAACTGATCACATGGCAAGGATGTTCTCTGCCAACCTTCAGTAGCCCTGAGGAACTGTGGAAGACAGATAAGGATTTAGAATTAAACCACAATATACAATTCTGCTGAGAGTTGTCACATCAGTGTTATTTTATAATGGTATCTTTCTGTCAAACACATTGCCATTGTTTAATATCTATCACATAAATCAATACAAGTTTATATATATATATATATATGCAGATTTTCAGTTTCTGCTTTCATTTGCTCAGGTATTAGAAATTGCATTAATCCCATTTCCAACAGCAGTTTTTTCTTGTGGGAGAACTATCAATAGTTTGATGTATTTTTATGTGGATCACTTTCTCAGTAAAAATATTTACAAATCT
The DNA here is from genome assembly GCF_000747805.2 of Chaetura pelagica. Classification (NCBI taxonomy): domain Eukaryota; kingdom Metazoa; phylum Chordata; class Aves; order Apodiformes; family Apodidae; genus Chaetura; species Chaetura pelagica. Next base: position 13,323 of record NW_009952150.1, on the reverse strand, counting down.
TTATTTGCATATTCTATTCCCTTCAGGGTGGTGCAGTCATAAACTAATGTGAAGAGGATGAGCCTGACATCACCCTGCACTGGCAAGCACATGGATGCAAACAAACAACTGTATTAGAAACTCCTGGAGGTCAGGAAGTGGAGAGGACCAATGGAGAAGAAGAAGGGGTAAAACAAGGGAAGTGAGGAATTTGAAAGAGCAAACTCCTCCTAGTGGAGTAGGACTAAGGATAAATAGCTACTCTAAGCATTGCTCTGTTACAGAAGAACCTCATCTGGCTCCTCCCCACACCTCCTGGAAGGACCAGTTCTCCCAGCAGCCTTGGGCAAGGCTGGAGGGAGGTGAATCTGACCTTGGTGGCAGGGCCTATTTACACCCTGCCTGCCTTGCCCAGTACCTTAATCTGGCCCATCACTTGCTGGACAGCTCTGTGGCAGCAACCAGCCAGGGGCTGGTGCAGACCTCTCGAGGGTGCTGTCCAATTCAAGTGGCCTGGGGGCAGCAAGGAACCTCTCAAATTCGGTCTAAAGTCCTCTGGTTGCAGGCAGTTGTCACAAAGTCTTTCCTTTGCCAGTGAGCTCCCCTTGTGCAAGCAGAAGGTGTTATAATTATTATCATTTAAAACTTTTTATTTTTACTGTTTTAAAATTTGTTTTTATTTTTTTTTTTTTTTGTTTCAGTGCCCTGGAATTGTGCCTGGGTGCATGTTCTGTGTTCTCAGTGGAAGGCAGACACCCAAATGCTCTATCTCTCCTTGGTGCTTCCCCAAGGATGGCACAGGTTCCCCCAGGAGTGGATGATGTGTCAAGAAGAATTCTGCTGAGTGCCCCAGAGGCTGCTGGATGTCAAACACACCTCCTTGTCCTCCTGAAATGGCTCAGCTGTGGTCTGAGTTCCAGGAGGGGTAGGAAAGAAAGACACATTTGATCCCCAGGAGCTACATTCATGCCTATTCATTAGCAGGGTTCTTACCAGAATAGTGATCATGTTTTTAGTGTGATTAGTGAGACATGCAGCTACATTTGTTACCTGATTTTACAGTAATGCCCAGCACAGCACAGGCCGTGTGAAATGTTCCCGGGCTGGTGTAAGGAGATGATAATTAAGCAATAATATGCAACCAGGGCTGTCAAAGGGTGAGAGCAGAGTGAAACAAGGCAGATGGGCAGTCTGGGCAGAGAAGAAGGATTTTCTCTCTCAGCAGCCTTTATTTCGTTGATTTGAGCAGGGTGGTTAATGAGACAAGATCAGGCCGTGATTGTACAATGATGAGCTCCACTTCACCTGCTGAGCCATGTAAGAGAAACATGAAGATGATGAGGTAGCAAACTCTGAGGAAATCCAGGCAGACTCCAAGGAAGGCAAATATCCTGCCTGGCCAGCAGTGCCTGCAGGCCTGGGAGCAGGAGAGGGTTTGTCTCCTGGGCAGGGGGGCTGCAGCACTGGGGATCTGCTGCAACTGGTACTCCTTGTCTTCAGGGTATTTCTTACAACCTGGGTGCACCAAAGTGCATGTTGTTCACATTGGCCCAGCTGACCAAGGGATTGGACCTCTTGCTTTACTACTCTGTCCTTGGCAACTTTTGCCTCACAAGCAAACCTCTCCATCTCCATCTCTATCTGATCATTTCAGTTCCCTGTGGTTTATGGAATCATAGAACCTGAGGGGGTGGAAGGGATCTCTGAAAATCATTGAGTCCAACCCCCTTGCTGCAGCAGGAACACCTAGGACAGACCAAACAGGTCTTGAAAGTCTCCAGAGAAGGAGACTCTAGAACCTCTTTGAGCAGCCTGTAAACCCTGTTCCATGGTTTATTGCTGGTCTTCACAGAAATCCCTTCATCATACTCTCATGTGATGAGAATTCCCTACTTGTTTTGGGAGCTTTCATTTTCATCCAACACTCAACCTGTTTCCACACAGGATTTACCAGCATTGACTAGAACTAGTTTTAGTCCAAACTGTGAAGACTGATTGTGCCTGGGCACTTTATCCTATAAACTAGATGTGTGGTCTCCTCTGCAAATGACAACAGTTTTGTTGGGCAAGGGCTGCTTTTCATAAAACCACGGTGACTGGATAATATTCCTTTAATTATTTATTAATTCAATTCTGTGTCAGCTTTGCCATTTCTGTGCCAAAGATGGGTATCATAGAATCTTAGGGGTTGGAAGGGACCTTGAAAGATCCCCCAGCCCAAGCCCCCTGCCAGAGCAGGGGCACCCAGAGCACATCACACAGGAACGTGGCCAGGGGGGTTGGAATGTCTCCAGAGGAGACTCCACAGCCTCTCTGGGCAGCCTGGCCCAGGGCTCTGGCACTCTCACAGGAAAGAAGTTTTTTCTGATGTTTATGTGGCCCCTCCTATGCTCCAGTTTGCACCCATTGCCCCTTGTCCTATCACTGGACATCACTGAGAAGAGCCTGGCTCTGTCCTCCTGACACTCACCCTTTACATATTTGTAAACATAGATGAGGTCGCCCCTCAGTCTCCTCCAAGCTAAAGAGACCCAGCTCCCTCAGCCTCTCCTCATCAGGGAGACGTTCCACTCTCTTCATCTCTGTGGCTCTGCCCTAGACTTTTTCCAGCAGTTTCCTGTCCTTCTTGAACTGAGGGGCCCAGAACTGGACAGAATATTCCAGATGCAGCCTCGCCGAGGTGGAACAGAGGAGGATGAGAACCTCCCTTGACATACTAACCACACCCCAGATGCCATTGGCCTTCTTGGCCACAAGGGCACGTTGCTGGCTCATGCTTATTCTCCTGTCCACTAGGACCCCCAGGTCCCTTTCTCCTGCCCTGCTCTCCAGCAGCTCAGCCCTCAACCTGTACTGGTACATGGGGTTGTTCTTCCCCAGATGCAAAACTCTACACTTGCCCTTACTGAATTTCATTAAGTTTCTCCCCACCCAGCTCTCCAGCCTGTCTAGGCATCCCTGGAGAATGTTCCCCTGCAAATTCAGCCTTGACATGGTAATTTATACTAAGAAATCCTGTTTTTATTCAGTCAGCCAGTGGTACAGGACCATGGAATCACAGACTGGTTTGGGTTGGAAAGGTCACCCAGTACCACACCCTGCATGGGCAGGGACACATCCCATTAGACCAGATTGTTCCAAGCCCCATCCAACCTGCCCTTGAACTCTTCCAGGGATGGGGCAGCCACAGCTTCTCTGGGCAGCCTGGGCCAGGATCTCACCATCCTCACAGCCAAGGATTTCTTCACAGTATCTCATCTCAATCTTGTCCCATTACTCCATGCCCTTGTCTAAACTCCCTCCCCAGCTTTCCTGGAGCCCCTTCAGGCACTGGAAGGTGCTCTAAGGTCTACCTGGAGCCTTCTTTTCTCCAGGCTGAACATCCCAACTCTCCCAGCCTGTCTCCAGAGCAGAGCTGCTCCAGCCCTTGTGGATTATCTCTGTAGCCTCCTCTGAACTCGTTTCAACAACTCCGTGTTCTTCTTGTGTTGGGGGCTCCAGAACAGGACGCAACATTTCAGGAAGATCTCATGAGAGTGGAGCAGAGAGGGAGACTCTTGTCCCTTGGCCTTCTGGGCATGCTTCTTTATTGAATTTTACCCTTTTTTCCCCCCCTTTTTTTAGCACCCAAGAGTGTAACTGCTCTTACGTCCCTGCTGGAGTGTGTAAACAATGTTCCTTGTGAATTTCTCTTTCTTGGATGATGGTCAACCCTTTCTCTTGATAGACTTCTATCTAGACTTTCTTCTTCTGTGGATAGACTATTGAATCTCAGTTTCCCTTGCGGGTTTTTAAAGGGAATTAGCAACACTCTGTGCATGTTCAGCTTTTGATGGTATCTAAAGCAAGTGTCCATGATACACTAATGAGAAGCTGCCAACCTCCTCAGCTTGCTCTTGAGTGCAGATGTGTGCACAGCTGGTTGTGTGGGACATGGCATTGCCTGCACTTCTCTGGGTCCAGTTCCTTCCTCACTACCCACATCGCCTCCTGGAATCTCTGTCCTGAGATTTTCACACATCCTCTTTCCAGATTCCCTCTCTTCTTATCACCATGTTTTTTGTTATATTAGCACAGCTGGGATTTTTCCTTCCATTTTAACTTCCTGGACATCTGTGCTGTTCCTGCAGTCTCTCTCCATATTACAACTTTCACATGTTTATTGTTTTATTTTTTTACCTTTGGCAAGCCTGTCGTTGCAGCCCAAATGGGACTCAGGGCCACCCAAGCACTCCTGCTGGCAGGGCTGATCCTGGTGGTGAGCTGGGGCTGAGCAATTGAAGATGATTCTCCTGGCACTGTAATTACATTGTGAAGACACTTGAAAGTTTTTGTTGTTAAATATTTAATGCTGTAAAGGGAATTAGACCTTGAATATGAATTTTGTTATGGATGTCTTGCTCACCTGTGGATGTGCTGAGAGTCTTCACTCACCTTCCAGACACAGTGACCATGAATATTCATTCTGCTCACTCCAGGGCTTTTCTCCTTTGTGAGGCTGCCAGGAACTACACACTGGGAGCTCAGATAACCAAGGAGGCTGGTGGGACACTTAGAGGGACAGGGGATGTGCTGATAGTGACTGGAGCCAGCCTCTGTCATCCTACCAGCAATGGGCGAGATGGGGCTGTGCAGGTGGAGGCAGCAGGGTACTTAGCTCCATGCTCAGCCCACAGTGAAGCTAATGGTCCTTTTACAGTTGCTGTTTGGTCCCAGGGCAGCATCATCATCAGCTGATCTGGTGCTCACATGTCCTTTGGGTTTTACAGTGAGGGGAGAAGTGCAGGGTTGGGCAACTCCTTCTCCTCTCTTCTGTTAGGTTCCTTTGACAAAATCACAGGAGGACAGTGACTTTACTCCATAGCAGCTCCAGAGACTGAAATAGACTTGCATCTAATGCTTGTTTGGACACCAAACCCTTGGGCTGTATTTGCATGCTTGGGACTGGAACCTGTGAGCAGCAACATCACTGCCTCAAGAGCTGGTGCTGGTTCCAGACAATCTGCAGAGCTCAGAGAAATAACAGCTTTATGAATCTTATTTATGGTCGTGATTTTTGCCCTCACTGTCATTACTCCCACCTTCAGCCAGGAAGAACTTGAGGGATGTTTTGCTGTGAAAGGGATGAGAGCTTTGCAGCCTGCAAGTGCATGGGTCTGCAGCTCAGCAACCAGGATGATGGTCATTGTGGACACCAGGCTGGTCCCAAGTCTCTTTGGAGGCTGGACTCAAGCTGCTGAACAAAGAGAGGATATGAGGATGAGCTTCACTGGGAAGCAGAACTACCAAGAGCTCATGCTTATTTCATGTCTCTAGTTGCTAAAATAAAGCGGAGAGGGATCATCCACAACTTTGAGAGCTGGGAGTGATGATCACTTGTTAAGAGCCTTTGCTGCCACTAGCTGCTCCCCTTGGGAGAGCACCAGCAGGGCAAGTGTCCACTGCTCCCCCTGTGATCAGTGGAGAGAGCGAGACACATTTTTGACATTAAAACTCCTGTACTGAGTAGGATTTCCCTGGTTCTCTGTTTATTGAGATAAAAAAAAAAATCACCAGAAAACTTAAAGAACCACATTTGTCCACTCAGCTTGTGATTGTCTTGAGTTTCCTGCTTTTCAGTGACAGCATTTCAAGGAAAGTGTATGTTTCCTACATCTAGTTATTTTTCTTCCAAAATCTTAGGGGTTTTTTTCACCAAGAAAGGTTTTGATAACAAATTCTGAATCACCCTTGATTTATCACAGCCATCAGCCTGTCCTACCTGAGATGTCAGCTTTGGCAGCCAGTCTTGACTGATAGAGACACCAATACTTTGCAAGTGTGAGTGTAGGAGCAAGCACATCTGGGGTAGGAGAGCTACACCATGGAACACAGCAGACCTGTGCTGATTTCTGAGCAGTCTTGCCCTTCCCTCTTCTTGATGAGTGCATTAAATCCCCCAGTGCTGACACACACACACACTGCACACAGATACAGGTACCTGGAGGTTAAAGGGTGACTGATTTGTCCTCTGGGATACAGGAGATAAAAGAAAATAAAAATAAAGAAGGGGGGTTAACTTCCTCCTGGCCTAGCAGGTCTCTGGAAGCTCTGCCTTCACACCATCTGCCATCTCTCTGGGAGCCTGGCTCCGCAGTGTGCCAGGGTGTGCTTTGCTCCTGCATTCACTGAGGAAGCACTGTGCCTTCAGTCTCCTCTTCTTCCCTTTACCCTGCTGCTTCATCTTTAGAAATGCTCCTGATGTGGCTGCATGACCTCCCATGACCTCCTGACCAGCCTTTTACCCTTCCTCCAGCCTCTGCAGGCAGTGGGGCTCTCAGGTCCCACCACCCAAATGCAGCAGCAATTTCCCCCAGCCCAGCCCCAGTGAGAAGGTAGCTTTCCTCCAGGGCTCTGACAAACTATCCAGCCTCTGGCATCCCCAGGCTTGGCTTACATCCCAGAAAACATCAAAAAGGTTTTGGGATCTGTCTCCTGCCCTTTGACTAAGGCTCTGCTTCTCTGTGTGCAACATCAGGCTGTGTGCACTCAGCCTTCAGGAAGAGAACAGGGACATTGCCCTGCTGATAGAGACTCCCAGAGCTTATGGATTGGCATGAAGAGCACCACTGACCTGAAAAAACAGGGGAAGGAAGGTTTCTGAGCATGGAGAACCTTGAAGCCAGTGAACAAAGATCTGGTGATGTTACAGGATGCAGCCCAGCCATGACAGATGGTGGGACTTGTATCTTCAGCATTTGCATTTACGGTTCTGCTCGTCAGCAGTCCCAGCACTGCCTTGGCTGGGGAATGGATGTGCTGCTGTGGCTGTGGCTGTCTGCACACTCTGAAAGAGCTCCTGGAACTGCCCAAAAAGTGGAGAGCTTTAGGAGCCAACTGTGGGGGCACAGAGGAACTACTTCCTTTGCTGCAGGGCTCCTGCACCAAGCGGTTTGGGATTTCAGGTGGGGCTGCACATCTAATGCAGCAGACAGTCTGCAGCTCCTGGGAGAGGAGTGAGCTGAAATGGCAGGATGTCCTCACATGGAGTGAAGGCAGCAAGAGGAGTTTCTGGGGCAACATCCATGGCTCCTCTCTGGTAGGTCCAGGCACCCCCTTGCTTTGGCAGCTCTGAATGGCACACAGTGAGAGAAATCACCCTGGAGATCTCTGGAGGGCGATCACCACAGGAGAGCTGGGGGAACCTGCCGGCTTCCAGGAACCTTTGGCAGACAGAGCTGGCTTGTGGGTTGTGTGAGTTCTGGGAGATGTTGTCAGATGACTCCATATGAGGGCAAATGCAGCAGAGATTACACTCTGACTCAAGGTTAGCTCTGATTTATTTTTCCCAGGAACCTTTAGCACAGCAAAGCTTTTTGAGTTCCCTGCAACAAGCTCTCTTTGTTTTACTGCCTTTATAAATCACCTTAGTGTGCAGAAATGTAAGAATAGAAAATGTTGCTCTAGAATAAAAAAATGCTAACCAGTGAGACAAAATAATCAATATTCATAAGATAAAGCACCAGTGTAAAATGAGCAATGATAATAATGAGGAAGAGAAACAAATCAGGTGGCAAGGCTCCCATTACCTTACTGCCAAAACAAATGGTGTGTGAAGAACCTATTGCTCTGGACTGCATGGCTCTCCAAAGACCAACAGCCAGAGGCCCTGGATGCAGGCAGGGGTCTGGGGTAGCACCCTGGTTCAATCTGTTCTGTGCAGGATGTGCAGAAGGATGAACCTGAAGTGCATTTATCAGTTAGGTTTGGGCTTGTGCAGGAGAGATCGAGGATGTGACATGGGAATGGGTTTAAGAATAAGCTAGGGCATTTCTGGAAAGGGAAGACATTCCTGGTGAAACACAGCATGTAGTGTGGGCAGGATGAGCCTGTGCAGTGTCACCTGAGGTGGGAGAGAGCAAGGGAGAGCAGGGGAGTAACTGCAGTGCTAGGTGGGAAGAAATGGAGACATTGTTAACACTTCTGTGCCACTATCACTTAGCTCCATGGACACTGGGAATAGGACCATCTGGTCCATCTGCCTGTCCTGGGACATTTTGCTTGGCCATGAGCCAGGAAAACTCCTCTGAGCAGAAGGGCTGTCTGAAATGAAACCATGGCTATCAACCAGTGAGTTGGCTGGGAATCAGGCTTGGCTGAATTGGGCAAGCAGCCTGCAAAGAACAAGACGTTGAGGACTGGGTGTTTGCTTCTGCATCGCGATGGTTGATGTCTTGAGCCAGCAAGTGAAGACTTACTAAAGGGATAAAGGGGCAGCAGCCTCTCTGAGTTGAACATCTTCAGGTGGGACCTTGGAGGTCTCCCTGTGGGAATGCCCTGTCTCAGGGAAAGGGGCAACGCAGTGGTGTGGGGATGGGGGCAGCTTGTACATCAGGTACATTGTGTGTGTTTGGACAGGTCTGATAAAGATCACTCGGATTGCTTCTAAATAATCACAGAGTTATTTTGTTTGGGAAAGACTTTTAGGATCATTGAGTCAAACTACTACCTCAATTCTGCTGAGTCTGGTGCTAAACCAAAGCACAGGAATGGTGCAAACATGTGGGATGGGGATTCCCCTGCAGGAGAACCTTTGCTCTTTGCTCACTTGCCAAGGCATTCCT
>NW_009952150.1:0-4387 GCF_000747805.2 Chaetura pelagica | reverse complement strand
CTATTCACACCAAGAAGCACAGGACATGGGGTACTGTGCTTGGGGTTAGGTGGCCGTTTCCTTCTAAGTGTAAAGTGTAAGACAGCAAGCCAGTTGGACTTGATCTTAAAGGGTTTTTTTCCAACCAAAACTATTCTATGATTCTGTCAGAAAAGCTGTTGCTGAAGCAGCATCAGGTTTCAGGGAAAGGCAGACTTCAGGTCTCAGGACACCAAAGGGAAGTAGTGGCTGGTAACACTCAAAGTGATCTTAGGTGACCAAATTCTGTCTTGCACTGCAGACATGCCCATGGGTACCTGAGGTTGGGAGTGAAGTCCATATCACCTAAGACTCCACCTATGGTGCAGCATTGCTCCCAGTTCTTGTCACTAGGGTTCTTCCAGAAACACCAGGGTGGTCAGTGGGGTCGGGGGTGCAAGAAATCCCTCCTTATGTTGACAATGACAGTATGTCAGGTGAGTCAAACCCCAAACCTGCTTCTTAGACCCTGCACCCACAACCTCCCTCCTGCAGTGGTCTACAGTGTCCAGCATCACTTGTGTAGCTTCACCAGAGGCACATCTGAAATTGTGTGGTACACCAGGGGACTGGCCTTCACCTCTGGAGTGATGCAGATCTGTGGAGGCAGCTGGAGGTGAGTGGATGTTGCTGCATCTGCAGTTTGGCGGTGGGACCGGAAAGGAAGCAGTGACCCAAGATCAGGGGCCAGGTGGGGGACAGAAGCAGAGGGGAGAGCAGTGCGGCTGTAGCCAAGGAGCCGTACTAAGAATGGAGAAGGGCAGAGGCCAAGACAAGGACAGAGATGCAGAAGACAGTGTCTGAGCTCTCCAAACCCACATACATATCTGACAAACACTATGCCAGATAAATCACTACAGCCCTCCAACCAACCACACATGGTGATCTCTATAAACAACCTCACCCAAACAAACTGAAAAACTTTGATCATTGTTGCCATGGTGATGTGATTTGAAATAAGTGTGGCAGAGTCTTTTTTATTACCAGCCTTTGTTATAAACAAATACTCTGTTGTAGACTCAGAAAAAAAGGGATAGAGCTGGGCTCAGACCATCTAATCATCAGACCCAAAGGCTGCAACTAATAAATCAAGGAAATAGCAAGATTGTAAATTCCACTAGAGGTCACTTGGTTAAACAAAGTGCAGGCGTGGGAGACAGCTGGAGTGGGTGGGGAGCGAATTAACAGCAAGGTCTGGTCACTGTCAGTTAGCACTCAGATTCTCGTTTGTGGTGACAGGCACCTCATCTTCAAAAGCCCTACAGGAAATACAGCCTGCATACTAAGCACAGGTAGCTGGCAAGACTGTGGCTGGTTTGAGGAGGTATTGTCCTGTGGTTTGACCCTAGATATGTGGGCCTTGTGTAACATCATTCAGTACTTTGAACTGAGGCACAAGTAGAGGCACAAGTAGACCCTGGCCTGTCAGATATCCTAGATCACTCCACTGGTGAAGGTTGCTATCCCCAAACACAGCTGATTGCAACAGGCTTGACCTCCTGTGCATGTGGTGGCCCCAAGGTTCATGTGCATCACTGAGATCACAGAATCATTAAATCATCAAGGTTGGAAGAGACCTTAAAGATCATCAAGCTCCAACCCCCCTGCCACGAGCAGGGAACCACTAGACCAGGTTGCACAAAACCTCTTCCAACTTGGCCTTAAAAACCTCCAGAGATGGGGCATCAACAACCTCCCTGGGCAACCCATCCCAGTTCCTCACCACCCTTAGAGTGAAGAATTTCTTCCTAATATCTAACCTAAATCTCCCCTCTCTCAGTTTAAAACCACCACCCCTTGTCCTACCACTATCTTTTCTGATGAAAAGCCCCTCCCCAGCTTTCCTGGAGCCCCCTGCAAGTACTGGGAGGTGCTCTAAGATCTCTTTGGAGCCTTCTCTAGGCAGAAGAGCCCCAACTCTCCCAGCCTGTCCTCATAGCAGAACTGCTCCAGGCCTTTGATCATCTTGGTGGCCCTTCCCTGGACCGTCTCCAACAGGTCTATATCTTTCTTGTGCTGAGGGCAGCAGAACTGCACACAGTATTCCAGGTGGGGTCTCACCAGAGCAGAGCAGAGGGGCAGAATCCCCTCCCTGGCCCTGCTAGCCACACTTCTTGTGATGCAGCCCAGGACACAACGGCTCCTCTGGGCTCCAGCCCTCACTGGCAGCTCATGTTGAGCTTCTCATCTCCTCCCACCCCCAAGTCCTTCTCCTCAGGACTGCTCTTCAGCCATTCTTCCTCCAGCCTGGATCTGTGCCTGGGGTTGTGCGGACCCACGTTCAGGACCTTGCACTTGGTCTTGTTGATCTTCATGAGGTTGACACTAGCCCACCTCTCCAGCCTGTCAAGGTCCCTCTGGGACTTCTACAACTTTCCCTGCCTATGGCTCCCTCTGGGGGTTATGTGCTCCAAGCACCTTGCCTGGACCTGGCATGCAAGTGTGCTGAGTAGAAGCTGGCCTCTACTGTGGATGCCCTCAGGGCCAGGGGTGGGGCAGCCCTGGGCTGTTTGATGCTCTTTTTACTGTGTGGCTCTTTGGATTTGTCTTGGAGACATGGTTCCAGTGACCTCCATTTCTCAGATGAGCAAGTGTGCCCCTTTGACAGTTGGACTGACCAGGAAACAAAGCTCTGAGCTCACAGACAGAAAGGATGCTTTGTTCTGTGCCACCTCTACCCATAAATAAAACGCAATTCCCCTGCCCCTGACTTTTGGGATGGGTGATGTGAAAAGCATCCAGAAAACTTTGTGTATAAACAGAAAATACTTCCTTGGCCTTTGCTGAGTTCCTGAAGTCCCATCTACTCTTCTAGGAAATCCCTGTCATCTGTAGTGCAAAACCCAGTCCCACGGATTACCGGTGTCACACAGCTGGTGGCTGTGCAAAACAGAGTGACACTGAATTCTCAGTGCAAAGCTCCTACTGTGACCCATTTTCCTCTTTAATTCAAAACACCTTTCTCTTCTAATATCTCCAGAGCTGTGGTGCTTCCTGAAGCCCAGAGTATCACAATCACTTTAGGTTTATCCAGGTGAATCTTGAACCCATTAGCCTAATCAGTGGCTGTAAGGGCAGTGTTGCTTTCTGGCTGTCCCCAGGGATGCTGGAGCTCAGGCTGCCTGCACTGGATAATGGTCAGAGACCCTTCCTGCTGATTCACCAGCAGAGTGCTCTACTTCCACGAGTCAAACTGAATCTCCTTCTCTTGGCTCAACCCTGGCCTCGTGTTTCATCCTGCCAGACAAACTCCTGCTCCTCAAAGACCACTCCCTCTTTGTGGCTCTCGCAGCCTCAGCTCTTCCCTCATCTCTATCCTGCAGCTTTGGAGAACATGGAAATCTGGTGCGACAGCTTCTGAGAGTGAAATAAAGTCCCTTTCTGTACATCCCTTCAGACCCCACCTCTCCAGCTCCTGCTCATTCACCTCTGCAGAAGGCCATCTAAACACCACGTTTGTGTGTTCAGGTTGCAATCTCAGGAAGTAGGAAATGAGACATGAGAACTCTCACAGGGACTGTTCAAACACTTTATGGCTCAGTGTCACCCAGCTGCTTTGCTGTGTATGGGATTTAAACTCCCTATTCTCCACTGAGGGCAAATGGGGAAAAGAGGAGAGGTTATGTTTTTTGGTTTGGGTTAAGAAGTTGTGGAAAAGTGGCTGCAGTGAAGACACTGCACAAGCAGCAGGACAATTCACTTTTTCAGCTTGAGCTAGGAGATAATTTTAAAGGCAGTTATCAACTGGGAGTTAATTTCCTACAAGCTTGGTCAAAATGGTAGTTTGAAACCGCTGACTTTGAGTACATCGGCTCAATCCCCTGGAGCATGCATGGAGGAAAACTGCAACATGAGAAATACATCCAACACTTATTCTGCACCAGGAATCTGGTCTGAAGAGGGGCAGCAAGAAGCCGGGAGGGGCAGCAGGAAGCCCCTCAGCACTTGCAGCCCGCCCCGTGTGGGGACATGGCGGGGCTGAGGCAGGGCTGGGGAAAGCCCTCCTGTTGAGGAGACAGGGAGCTGGGGGCAGCTCCCTGAGGCCCCTGCCCCCTGCAGAGCCCCCCTGGGGCTGCACGGGTGTGGGCAGCCCCTCTGTGACACGCTGTGAGGTCACAATGGGGCAGCCCCTTATAAGCAGGCCACCAGCATCCAGCCCACACACCCGAGGCCGGGCCGAGGGGACTCCAGACGCTGGGACTGCTCTTGCCAGCCTCTGCTTCAGCCGAGCTGCTCTGCAGGGAGCAGGAGGAGGCAGAGAGGCAGCAGCACAGCACGGGCAGCGCTGAAGGGCGCAGCCCAGAGGACGAGGAGGACGAGAAGGAGGCTTTTGGTGGGAAGCAAGAGAGCCCTTGGCCACCACCTGCTG
>NW_009952149.1:1045458-1081124 GCF_000747805.2 Chaetura pelagica | reverse complement strand
AATTATATTAAAAAAATTAATTTACTTTATACACAATTGTATGTGTATGTGTGTTTACACCTAAGTGAAGTTCCCTACCTCTTCTTGTTGTTGGGTTGAACATCTGTAATTTAGCTAAAAGTGGAATGCTGATTACACTGAAATCCCTCCCACTTGCATTTAGGCTGCTACACCTGTGCTCTTGTTCATTTGAAGATGCCGTTCAAAATACTGCCTTTGGGTCTGCGAAATCCCTTTTGGTTTCAGGTCTTGGTTATTGAAAAAAGGCACCTACCTCATTCAGTTCTACTAAGATCTTTTATCTAAATCTTTATTTCCTAAGACAATAAAATAACAAGATTAGTCAAAAGCTTTTTAGACTGCATTCTAACAAAAAGTATTTTATTTATTCATTAATGTTGAAAATGCTGCTTTTAGATTTTGCAAGCTTTGAAAGTATGTTTGAAACAAACGTTTATAAACAGCAATAATGAAACAAATTCTTATGTATATGTTACTAAATCTCATAAATAACAAATATTTTAAGCTTATTAATCATATTCCTTCTGCAGTGTGCTTTTAAGCCTGATTCTTCTTAATGAACAGAATTAGGGACGGAAGATAAGTAAAAAACCAGGATGTCAGATAGTCAGAAAGCTTGTCGTTAATTTGTACTGTAGAGTAATATGAGTATACCTAGGACAATGTCCTCATTGTTATCTGCAAAATAAATGATATTTTATAATACATAGTTTCAATGAAGGTTAGATCTGGTTTCAGTAGCTTTTAGTTTGGCCCTGTCAAGTGACTAATAATATTATTTACCATTATTGCATTTATAACCCATTATCTTTTAATACATGATCTCTACAGAATTTGTAGGAGAGTATCAAATGTCAAAATCCCAATAGAAGAATGTGTTTTTATGCTGAACATAATACAGAATAAACAGATAACTATACAAATACCATTAAATTAAATGTTTGAAAATTTATTTATTTATTAAAAGTATAATGACTTAATTACCAGATAAAAAATTGAAATTTTAATCTGAGAAATGTATTGTCACGATCTGATCCTGTCCGTGACACCAATTAATGTCAAGATCTGGTATTCGGATACGTGGCAATTTTTTATAAAGGTGATCCCAAATGGTGAAATTAAGACACAAATGAGGTCAGATGTCACGCACACAACAAACTTTTATTGCAGTAAGACAACAAAAGTCCCTAGAGTGGATAGGACAGGGAAGAAAACAGAGATAGAAAAGAGAGGAGAAAGCAGAGAGATAGAGGACAGCGAGCAGGAGCATAGTTACCACCCACAGTCCAGCGATGCCATTGGTGGGGAAGTGGTTCCTGGTGGGGAATTCCTTCCAATGCACCCATAGAGTCCCAGATTTTTGTACAGTTCTTACTCACTGCACCCCCACTTTTTCTCCCTGCATAAGGGAGAAAATCCTTCTATCTTCGTGATAGCAGGGGCAGGTATGATGCCAGGGGCTATGTAGTCTTTGTTTGACTAATTGATGAGATCAGCCATTACAAAGGAGGAGGTTGAGTCAACTGGGAACACAGGATTAGTTTGTTGCAGTGGAGTTTCAGTCCTAGGAAGTGGCTTGAGACTGGCACTCTTTGTCTTGTCCTGCTAAGTCGGTGGCTTTCATGTCAAGGACTGGTTATCACTGGGTATTCTGCTCCCAGCGCCAGCTGTAGAACTCCTTTGTCTCCAGTCTCAGCATGTCCCACACTAAACTCCCCAGTTCTCAGGTACTTGTTGCAGGAGGGGAAGCAAAACGGTTGGGTGGGTTGCTGAGACATCTCTTTAGTTCATCAGCAGATGTTGTTCAACTCTCAGATGCCACAAGACAGACAACAGATATCCTGAGTGCCAAAGTCCATCACTTATCTCTTGGATTGTTCGAGACAAGCACTGTACATCCTGAATGCCACACATATGAACTGACAAAACATTAAGATAATATGTATGTTGCATTGAATTTAATTTTATAGTGAAAAAAACAACTTAGTATGGGGATAATTATATCTATTGATTAGGAAAAGACTCATCCTCTGCTATTGTTTAATTATATTAATGTAAATAAAAAAATACTTATGGAATCAATGACTTTAGAGATTATTTTGTTAGAGAAGAATTATTAAAAATAATTATTTTAGTCTATTACAAATATGTTTAGCCTTAAAGATAATAACTTCCCTGCAGCAAGAATCTCTCCCCATCCCCATATGCTGTGTCATTTGGCTACTGAGAAAAGCTTCTTATGTATTATAGCTGAAAGCATTTTTAAATGGACAGAAAATTTGTTGGTCAGAACTCCTTGGAGAAAGAATATAGCAGTACCTTGAGCTTACAGTTCCTTGTGGAAAAGTGCCTATAAGCTACTGTGAAAACTCCTAAGTCATTAATCTGCAAAAAGCTAAAGCCATTGGCTCCATCTTGTTTACCAATTTAGAGAAAATTTATAAGGCAAAAATTTAATTTGCAATTTATTTTCTCCCTAACAGAATATTCTTTAACATTTTTAGCAATTGACTCATGAATTTTCATTCAACTATCTCTGTTGAAAAAATAAATTAGTGATGGCTCATCCCCTCAAACATAGGTTGATAACCTCAGGACAGGCAGATGTTTGAGTGTTTCCAACTGGGATTCATGCTGTCAGCAAACACATACAATGCTCATTATGGTCTTTCAGCTTCTACACTCTCAACCACCTGTTAAAATGGCACCTTTCCTTTTAACAAGCTAATTATATTTTTCTAAAGATGTATGTAAATTGGGTAAATAAAGTGTGAGATGGACTTCCAGAATAAATATCATATATAGCTGTTTCCTCTAAAAACCTTTCCATTAAAAACATATTGTGTCATATTTATCTTTAACTCTATAAAACCCTTAAAAATAGTAACTGAATAAACCCCCACTCTTTATAGTCTTTATTTTATTTAAATATATTATATAATATTTGTTACTTTATTTATGTATTGTATTTTGGACAACATTTACAATTTATCAAGTCTTCAAACAGCATCAATGGCTTTTTGATACAAATCAGTTTCTTCAATGGAACTTGTATATTCCACACAAGCTAAGCACTATATTTAAAATATTTGTATTCCAACTTATGAAATCTTATGAAGACTTGGATTCAATATTACAGAAAGAAAAGAAAAAACCCAAACTGCTAATAGCCTAAGACATTAGATCTCTTTTAGACCAATTTCTGAGAAGACAGTGCTTCCTCTTCTGAGATTCAGATTTAATTACATTAAAATGCAATCATGAGCTACTGGCTGGATGACTGACTTCCTTCAAAGCTAATAAAACCTGTTGAACCTAGGACACAGCATATATTTGGTTACCCTGCTATGTTACTATCCAGAGATTTTCAAACTCAACTGAACAAACTCTCCATGAAACGATTTTCCTTAGAATTTAATCCCAGAAGACATCCAGACATCCTTTTTGACTTTATTGTGTGAAGAGCAATTGTATGAAGATAACGCCACAATAACTTTGACAACCTCAAGATTCCTTTCTGTTACTGTTTCTAATGGATTTACTGTGTTTGAATGTTTAATATAATCTGGTAGGCACATCCTTTTATATATGAAACCTTGGCAGTTCAGCTAGGAAGCTTATTAGCTCAGAGTAATAAAATCAATTATATGATGAATATATGTATGTTTCAGGCACCTATAGCCAATATCTTTTAAACTGTCCTAAATATTAAAGTGTAAGAAAACAACAATAATATTTTTTTATTTAGGATATTTAAAATAGACAAAACAAGCCATCAGTATAAATCTTCCAGAGGCTGAGTTCCATTCTTGAGAAATTTAGATTTCATTCAATTTCCTTATTTATAAAACGTGTTTTTCTAGAGAGAGTGTGGAATCAAACTGCATTTTGAAAGTTTTTTACATCATAATAACTGTTTCTCAACAGTAATCTCATATTCTCTAGTTGCTTTCTAATTACTACTTAGCAAGGAGATTAAGTTCCATTGTGTTCCAAAGTAGCTTTAACTTGCTGTATTGCTTATCAATATAACCAGCTGTTCAGTGTTAGATTCAGTGATGACAGCATTTTTAATTGCTTTTTTCGTTTGGCTAAGTAAGTTCAGATGGTCACTAATTAGTTCTGTCATGCTGAGGTAGTTTTGTTATGAACAATGCAATCAGTGTTTCATTGAAAAGACAACTTTCCAGAGATCAACACTGCTTAATTATCCCTAGGAATCCATCCTCAATTTCTGTATTTGTTATCTCTGTCATGAGTAAGGTGACATGAATTAAACTGAAATGCCACTTGAATGAAAGTTTCTACTAGTGCACATAATAATTTCTCATTTTACTCTGTTCAAAAGAAATCAGTTTAAACCATCATAAAGAGTTATTCTTTATTAAGGTCTATGCCTTGCTTTAGGGAAGCCCTCCTTATTTAAAAATTATAAGGCATTGAAGCAGTTTATTATAGTCATACTTGTGTCTGTGTTTCTCTTCATCATGAGATGTATAGTTTCTTCTTAGGTATTTTCATCTCATTCTGTGGAAGAAAAGTTTTTTCTGAAATACCAGAAAGAAGAAATAATAGCACTTTTCTTCAAGACGGATTCAAGTAAAAAAAAATCACAAATGCCACCAAAAAGCAATGAATCTTGGGGGGGAGTTCAGAGTTTACTCTTATTAAACATCAATTTCTGATTTATTTTTTTTTAAGAATAGTTCTAGATCTTACGGTTCAAAAAACTCATTAATCATTGGGGATAGAATCATCAATAGAATTCCTTACATAAGTTTCCCTTTGCAGTTGTGGGGTTTTTCTAAATAATTGTTTTATTTCCTCTCTTCATTAGAGATCTTTGCAGAGTTTTATAATGTTTGTTTCATATAAAAGCAAATAATATTGATTGAACCACAGAATCACAGAATGTTAGGTGCTGAGAGGGACCTCTGGAGACCATCTAGTCCAGCCTCCCTGCCAGAGAAGGTTCACTTAGAGCAGGTTGCACAAGATTGCATCCCTGCAAGTTTTGAATGTCCCCAGAGAAGACTCCACGACTGCTCTTGACAGCCTCTTCCAGTGCTCTGTCACAATCAAAGTAAAGAAGTTCCTCCTCTTGTTTAGACAGAACTTCCTAAATAATTTCTATATCATTACTGAAAAGTCACTACTAAAATACTGCTGTGACAAAGCTACATAAAAATTTCCAGAAAACAGCTCTGAAACACTAAATAACTATCTAAAACTGACTCGATAAAGCTTAGCATTTGTGTATTAAGAAAATTTTTATTTCATTCCTTCATTCCTTAACATTCTATGTAACTTTTATAGTGGAAGGATGTCTCTTGATATTCTCCAGTTCTATGTTTTCAGCATAAATTTGGGGGAATATCTAATGATATTTTGATGAGACAGTTTATACATTTAACTTACCAATAATTGTCTCAGATACCTGTGGGATCAAATCTCTAGAGAATTTTAGGTAGACAATGTGGAAAAAAAAAAAAAAAAAGTTAAACTTTTTAATTAGCAGGAAAACAGGTTGTTAAGAAGGCTGGGAAAACTATGCTATCATGATCTACCCGGGGAATACTCAGCTGCAGCTATTAATTTCGGGTTCATCATGTTATGGAAACTCCTTAACAGCAATTTCCATCTGAAGAGCAAAATGTGTAGGTAGAACAGAAAACACAGTAATGATTTTACGGAGCTTAAGTGTGACTTTAGCCCAGAAAAAACAGGTTTATAGCAATTCAGTGAGAAGAAAACAGAAAGAAAACCCCAACCCATGGTTGTATATTTAGTGACATTGTTAGAATATCAGTCACTGAATCCGAATTTCTCACTTTCCATCAGCTTGTATTTATATGCAAAAATCTGTTGAAATCCATTTTATAATTCAATAGATAGTACACTTAGCTTGCGAAAGTGATTGAAAAACTCTTAACTTTTGTTCCATATAAATATTTAATCACTCAACATTTTTATGATTGTAAAGTAATTGTTCCCTGTAGATAAGAATGATGGAAGTATAAACCAAGAGTATGAATAAAAAATAGAGCTAACAGGACTAGAGCCATAGTAAAGGTATCTGAACTCAATTCTTATCAAAATAGTGTTTTACATTGAAAGAAAATGGAGTGATTTTCACCTAAAATATTTATAAATTCAGACCAGCAAATAAAAGAACATTAAATTACGCAGATACCTCAGAATCACTAAGGATTACTCTCGCTTAGAAGAATGCTAAAACTCAGAACACATCTTTGAGTACTACAGGACTGTGATGCTTTGCCTTTGTGAAGATATTAAAATGGAGCAATGGGAATTTTCCTGTTCTTCTGGAAAAGGTACATTTTCAGTCTACATTACCCTTAATAAGAATGCAACTTCTTTATGATCCTAAATTTCTTACAGCATGAGTGAACTGTGATTTTTATGAAATAATAACTCAGCCATTATTTTTACCTTAAATAAATTAAATAAATACAAATAACCTAACAATAGAAATCATATAATCCTAAAAGATATTTTGAATTCAAATACCTGTCTTTTAGCCAAAACCAGGAACACAGGAAATTTACTTAGAGAGCTGGTTGTCTCAGAATGCAATGTCAACCTCTTTTCATCTAATTCAAGCAGTAACTTAGATCTGGGCAAGAATAAATTTTGAGATACTTGAAAATGTTAACATTTTAATGATCTGGGCTGAAATGCACATTGTACATGTTTCAATTTAATTTTCTAGTAAAAAAAAAATAATCTTAACTGTGCCTTATTTTAACACATTTCTGTTTTTTTTTTAATTAGTTTCTCTTGCAAATATTGTAAGACAATCTCTTCACTGTGTCTATATGAGGAAAACATAAGTTGATGGTAACATTCCAAGGAATGTTAAAAAAGGAACACGGGAGTTAGTGATAAGATATAAAGTAATTAAGTATATTAAAACACATTTTATCAATCACTTTTTCCTAAAACATTGCATTAGAATTTACTTCTTGGATAAAACCTATGGTGTAAAATTCTGTTCCCAAAGAGAAATCTGTTTACAAGAATGCAACCATTCTATATAGAAATGTTGCTTTGTGTCTTAATACCAACTAAATAAATTCTATTTATGTTTGGGTTTTTGAAGATTAACATGCCATAAATGAGCATTTCTACTTACAGAATGAAAATAGTAAAAACTGTTTTAGAAGTCCTAAAGCACCTTTCCAAAGTAAGTCTTCCAGAAAGACCATATCTCAAACTGAATCTATTTAGCAAAGTATTTTGAAGAATTATTCTTATGACAAAACGCAAATAAGTAAAATGCCTCTAGGTAAAATATTTGAGAATGACTCATTAGACTATCCACTGATAATTCTGTCTCTTTGAGAAGCCAGGCAGAATCTAAAGAGCTAAAGCAATCACACATATTGCATCATCCAAAGGAGGTCAAACACATTTCTGTATTAAATTGCACACAGATGCTCCCTCTTTTCCTTCGTCTTATGAGTGGCTACTCTTCCACACTGCAATGGATAATTTCTTAGTGTAAGAAAAGCATCATTCTGAGGCCAGGTTTGTGTTCAATTTACTTGTAGTAAATTGCTTCATATTTTCTCTGAAGCACTCTTATGCAGTGATATTATTAATTCTATCAAAAACTAAACATGGTTCTGTTGTTGAAGCCATCTGTAATTACATGGTGTGAAAATCAAGCCTCTTATTCTGGAAGGAGAATATGGGAAGATCAAGGTACTACTGTCTTTCTTTTTTACCTAGAGCTGAAAGATGCCACAAACTCAAGGCATTTTGCCTAGCAGAAGATTCTCACCGTGGAACCTTAGTTACTTTACTAATTTTCTTGAAGTACATACTGAATTTAAAGTGAATTTTCAAAGAATAAATCTTGTGAAATCTTTACACTAAAGGAAAAAAATAAATAAATCCATCCAGTAACTGATACTAGGAATGTCAGAGCTAATGACTTCCACTATACCTTCTATTACTTTCAAAACACACAAATATACTGAAAACGTTGTTCAGTGTTGCTACTGTTTGCCTGCCAATGTCTGAATTATGTTTTAATAGCTTCTATAATGTATTTTAATTTATGTTAGCATTTCCTTTGTTTTGAAAATATAAGAAAAAACATCCATATAACAGTACCATTTACCAATTATGTTTTTTAAGACCATTCTGTAAACCTAAAATTTTATTGATTTAGCAATGATAGACATTTTGCAGTACTATAATTTGATCTGTCTGCTCTCTGTATTGAAACACCAAAAAACTGTTAAATGTAAAGATTGTAAAAAAGTAGTTGAACTGTGATGCGATGAGTACTCAGTAAAATTTTAGTAGCAATTCTATTTGGGTCCTTCATCTATTTTGTTATATATCTACTTCTAAAGCTCCTGAGAAATTTGTTTACCAAGAATTTCTCGCATGAAATAAGTCTAAGGTGCAGTAAACAGATATTCTATCAATATGCAGTAATGCTAATTATGAGTATGATGCCAAGTTATAAATAAAAAATAGATGATAGGATCCTTTGATCTCTCAGAATTGTTCATCAAATTGTTTAATATTGTTTAATATTTTTAATAAGAAAATGAAAAATAGTAACTTAATTGAATTCAAATAATAATACTTTTAATGCTTTTAATGTCATCAGAGTATGAACAGGAGAGAAATTTGATTCGTATGCTTGAAAGTGGTTGTTTTTTTCTGTGTTTGTAATGCTATATTCATTTTATGATTATGCTCTATTCAGTTAATTGCCTGTCCAAGCAAACTACTTTCTCCAGAGACATAAATTCAGGTGTTTTAATGGTTTCTGTATTGAGACAAGATATGTCTCTTTAATATAGATATATTTGGTAAAGAATTAAGATAGGAACGACAAAAATATTACTGGGAACACTGACAAAACCTTCATTGATTCTGCTGGGGCTAGACAATTTCCCTGTTTTCTGAAAAGATCAATTCTTTAGATATCTTGTCAGAATATTGCCAAGGCAGAGAAAAAGTTAGACAGTGTGTCTATTTAGAAAGGCTGTTTGTATGAACAAGTTTTTTTTTCCATAAAAGGTAAATAATTTACCTATTTAACATCGTATGTTCTGCTTCTTAAGAAGCTGAAATCAGTCTAAGATAGTTTTAATCATTGACATGATTTTCAGAACACTGACAGAAAAAGACAAAATATCTAGTCTTAATTTCAACCTTCTATTTCAAAAGCCTAGTCCCCCTACTTTATATTCTAAACCATTTGAAGTGCTAAATTAATTTAAGACTTTTAAATAAAAGATAATGCCAGTGGCTTAAGAAATCTCTGAACTGCTAACCACTGGAGAGTGAAAGAGTTTTCTGAGGAAACACCACAATACATTTATTATCTTTTCATAATTTTACCTACACTTTCCTAGGGAAATAATTATTAAAACATTGTGGAGATACGGATCGATGCATGTATTCATTTTGTATAAAGTATATTTTAAATTGAAGGTCATATAAGTGAGGGGAAAAAATCCACTCTAGAAAAGATAAATACTTTATTTCACTTGTGAAGGTTTGTATGACGTGATGTCACATTTGTACTAGCTGATTACAGACAGTTCTGTTCCTCAAAGCTGATAACAAATAGAAGATATACCAAGTCATTGAATACATGGCACATGACATCACAGTCATCCCATTATAAGAGCTTGTACTTTCAGATATCTGACAATAGTGAGGAAGCATATTGTGTTCATACGATGAAATCAAACTCTTAGAAATTATCTTGATGATAAAATAATTATTCAGCTTAAGCAATAGATCTTCTATAATTGAACACACAAGAGGCAGGTTTGTCATTACTAGAATAAGGACCAGAATCTGACCTTTTGCTTACAAAGACTGTAAACTTCCTCATGCTCCAGCAAGAGAAAATCTTGCTCAAATTGCTCTTATAGAATGTATTTATTTCTCCATTGGACATTTCCTTTTTTTTTTGCTAAATTATTTAATTTCTTATCTACTATGACTTCTGTGCTGCGATGAAGGAGGCAGAGTTGTAGAAAAGCAGCTATAATAAAATTAAGGTCATTTCAAAGACATGGTATTAAAGTAACTTCTTAATTAACTTCAGCTCCATTTTTTAGGCCTCCGTTCTGGAAATGGTTGGGTTTCCATGTGTTCTTTGTTTTGTTGTTTGTTTTTTTCTTCTTTGGCTGTTCATTAACTTCTCATTCAATCTCCTTGTGTTTCAGCATATATACTCATTAGTGAAAATAAAATCACCACCTATTGCTTTCATAGTCTCTATTGTTTCCTCTATTCCTTCTTACAGTATTGTCTCTGTTGTAGAGTTTCAATTTTGATTATGTTCTCATCATATAAACACTCAGGTAAAAAAGGAATGGAAAATCAAATGCAATCTACATATCCTATTTTCCTCAAATAAAATGTACTTTACCATTATTTGTTTATATAAATAAAGTTAAAACAACCCAACCGAATAAAAAGACCAAAACAGAAAGTTGAGACCTGTTAGATCTTGCTAAAGTATTGTTACTTTCCTTAAGCAAGAGCAAATATTTGGCTGCTGAGGAACACAGTCTCTCACAAGTCAATATTTTGCAAGGAATTACTAAGGAACTTTTAGAGAAAATTCATTCTGATGAATTTTCAGCCAAGGAGGTAATGGATACAAGTTATTCAGAGAGTCTGATGGGAAGGCTACTCTCACTGGCCTGGGCAGAAGTCATTATATTGATGTGTGACTTTATGGCACTGACCAGCCAAGTTTGGACCACTGCCATTTCCACTGCAGGTTTTCTTCCCTGATACTAATTTTCATGCTGGTTTTATTCTTTTTTTTTCAACCTGACTTCTTCATTTCAAAGTCCCTTTATAATTCTCAATTACTGTTTCATCTGGTTAACATGATCAGTTTTAAGCAAATGCTCTCTAGGCAGTTTTATGTTATACATTCTCATAATTTGCACTCACTTTTTTATCTTTACAGGCATTGTTATCCAGGCAGGCTGTGCAGGCATCCCCACATTGGCCAAAAGGTCCACATTTCCTTTTATTTCTTAGAATGGATGGATGACAGGAGTTGTTAATATACATGAAGCTGATCATGATCACATGATCATAGTTTAAAATTCTATAAACGAAAGCAAGTCTTGAGGGCCACCACTCTGCCCAGGAGCTAGATTACTTGTTTTGTGATGAGAAACTGTGGGAGCTGGACTTGTCCAGCCTACACAAGTGATAGCTTTGAGGGTCCTACCAGCAGCCCACCAGCACATATGACAAATGAAGTGTCATTGAGAAGACAGAATCAGCTTGTTGCCAGTGGTGCACAGTAGAAATTAGCTGAAACAAGAAAGAAGCCAAAGAAAAACTTTTTCCTCATGAGAGCAGTCAGGTAGTGGAAGAGGCTGCACAGAGAAATTGTGAAGTGTGCATCCTTGGGGGTTTTCAGGGCATAACTGAATCAAGTCCTGAGCAAATTAATATAACCTTGTAGCTGGTCCTGTTTTGAGCAGTATAATGGATAAGAGACCTCCTAAGATACCCTAGCATCTGAATTTTCCTGTTATCCTATAAAGGAAATACTTCCATGTGCAGAAATTTTGTGTGTACATGTTCAGGAGTACTTTCCCTTCTATATATAACTACAGGGAATATAGGATTTAATTTATTTTGTTATCCATACAGCAAATCCCACTGGTATTAATTTCAGTCACTATACATCCATTTTGAAATTGAAAACCTTAATTTTATCATACTTTTCTTTGGCCTGTGCCAACATCTACACTTTAGAGAGTCATGTCCAGAAGTTTACACCTGCAAAATTTCTGTTTCAACAGAAAGGAATTGGCAATTTCTACATGTAACTAGTCTGCTTGCAAGCATATTCTTGAAATGAAATAAATGCTACAAGTGCACAAACCAGGATATCCTAGATTATTTTGAAAATACAGGTATCCCATTCTTTTGCTTAAGTGCAATTTGAAACATACTGTAAAATACTATATGAAACCATATTTATCATGCACCAAATAAATTATTTTTCAGACTTCCTACTTGCTATAACATCTGTGTTACAGCATTACTGCAAAACTGTCAGAACCATAAGGACTATAACTTTAAATTAATTCCGTTATAATTGTATCATTATGCTGTCATGTGCAGTAGGAATCAACAATGAAATGCTTGCTGCTTGGAAAAAAAAGACAAATTATTCATAAACATATAATTGCATTCCCAGCACAAGAGCAGATACAAGCAACCATGAACTGCATTTTCATTGTAGGTGGTTCTTCCTTCTGTTGGCAAACCAAAATAGTTTTCAAACAAATAATTCTGTTGTTATTAGCAGGTGCCAGTGCACTGTGAAATTGAGTTGGAACTGGTCAGGAGATTAAAACATAGAAATTCCACATGTCTGTTTTTTTAGGAGACATGACATTTGGAAACAATATTTTTATTTTTCTTTCTTTCTTTCTTTCTTTCTTTCTTTCTTTCTTTCTTTCTTTCTTTCTTTCTTTCTTTCTTTCTTTCTTTCTTTCTTTCTTTCTTTCTTTCTTCCTTTCTTTCTTCCTTTCTTTCTTCCTTTCTTCCTTTCTTTCTTCCTTTCTTCCTTTCTTTCTTTCTTTTCTTTTCTTTTCTTTTCTTTTCTTTTCTTTTCTTTTCTTTTCTTTTCTTTTCTTTTCTTTTCTTTTCTTTTCTTTTCTTTTCTTTTCTTTTCTTTTCTTTTCTTTTCTTTTCTTTTCTTTTCTTTTCTTTTCTTTTCTTTTCTTTTCTTTTCTTTTCTTTTCTTTTCTTTTCTTTTCTTTTCTTTTCTTTTCTTTTCTTTTCTTTTCTTTTCTTTTCTTTTCTTTTCTTTTCTTTTCTTTTCTTTTCTTTTCTTTTCTTTTCTTTTCTTTTCTTTTCTTTTCTTTTCTTTTCTTTTCTTTTCTTTTCTTTTCTTTTCTTTTCTTTTCTTTTCTTTTCTTTTCTTTTCTTTTCTTTTCTTTTCTTTTCTTTTCTTTTCTTTTCTTTTCTTTTCTTTTCTTTTCTTTTCTTTTCTTTTCTTTTCTTTTCTTTTCTTTTCTTTTCTTTTCTTTTCTTTTCTTTTCTTTTCTTTTCTTTTCTTTTCTTTTCTTTTCTTTTCTTTTCTTTTCTTTTCTTTTCTTTTCTTTTCTTTTCTTTTCTTTTCTTTTCTTTTCTTTTCTTTTCTTTTCTTTTCTTTTCTTTTCTTTTCTTTTCTTTTCTTTTCTTTTCTTTTCTTTTCTTTTCTTTTCTTTTCTTTTCTTTTCTTTTCTTTTCTTTTCTTTTCTTTTCTTTTCTTTTCTTTTCTTTTCTTTTCTTTTCTTTTCTTTTCTTTTCTTTTCTTTTCTTTTCTTTTCTTTTCTTTTCTTTTCTTTTCTTTTCTTTTCTTTTCTTTTCTTTTCTTTTCTTTTCTTTTCTTTTCTTTTCTTTTCTTTTCTTTTCTTTTCTTTTCTTTTCTTTTCTTTTCTTTTCTTTTCTTTTCTTTTCTTTTCTTTTCTTTTCTTTTCTTTTCTTTTCTTTTCTTTTCTTTTCTTTTCTTTTCTTTTCTTTTCTTTTCTTTTCTTTTCTTTTCTTTTCTTTTCTTTTCTTTTCTTTTCTTTTCTTTTCTTTTCTTTTCTTTTCTTTTCTTTTCTTTTCTTTTCTTTTCTTTTCTTTTCTTTTCTTTTCTTTTCTTTTCTTTTCTTTTCTTTTCTTTTCTTTTCTTTTCTTTTCTTTTCTTTTCTTTTCTTTTCTTTTCTTTTCTTTTCTTTTCTTTTCTTTTCTTTTCTTTTCTTTTCTTTTCTTTTCTTTTCTTTTCTTTTCTTTTCTTTTCTTTTCTTTTCTTTTCTTTTCTTTTCTTTTCTTTTCTTTTCTTTTCTTTTCTTTTCTTTTCTTTTCTTTTCTTTTCTTTTCTTTTCTTTTCTTTTCTTTTCTTTTCTTTTCTTTTCTTTTCTTTTCTTTTCTTTTCTTTTCTTTTCTTTTCTTTTCTTTTCTTTTCTTTTCTTTTCTTTTCTTTTCTTTTCTTTTCTTTTCTTTTCTTTTCTTTTCTTTTCTTTTCTTTTCTTTTCTTTTCTTTTCTTTTCTTTTCTTTTCTTTTCTTTTCTTTTCTTTTCTTTTCTGTTCTTTCCTTGCCTTGCCTTGCCTTGCCTTGCCTTGCCTTGCCTTGCCTTGCCTTGCCTTGCCTTGCCTTGCCTTGCCTTCCCTTCCCTTCCCCTTTCCCTTTCCCTTTCCCTTTCCTTTTCCCTTTCCCTTTTTCCCTTTCCCTTTTTCCCTTTTTCCTTTTTCCCTTTTTCCCTTTCCGTTTCCCTTTCCCTTCCTTTTCCTTCCTTTTCTTTTCCTTCCTTTTCCTTTCTTTCCTTTCTTTCCTTTATATCTCTCTCTCTCTCTGTTTCTCTGTCTCTCTCTCTTCACCTATCTTGCATTACTTTGTTCATGAGTCTGCTGCTATGTAATGCTATGAAAGCAGGCATTTTTAAGATCTAGGCATGACAACAACATTCTGTGCAATCAGACATTCACTAAGTTTGAGCAAGTCAATAGGTACACATAAACAGACACGAGCAAGACGCCTTTCAGCCTTGGTAACAGCATAGAAGAAATGAGAGCTAAACTTGTTAGCTAACAGACACAAGTCTGATGCAGCCAAACTTCCTCATCTATCAAAACTTGCTTGACTAGCAACATGGATGAAGGGAACTGAATCCATTGCCAGTCTTCTAGAAACACTGGAGATACTAATATATGTAAATATTCACATATACCCAGCATATCTATATACGTATATTTATTCATATGCATATGTATCCATATATACAGTATACATACACATACACACACTTTCTTATATATGTTGTGGGTTAACCCCTGTAAGGCAGCTAACCACAACATTGCCACTTGCTCACTCTGCCCCTCCAGTGGTACAAAGGAATTGAAAGGAGAAAAGTGACAAAACTTGTGCGTTGAGATAAAGATAGTTTAATAAGTCTAAACAAACAAAAACCTCAAAATAAATACATGGAAAGCAAGTGACAGAAAACTCTACAGTTGCTTACCACCAGCCAATCAATGCTGGCATTAGATTAATAATGCAAAGTAATGCTAGGGAGGTCTAATGCTAATAGGGAGATGAATAAAAGGGACTTGTTTTTTTAGTGAATCAAGCAGATCTTGTAGATAACCTTGTGCATACTCTCAAGTTAAAAGTGGCTTTCAAGACAGACTGCTCCTAAGCAGGGGAAGAATGTATTTGTCAAATCTTTAATCAAGCTACTACATAAATGCAAGAGATAATTTAGTAGCAAAGAATAAACTTGTAATACAAAACATTGGGGATAATTTTGGATTTTTCTTAAAAAGGTACAGTGCAAAACCGTGAACTTTATTTGTAACACAGTTAAATCCAACATGGGTTTGTCAGATGGTTAACATTTCAGTGTTTCGTCACTTTCATCCTGCTACATTTTTAATAAAGGAAATTTGAATGACAGCCCTGTTATTGAGTTCATGAATAGAGGCTACAGGGTTTTCTGACTGATAGAGATGTAAAGTATCTGTTAAGGCCAGATTTTCTTATATCTATTGCTCAGCCTGTCCAAATCCGCTGAAATCTGCAGTGTTTTCAGTGATAATTTGGGACAACATTTTAATAACACTATTCACAGAAGTAAGTCCAGTACCACTATAGATATTTCATTTAGATAGTAAAGACATATTGGACATGTCTATACAGAACTATTTTAGAACTTCCAAACGCAGTAATATAGCAAAAACTGTTATCAAGAGGCACCACCTTGGATCCTAAAAGCATAACAGCATGGTTCTGAGTTTGAGATAATTAGCACTGCCTCCTAGAAAGGCTAATTAATTCAGGTTGAACACCATTTTAAAACATCTGTACTAGTCATTTGGGCACTAGCTTTTTTACAACCAGCCTGGTGATCTCTGCATGGCATTGTACTCTGAGGAGTAAATACACCGTTATATTTCTTTGCCATCTCAAAAAGTCCTAGGAACCAAGGGCCTACTCTTCTTTCTATTCATTTTACAAATAAACACTTCCAAAACATTATTTGTAGGATTTTGGAATTTGAACACCTGTCTACCCCTGCCCTTGAGTAAGCCAAACCGAGCAAAGAAATGTCATTGTGAAGCAAAAAAAAATTAAATTATTTTAGTGTATTTGTTTTGCATTAAAAAAAATAAAAATAAAAATAAATTCTATTATCTTCGGGTTGTTTGGGCAATAACCAAGACCAGGACAACATCGTATTAAAGAACAGCAGAAAATAGTTAAGTGCAGAATATGACTGCACACAAGCAAGAAAACTGCTCCTAGTCTGAGATGAGCATACAAAAGCACAAGACTGGGATGACCTCAGGCTCCATGGATGATGACCTTATAATGCAGTGGTCCCACTCCCCAAAAATTCCTTGCGTTCTATGAAAAATATAAAATAAGTGATACAAAAAGCCCAGAGCTAATTAATATTTTTAGACTACTTTCTTCAGATCATAGATCCTTTTATTCAGCTGGAGAAGAGAGAGTAAATAACATAATCTTCTCTCTCCATGTCACTTTCCTACTTCTATGGCAAATAGAGAACTACAGAATTTACTGCAGGTCCAGATGAGTTATTTTTTGTGTACATAGTTGATGTACATTTTATCACAAATAACAGCTTTATTTTGTGAAAAAGATATTGGAGTTATTCCTTTATCTTAATTGGAAACAATGGTAGATCACCAGGTTTCACTACACACAAATGAAAGCTGGCAGCTCCCAGAGAAGAGGATTTTTAAATAAAAGCTTTTATTGGGACACATTTAGAGACCCTATCATCACTTCACGCTCTAAAGAAGAGAAATTAAGATAATCCCTTGATGACTTAAGTTCCTGGAAATTTGCTGTATACAAGTATCTAGGGAACTCAAACTGCAATGTATTCAGTGTGCTATAATTTCATCAGCACTTCTTAGCTAGGTTCCATACACTCCACTCGTACTTTTGAAGGTGTTTCATGTCATGGTCAAAAAACTGAAGTAATTTCAAAACATTACAAACTGTTTCGGCTCTTGGTACTTTACCCTTAATAAAGCTACTGTGTTGGGTTTTGTTTAGGCATTTTTCGATATTTGAGACCAGATTGTGTAACAATTACCTTTAAATATTTAGAAAGATTGTGAAAACTGTGTTAGCAGGTCTTGCATTTACTATTCATGATTATATCCATATTGTCAGAAAGTTAGTGTTTCTAAGTGGCAAAGAATTAACCACTAAAAAGAATTAAGAGTTGGAAAGTTTATTTTCCATATGAAAAGGGAAAAAAAATCAGTAAGTATTTGGATTCTATTTGTGAAGCAAAGTGCTCTGCCTGATAAATAAATCATGTTTCAAGTCATTTATCAATATATAATCAATCTTTTAAGACAACCCTAGGACTAAACTACATACTAAGATGCCAACAAGCACTAACATAGTCAGTGAAAAACAGAAGGAACAGTTCTCTAGATGAAAAAATACCCATTTGTAATAAAATTAATAGATATATTGCTTGCTCTTAGCAATACTTTTAATTAAAAAAAAATAAAATCAAAACTTTTCCAGTAAAAAAAGATTCACATTAAAATTAAATTAGAACAAAATAGTCAACTTCTGTAATTTTTCCTGGTGTCTAACTGCCTATGACACTTTATTATCAGCCTGTAATTAGCTTGTATTGTCATAAATGGATAATATCTGTTTTCTTCCTTTTTATTGGACAGTTTCTGAAAACTTTAAGGTAATTAAGATGACACAAACACCTACAGATTTGTTGGAGTGCGAGCATCCTTACCTACTACTCCAGTAAATACTTATATAGCCCAGCTTAAACCTCATTAATTTAGAGTAAGAAAAGGGTAAGAAAATTAAGAATAAATTTTAAAATTTTATAGGAACAATAAATTATCTCATAGCTACATTTTTTTAATCAAATAATATCTAATCCCCTGGAACTTTAGAATTCTTTGAAGTTACATTCTTGACTGACAAAACTGTTTATCTTCCTGCATGCAAACAGTAAATTTGGGCATAATCGTGTATTTCTGGATTTTTGTTCATGTTAGCTTGCTTAGGCTCTTTTTCCGAACGAAAGTTGCATTATGTAAGCTACAGTATTTGTATTATCCCAACAAAACTAGCATTTTCTTTATGTAATGAAAAACATGATATTCTTTCTCATGTCTCACTGTTTCCTCACACATTATATGTGCTCTAGTTCTCAAAATCATAGCTTTTGAGAATGAGAAACTTACAAACTACTAACTCTAAATGTGCTATGGACTGTTATTGTATACTTTTAGCAACAGAAACAGACAGAAAATGTACAGTTGTGTTTAAAGCACTGGTTGTCAGCAATAACTAAAATTACTGAACAAGGAACTGTGAAATTCTTTGCCAGATAAATGGCTGAAATCTAGGAGGTTGACTTTGTGTCACTGTGGCAAAACAGTCTTGCCCAGCAGCCGGTGCTGGGGGTTGTTATATCATCATTGGAGATGACAAAAGAACCCCTGATGGGCACACCTTTGTTAGGTCAGACTGGGCTGAGACCTGTTTCTGATCTTAACATCTGCTGGGCTGTGGAACTCCCGAGCGAAAGGTGGCACCTGCTTTTTGAGAGCAATTTGGGAATTGCAAGGGGGGAACCTCTGACAACGAACAGCGTCCCCAGCCAATGGGGTGTCTCGACCCAGGTAGAATAACGAATGAATGACCACAGGTCAGATCTGACTTAGTCTATAAAAATAGAGCTCCCCGCTGAGAAGCCGGTTGTGTTTTCCCTTGGAGTAGCAGGTTTGCCAGGAAGCCTGGCCCCTTAGGTCGGGACGCCACCTGAGGAAGCTTCTCCAGATTGAGTGACCTCATCTGTGGTGAGTGATGTGTTGCTTCTAGATACCACTTTGAGTGAGACTTGCCCCTTTTGGGCAAGTGATTACGAGTACCTGATTACAGGGAGTCTTTTCATCTGAGTGAGTGTGCACGTGGAATTATTGTTATCTATGTTAAAATCAACTGTGTTAAGACTAATTAAAAAACCCAAACATTTAGGAATTCTTAAGTAGTTGTAGTGTAGTGCATTAATATTCCCAACTGATATTAGAATCTGTGGTATTATTTTTGATTTATCGGAGGGCTAACTACTGTTGCTTGAAATACGTATTCGTTCTTAAGTCAGCTCCTGTGTTTTTTGGGTGCCTTCGTCACGTTTATTAGCATAGTTGACAGGATGTCGATAGAGAAGTTACTGCAGAGTCACAACTGTGTGCCTTCTCCTAGAGGTACAAGGGGCAAGGGAGAAGTGGTCTGACCCTGCAGTGATGACAGAAATGTTACAACAAAGCCATGGAAGTTTTTGGGGTAGCATAGTTAAAGAAACTATGGCTGCCATTTTAGGTGCTTGTCTAATTTAGGCACAGGATCGATTTGGTATGTTAGAATCAAAAGTGGCAGAATTGAAAAGAGAAAGAGACAGGTCTCAGATGCTACTTGAAATAGGTAAAGCGCACGCAGGTGAAGGAGTGCAGAGGGAGAATTGCCCTGGTGTCCTAAGTTAACCGGGGGCGTAAACCTGGAGGACTGGGGGGAGGAAAGCCAAGGGCCTCAAAGCAGCTCTGACAGAAAGGCATTCGGGACAGAGCAGCAGGAGAACCCAAACCACTGTCCTTAATACCAACTGATACCTGAATTTGTTTTTTTTTTTTTTTTATGGGAGGGCTAAATAGTGTTGCGCAGAATAAATATTCATTTTTAGCCAGCTTCTGTGTGTTTTTGGGTGCTTCCATCACAGTCACGAATTGTTTTACAGCATATTTAGCTACTTTAAGTTGGTAGTATAGGATACTTAGTTTTATAATTGTATAATCATTCTTACCCTGATACAGCACCTGGTGCTGCTGTTAGAGGCTACTCATGTTTTCTTTCTGGACTCCAATACATGTTCCCTTTTGTGTATTAAAAATGAATAAAAGAAATACATTAGTAATAGAAGTGGTAGGTTGACCTTTACTGACCTTCAGGAGCCCACTAAGCTGCTCTCCCATTGTCCCTCCTCAGCAGAATTAGGAGAGAAAATATGATGAAGAACTCACAGGTCGAGATAAAGGAAGTTCAATGAAGAAGTAAAGGCTGTGCAGAGAAGCAAAGGAAAACAAAAAATGTATTCTCTGCTTCCCATTGGCAGGTGATGTCCAGTCACTTCTGGGAAGCAGAGCCTCAGCACGTGTAGTGGTTATGGTTACTTCAGGAGACAAATGCCTTAATGACAAATGTCTCTCTCCTCCTTTGTCTTGGTTTTTATTCCTGAGCATGATGTTGTATAATATGCAATATCCCTTTGATCAGTTCAGGCGAGCTGTCTTGGCTATGTCCTCTCCTAATCCCTTGGCCATACTGAGATAAATGGGTTTTGGAGAAGGATGGGGGTGGGAAGGCATTGGAAAGACAGCCTGGATGCTTTGTGGACACTGCTGAGAAGTAATCAAAACACTGGTGTGTTACCAACATTGTTTTAGTTTAAAAGCACAGCACTATAAGGGCTGCTTGTGTATGTAAACATGAAAAAACCCTTAGGAAAGAAAAATAATTCTATACTTAAATTTTCAAACACTTTAAGGAATTCAATAGTATAATCACTGGGTATCTATTATTAACTATTGTAGAATATTGCCTTACTTTAGGGGAGAAACTATTCAATTTTATTATTAATTTTCATTATTATTTTGAAATTGAAACGTCATATTTTTCTTAGTTGCAAAGTCAAAACAATGAAAACATATTTTGTTGTCCTCAGTGGTGACATTCCTTTGACTATAATTCTCCTCCAACATTCCTTTGATTATCTATCTACATCTTCATTTATTTTGAGCAGTCTACTTGGCAGGTAAGCTCAGTCTTAGAGGTCACTTCCTGTGGAAAAAAAACTGCAATGATGGCAAGATATAGACCCATCATTACCATGATATTGATTTCAAATGAGCATTTGTCTTGTCAGTGTTCTTTTAATTGGAATTAGCATCATTACAATCCTAATCAATTACTGTATTGTGATTTCAAATTCTATTCTCCCCATTTGCCCAGTTATTGTAAAAGGGTGTTTTTCTAATCTTAGAAGCTAAGTTGGAACAGCTGTTAAGCTCTAGAACATAAACCTTCAGACAAAGAGGGACAAATTTTGAGCATGGGCTGTCTAAAGTATTTAAATCTGTTCTAATTGGATTGCAATCACATTTTGTCATGGCTTGATATTTATTAGGAATAATCAAAGATAATTTTTAGATATGCACAATTACAAGATTTCAATAGTATGTAATTTCTTACTTGTATTTAGTTGTTCTGTGGTTTTGATGGCTGCTGCCGTCATGGGATTGGGGAACACTAAAAAAAGATAATACAGAAACAGAACAGAAGGTGTCCTGTAGAATCTCGATGCTGTATTTGAGGAATGATGCATCCAGAAGATTCCCAGGCAGTAGATGATTCTTCGGAGCTCTAAGTCACACTGCATCCACTTTTGAGTTTTTTCCATACAATGAGAAATGCATATTGTTGAGGACTATATACTTCAGTTTATAGGGCTACAGTAGGGTCATGACATCCTAACATGTTTTCAAGATTCACATTTACATTTTTGTTCCCCTTTTAATTTTTTTTCCTCGGTACATACTAGCTGTTGATTCATGTATTTTAAGGTTTGTTTGGATTAGGCATTTTGTTCTCTCAAAGGAAAAGGTTTTTATTTTCTTGAGTGTCTGAAAAACAACTTCCCTTTTTTAATCTTTACAATCTTTCCCTTTTTAATCATTACAAAAAAGGTAGAGCAAAATGGAAGACTCAATGCCTTCCAAGGAAGGCTCCAAATAACCATGGTGAGAGTTCAACAGCAGAAAGATACCGACACTGACTTCAGCTCAAGGAGAAGAAAAAGCATCATCCAATCAAGGAAAAAGGGCTCAGGATAAATTGACCAAATAAGTCACTATGATATTAGTCAAGCAAAACCACTTTAGGTTTTTGGTCATTTTATGGGATGCCTTTTCCTTTGAAAAGAAAAAGCAGTTTTGAGTAGACAGAACACGTAGTGACATTTTGTGTACTTACATTACTGTTAATGATTCCAAAGTCAGTATTATTTTTCATAAACCTTCAGTACATATCAAGGAAAGGAGTGTTAAATTATATTATGGACCTCCAATAAGAACTCCATCTATCCTATCACGGGTTTCAGCTTTGTAATAAAAAATATCTACAGAGATGGCACTTGAATATATTTCTAGGGAGGGGGGGAGAAAGTTTGTTAAACTCATTTTTACAATCTCTTACATCCTGCTTGAAGACAAAGATGCTGCTAATCTAAGTACGCTGCAGATATGTTAATAGTTGAGCCTAAATACCCTAAAAAGACCTGCATTTCCTATCCTTTACCAAGCCTATTCTAATGCCACTCTGTATGCTGCCCATAAATATTAATAATGGATGTGAAACTGGAGATTATTGGCCTCACACTTTTATAATAATGCCATCTCATGCTGTTATATGTCCTTCTTATGACATTAATTATTTTACTTTATCTTTTATTGCTGTAATCTCTTAGGATCATGAGCTATGCTTCACCTTGCACTATTAAAAATCCTAATCCTAATGGTAGTCACATTTTTCTTTGCTCAGGTTTTATCTGGCATTAACAGCATTTCTCTAATTTTATATATTAATATTTTGTTGTGCAAAACCTATAATTTACATAAAGTTTTATGACACTAAGAATAAAATATATCTGGAAAACAGTATTTTATATAATAACTTTCCCATCAAAATGCACAAAATGTAGAAGTTACATTGCATGATATGAATATATACAGTGTAATATGCAATCAAAAGCATAGTTATTTTTTCAATTGATAGGATTATATTTCAGACTATCCAGTCAGAAATGTCAATCAGCAAGTGTTTTTTGCTAATGTGAAAATGTAACTTGTCTAGAACAGTTATGTTCTAGGAGCTGGAGATCATTTCTTAAGACTATTACAAAGAGTATCAATGTTTTAATTTCATTAGTCATGTCATTATTGTGTTCAGAAAGTGGAAGTGATATTATTTGCAGAGGATGACAAAATAAGTTCTATTTATTTGGTAATCACTGAATTTCTTATTTAAAAAAAAAATCCCCCCCTTCATGGTATTATTTATAAACATAATTTATCATACATAAAGTATTATATTCCTTCCATTAAATAAAAATTGCATTTTAAATTATATTAGATTAGATGTTAGATATTAGATATTATTACATTAGATGTATGTATTTTACAATTAAATATATGGAATTTAATGGATATATTTAAATATACATTCTAAAACCACAATAAGAACAGATATGTTTACAAGTATATACTTAATTTTATTAATTTAAGGAGCTAAAGTTTCATCCAAACTAGTAAGTTGTTACTATGGAGACAATTTTGCATACAGAGATTTATTTTGAAAGTTACAGTTTTCAATTATATCTTGCCTATTCCACCACAGATCCATAGCTGTTATTTTTCCAATAATACAATAATAATCCACTGCAACAAAAAAAAATAGATTTTTTTTTGTTTTTAACATAGCCTACGTTTTGACTGGTACTTTATAAAACAGACACATAAGGATTAAGGTAAATTTCCTAACACAATGTATTTTATTTCTTTTCTGAGAGGCTTCACCACATTTGGAGGGAAGACAGTAGAGGAACAAAATTAAATATCTCAGGATTTGCAGAACTACATTTGAAGCTGTACTTTCAAATATGTACTTTCTTCTGGAAGAGATTATGTATCCTGCTTTCATTCCATGAACATTTTTTCTCTTATCAGCTAGACATCAGAGCATTTGAACTGAGGCTACAGTTTTTTTCATTCCCTCTTCACTTCTCTTCACAATCTATCATTTGCATTTTGAGTCTACTTCAGATATCCTAGTATGCCATCAAAACTAACAGAAATGACAGCAGTAGTGTATGTATTGTGAACATTTTATGTCCCCTTTAATTAATTTTTGTGAAAATAAAGGTATTTCTCAAATATGGATCTTAAAGTGAAAATTGATGATTTCAGTCAACTTTCTTAACACAGCAAAAATAACATTTTAAAATCATACTAATCTTTAAGAAGGAATTTTTAGTAATATTCTCCTAGAATCTCTTTGACAAAATTAAAGATCTGAAATGATGAAGGCTAAATTAGTCTCAAAGGAGTTTGGGGGTGTGCATATTAATTCTCATTTTTTAATGCTTCTATTCAAGAAAAGTAAGAAAAAAAAAATATACCTCAAATTTTAAGTTTAGCCAAAGAAAGACAGTTGAACCAATATGGAAACACAGGTAAAAATCAGCTGTGAGTTGATTAAGTTGTATGTTGCAAAAAATATGCAAAAATCATATATGCATC
Organism: Chaetura pelagica; assembly: GCF_000747805.2. Classification (NCBI taxonomy): domain Eukaryota; kingdom Metazoa; phylum Chordata; class Aves; order Apodiformes; family Apodidae; genus Chaetura; species Chaetura pelagica. The sequence goes on along the minus strand of NW_009952149.1, from coordinate 1,056,659 downwards.
ATTATGAAACAAATTCAAACAATAAGTTTTCTCTTTACAATTATGCAGATCACAGAAAGTAGATACAAGTATATATAACAGAGCACGTTTATATTAAGTTTTGAGTATTTAGTACCCTTTATTTTGCATTGCACAGGCTTAGGACTGGTCTGGAAAGGATCTGATCTGGAAATCCTTAACTTAGTTCTGGATCAGTATTATTTCTAGCAGAAAGCTACATTCTTACAGCCAAGGAATGACCATTAAATTTAAGAGAGTTTGTTTAGGGATACAAAAGTATTAACTGTACCAGATAAGCCATATAGTCTTCTTAAGAGAAAATAAATCGCCCATTATGAGGAAGATGAGAGAAAACATTTGTTTCATAGTTTGTTTCATTCCATCACTTAAATACACAGAACTTTAAAAAGCGACCAGAGCTATTTTCAGACATTTAATCAAACAGTTAAATCACCAGATAAGAAGTGAAATGCTTTTCCGACTGGAAGTGTTGAGAAGCCCTACTCCCAGAGCAGCAAAGAAGCACTCAACTTTAATCTATTTCCACTAAAAAGCAAAAATGTTCTCTGGTTTGTATTTATCTTTTGATGTTGTTTGCATATGAAGCCAGCAGAATAACTTAGTTTCATATCTTAAGATCTCTTCTTTCCTTATCTCCTTAGTATACACAGTAAAATGTCATCATATTTTTCTTTATAATCTCTAGATTATTGCCAGAACAAAGTTAATATCCTAGGGGGAAAAGAAAGGAAAACAAAGCACTCATATTAGCTTGGTCAATATGCATGATTGTACTGGTTGTGGCTAAATGTCAGAGGACATCTGCATTCTACTAAGCTCAATGAAAGAACACAGGCTGAATGAGTACCAGTACTGGTAAATTTTTAAATTAACTTGAAAAATGTTTTTTGCTTCTATCCTGTATTAAATGTTGAATATGTACTATTCCACATGTTTTAGGCATAACTGGGGTGGGGAGAAACAAGTTACAGTCCAGAGATTATTGCCAGTAAGCTGTGTAGGCAAAGTCAGTACATCTTGGTATTTTGCTTCTCTCATAGTTTGGTAGGGCTATCTTTGAATACTCATGATCTTGGGCTGGTAGTGCCAAGCGTGTCCTTTGTCGCACTGTGAAAAATCTGTTCTAGAGGATGGGTGGGAAAGGATTACTACAAGGTAATTGTTTTATTACTGCCATGGAGCCAAGATCTGGAAGGCTGGGTTGACAGTGAAGAGTTAACCGAGTCATCTAGGAAGTTGGATCACTCCCTGCAATGAGCTGTAGCAGCAAATCAGTATTATCTCCAGTCACATCTCTATTGCCGCTATGGTCCGTTCTGGCCCCAGAGACCAGTTCTGATGTAATTTAACTCTGCAGGAGGCCCTCCACAAAGCACTTTATGGTCCTTTAACTCGAACTGGGGATTTGCAGTTTACATGTTCAAGGACCTTCATCCTTCAACCAGCAAACATTTTTAGTCAAATAAGAGCTGGAAGTTTTCTCATTACTTTCAAAGATTTTTCGTAAAGAGAAAAAGAAAAAAACAACTTTAACATGCATTACTTCTTTCAGAGTTTAGGAAGAGGCTCTTAATCTAGAAAATTCACATAGAAAAGGTACTTGGTTTTCTTTTTATCTGTATGAAAACCTCCTTTCTGCAGTCATTTGATATGTCAAAAAAATAGTTGTGAAAATGTTGCTCAAAATTTCAAAAGATAATTTGAAATTATGGAAATTAAATTCATGTGGATAATATGACAATAGAAATTAACCTCACAACTTTTTTCATCTTGAAGAACTGGTGAAACTTTCATGATCTTTCTTTTTTTCTTACTCTGATTCACCCACACGTGTCTGATAGCAATCCCAGCTGGTACACTTCCTCAGCCTTTGAGATTTCAACATCTTGAGAAGTGGAGAGAATTTAACATAAAAACTGTTCTAGGGTTTCGAACTGTGCATATAACATTTAAAAACAAAGTGCTAACTTTTGTGCGATTCAAATCTTGGTGTCATAAGATGGCATTTGCTATTTGTAGGACCTACAGCTGCTTTGAAAAATCGAGGGACTAAAATACAAAAATACCCATACTGTAAAAAACATCAATATTTTTATCCTTTTGAAAAAGTAAGTGGAATAGTTTGAGGAGACAGAGCTAATATACTGCTCCAAAGACTGCAGAGGTTTCTAAATGTAGTCACTGCTTGTGTCTGTGTTTAAAGACTCAGTTCCTTTGAATTAAGTTTACAGGTAATTTGGGTAATTCTGTTATGTGAATATTTTTTCAATATATTAAATTTCCAATAAAGAAACAAGTATAAAATCCATTAAGTGCAGTAATGGAGTCCACTAATTCTATTAATGAGGAACATACAGTATATTCTTCCTCATTATGTCCTTTTCCTAAAATGTAAAAATATTTAAGATTTTCCTTAAGACCATAAGTCTTAAGGAATATTTAATTCTACCTGTATTATGAAGGATTTTTTTTTTACTGTTGAAAAAAATCTTATGAATCTTTCTTTTAGAATACATTTCATACTTCTTTTTAAATCTAATATACAAATTTCAGAGTAATTCTTGCCATTTAGATTAATATATTTAATTTGAAACATTGTCCTATGATACAATTTCTTGGAGTCATTGTCTGTATGTTTTCAAGGAGAGAGTGTTCTCTAAGGCATGGTGTTCAAGTGTGGGTATTCTAAAATCTAATTGTATCTTCAGAAATATCTGTACCCAACAGATAGATGAGCATTTACCTTCGTGCATCTATCTATATATGTGTATATATATACACAATTTCAGCAATTAATTTTCTGGTTTATTTTATATATACATATTATTTCAAGAAGTATCCATAGTTGAAACGATAGATAGCTGAGAAGGAACTATGGATATTGAATATACTTCTTTTCATGGAGGACTCAATCTGTGTCCATGAACTTACAACTGATTATATTTCTTCAAGTACTTGTATTAATATATAGTTCTGTAGCTTTTTGTTTCTGGTGACAGAATTTCACTCCTTTAAGTTACATAGGTAATAAAATAATAATTTTATAAATGAAAAAAAGTAATGCATGACTTAATGCCCATTGAAAGTTTGTACTGAAATATCTGGTACTTGTAGATTTAATGAAGAAAGCTGTAGTTTGCTTGCAGGCAAAAGCAAAATAATTTCTTTTCCACCTTACTAAAATTCAATACTATTCCTAAGAATGAAATTGGTATTGACATCTTGTTCCTTGTTTTACAATACTGATCACTTCAGAAGACTTTCTGTTAAGCAAAATCCTCAGTCTAATTTTTTGTTGTTGTTTATTCAGGGCAAAAGTATTTTGTATTAAAAATGGCTCAGGAGCTTTCTGCCTTGTGAAAACAGTTGAGAAAATAGATAAGAACACCATTTCTAGTGTATTGGAGAATAATATTTTAAGACCTTTTTTATTTGGGAAGCAAAAATTATTGAAGTGGCCTATGATGCTGCTATGCAATGAAGACATCCTTTTATAAGGATGAATGAAGATTTCCTTTTATAAGGATCTTTCTCAATACGGATTTTTGTGAATTATTTTAGTTGTATTTAGTTTATTTGCTCTGCCAAAGTAAAACTAGTATATTTTCTTTTCTGTTCAATTTGAACGTGTAAATAATGGAGTGTGACAGGCATATCAGTAATTCATACTGAGTCACATTTGAAAGGTATTTGATGAAGCAGCATACTGGCTTTTAATTTAGACTTATTAGGCAGTAATATCACACTGACTGTGAGAGTTATGATAACTGGTGAAAGAACAGGATGTTATGTGAAGATCTGAACATGAGTCATACCAATTTTGAAAATATATTTTAAAATCCCTTCTGAAATTCTGTGGATAGCAGCGAATATTTTATTAGATTTTATATGATGTTTATTCTATATACTGTCTAAAAATATCTTGTCTAGATGTTTGAGTAGATATGTATTTTGACAGCTTCTTCAGCACCATGAGATTCTCTTTGGAACATTCATTACACCATGTTTTTTTCCCAATTTAAAGAAATATTCAAAGCTTGAATGCAATTCTCAACCTTACCATAAGCTTAACCTCAATCTTCAGAATCTTCTTAATTTATTTGTCAGGAATGAAGGAATGAAATAATCCCAGAGCCTTGAAAATAACTTCAGCTGAAGTCAGATGTGTCTGTGAGACTTGACTAGTACAGTGTTGCTTGTCAGTGGAGCAGTCAAGCCCTGTAAGATTTTAAACTCCAGACTTTCTGTAAAATTTATGGCTAAATGAGCTTCCGATTCTAATCAAGGCATCTCATTATTAACTCCATAGAAGTAATAAAGAACACTGATAGTCTTCAGAAAAAAATGCATTAAATCTGTGTTGGCCTTCCTCAGTGCTTTAGTTCTCATACGTGACTCAGAACTTCTCAAAAACGGCACTCTTAAATAACACTTGCAGTTATTCTCCCATTCGGAATAGTAGCAAGATGCTCATAGTTGACACAAGCTCTAGAAATCTGCACTGTTGCCATGCATTATGCAATGATACAATCAGTGCAAATATACAAAAATGTATGATCAAATTCTTTATTTCTCCAGACAAAATTTGGGTCTTCTTATGCTTCCTCATGTTCCTTGACTCACAGCTAACATACCCTCAGTATAAGTGGTGCAAAGTTTCTTCAAGTAATATGCATTTTAGTACCTGTTCATCACAATGTCAATTCATCAATGCTCAATACTTGGTTATCAAGAAGGTGTGACTTTCAGTCGTTAATTTTCAATTAATCTATGTGAAGGTTTCTATAGTAAGCAATAAAATGTATTAAATTATTTAAATTAATTCCACTTTAATATAAAAATGACTTTGAAAAAACTAATAAATAGCCTGAAAATTATTTGAATAAGTAAACTGATGATAGAAAAATAAATGTAGTAATCTTGTTTGCTTTTAAACATACTCAACATCAGATTTTTTGGTTATGTTGTTGACATGAAAGCGTTCTCCATTTTGCTGCTCTCACCTTCATGTTTGTCTTGCAGATAAAAGTAAAGTTTTAGCAACGTGCACAAAATAGTCAAGAAGAGAAACTCTTTAAAAAATGCTAATTCAGATCAATTGTCTGCATCAGACCATTGACAAGATAGAGGTGGAAACCATTACATGCCTAGACAATAGTATAATTTTTAAATTATAGAATATTGCCTTTAAGTTATTGTCACAGATGAGAGTGGAAGGTCTTAAGGTTGCTTAAAGAATCACTGACAAATATATCAAGAAAAGCTGATTTTAACAAAATGTGACTTACCAGAATTTGATGCCAAGGTTCATTTTATTACTGTGTGGAATGGACATGCAGGGGTTGGAATTGGAATTGAGTGAAAAGGAGGAAGACCTGCCCATTGAGTTTGGAGGTTCAGAGTGAGAACCCCCTTGCTTATTCAACTCATTCTCAGAGAGGAGTCTGGATGTGGCTTAATCCTCTCCGAGTTCTGGACTTGGTCAAGGGTTTACGACTAAGGGCTTTAAGTATAGGGATTTCAGTGGAGTGCTTTAACACACAGTTATGGGTCTGGTGTGATTTGAAATAGCAGTAAACTAAGATTGGTTATTATAAGAAGCCACAAAATTAGATTATGTGGTTCACTAATAACAATAATCAACGATTTGTTATAATCAATACAGAGGTTCAACTAGAGGAGTCTTAACAGTCTCTAAACTAAATTGTATGCATGCTCGCACACACAGATATAGAGATTTAACCTGTTAGTATGTTAAATTTTGGTACTGGTTTTCATGGAAAGAAGTTGCAACATGCCCTGTATCACACCACAGGGTCAAATTATAAATAAATATATAATATAATTATAAATAAATATAACAATAAATTATAACAATAAATAATAATATAATTATAAATAAATATAATTTTATTTTCCCCCATACCTAAGAAGTGGACAGCTACTTAATTTTTCAATCAGGTGAACCAGCTTTCTTTGTGAAGTGTGTGAGATTCGGAGCAACAGCTTGGTGCAATCCTGGGGAGCTCCAAAGGACCTCCCTCTTAAGACTGATATTTATAGGGTCCCAGGATGGTCAGTATTTTTGTGTGATAGCCATGATTCAGATTAGGTCATCTTTGGCAACCTTCAGAGAGAGCCTTTGTTCTGAACAGGAGGGGTCTTGGGTACTTGTCCAGACAGAGTTCCAGGTATGCTTAGGGAGAGCCTAATCACCTTAAATTGTTCTATTTGTTCCACTAGAGGGTACCCAGTTGTCTGGACTCACTATTCCAGTAGCCCAGGTCAGAAAGTGCCAGATATATCAACCTACTGCACTTGCTGTTGACAAGAACTATGTTGACTGATGTTGATGATGCAACATGGCTGAGTGAATGGGGTGTCTGTACCACCACAGTTATGAGTTGAATATTATGAACATATAATACTAAAATTATTTAAGGAAAAAATAAGACTTTGGATCTTCCAGGTCATGCTTTAGTTGATCTTGTACTTGAAAGACAGGAGTGTCTACTGGTTACGAAGGGTCATAATGATTAGTCTAGATGACTAAAGGTAAATCACAGAAAACACCTGAAGTAGGTGTACAGATGAGTAATGTTAGCAATAGCTGACACAGAATAATCGTGTTGTACAGTGTAGAAAGGAAATGAATCATCCCTATCTAACCTCAGATATTTAACAAAGCTATCCAATTTAAGAGAACAGTTATCAAGACTCTCTACAGACAAGGTAAAAACAAGTGGCAATTCAGCTCACTTGAGGTCTGAACAGAGTTGATTATATTATTATAGAAAGCAGGGCTTCTTTAAGCCAACAGCAGTTTGTTCTTTTATAGACAGGAGGAAATGATGATCAATAACACATCCGAGAAGGTTTTAATAATAGTTGACAAATGCAAGCAATACATCAGGTACATTTTGATAAGCATCCCTTCTTATAGCAGAACCTTATTACAATCTGATACTTCTTACAGAAAGTATTAAAATTACGATGTAAACATATGACTACTCTGAACCTAGGGCAAAATATAACTCTATTACTTCTTGGAAAGTAGAGATTTCTGTAACTGGTCAACAGCTCTTAATTTCAGGACCTACTGTAACTTGTGCTGAGTTCGTGTTAATATTTGAGGTTGCATTACATGTATTGGAAACGTGAAAAGCTCAAGGATATGTCAAGACTAACTGGGGGGGAGGGGGGTATAAAATATCCTCATCAGACTGTAGCAATAACAAAGATCCAAGCGAGAAGGAGAAGTTGGATTATTAGCATTGTCAGAAATAATCCTCATATGGAATTCTTTCCCTGTCAGATAGAATATTTGTTCTTTGAAAAATTTTCGTTATAGTTCTTGACTACTATAAAAATCTTAATTTGTGTTGTGATCTACTGTCCTTAATTAAAACAACTGCAATTACTCTGTTATGTGTTGTGAAAGAAAAGCACTTGTATTTTTTTTCCTAATCCAGAAGTAATTAAAAAGATAGATAGGGAGAATTACCTTATTGCCTGACATGCTGTGGGAAAAAAATACTAATAATTTAGCATTATTGCTATGGTTGAAGGACACAGAAAAATGTAATGTAAAAACAAAATAAAAGAAAATGGCTATTATAATGGAAAAAAAAACCCTCATTAAGTAGTTTTTCATTAGTTTGCATGAAAAAAATCACAAAATATAACTCAGTCTCACTCTGTTATTTTCCTCAAAGAAGATAACGATGTGGGGATGCTGGTTTACAGGCGGTTTATCATGACCCAGCAGCGTGCCCAGGTGGCCAAGAAGGCCAACAGCATCTTGGCCTGCATCAAGAATAGAGTGGTCAGCAGGAGTAGAGAAGTGATTGTGCCCCTGTACTTGAGACTGGTGAGGCTGCCCCTCAAGTATTGTGTGCAGCTCTGGCCCCTTCACTGCAAGGAGGACATTGAGGTGCTGGAGTGTGTCCACCAAGCTGGTGAAGGGTCTAGAGAGCAAGTCCTATGAGGAGAGGCTGAGGGAACTGGGGTTGTTAAGTTGGGAAAAGAGGCGTCTGAAGGGACGCCTCATTGCTCTCTACAAGTACCTGAAAGAAGGTTGCACAGAGGTGGGTGTTGGTTGGCCTCTTCTCCCAGGTGACTAACAATAGGACTAGAGGAAAAGGCCTGAATTTGCACCAGGGGAGGCTTAGAGTAGATACTAGGAAGAATTAGGTATTCAGTAAAGGTGTAGATGTGGCACTACAGGGCATGCTCTAGTGGGCATGATGGGTTTTCTGGGGTTGTGTTTCTGTGGTTTTGTGGTGGTGTGGTTGTGGTTTTGTGGTTTTTTCTCCCCTGCTCCTGGGGGCATGGTTGGACTCTGTGGTCATACAGGTCTTTTAGAACAGTGGTGGTTCTGTAATTCTATGAAGTCTAATACAGTGAGATATTTGTGTTAAAAACATGAACTAGGCAACAAGCCTTACTTCAGCTAGAGCTAAGAGATAAGATTACTGAAGCCAGTACCACTCATCCTCAGCAGTTGCATTTTTATTTAGTAGAAATAAAAATACCATGTTATTTTTTCATCTCTAATATTTTTAGCCTAATATTACTAAACTGGTTTTTGCAACAAAGATTTGTCTTAAGAGAATAGGACGCTTTAAGTATAGAATCCTCTCTCTTATCAGACATCAGATTTATGGATCTATTTTTTTTATATAAATTTATTTATTTGTTTTAAGGTAACAGAATTTTAGGGTGAGCCACAGTCATATATTATTGTAGTGCATTAGCACTATAAAATTTATTTTGAGACAATAAGGTATCAGATTTGGTAAATAACCGTTTTAATTTTGTTCTATAAGATGTAAACTCTATCTAGTAAGGGGAATAATTTGTTTATGTTCTTGCATAATATTGTATCTGTATCTTGTATTTGAGAGATTATTGTGCAGGAAAAATATCCTGAAGCTTTAAATTGATTTGAAAGTGTTAGAATGTTGTTAGATTTGGAAAAAAACCTGCATTTTGTGATGTTCCTGATGTATTGCAGTGTGTGATATTTGAGATAGGACCAAAAGTCTGAATAGTGATCATAATTTTATCCCTCGTCATGAGACAGCAGTATTTGGCTTTGCCAGTAGTGCCAATAAGTCATGAGCTAGTTTTTATTGAAAATACATTAAAAGTTATGTTAAATAATCTCTTCCATTATATCATAGCATAGCACTAATTTAGATACTGCACATTAAGAAACATAAGTAGGAAACCAGTTACAAAAATTTTTCCAATCTACATTAGTTTTAAGTTCTGCTAAAATATATTTTGTAAAATTATTTAAAATGTAGTTACAAAAAGCTTAAAAATGTAACAGCTCCTAAGGCTTCAATGAGTGGAGTACTTTGTGAGTACTGCAGTGTGAAGCCATCATTAGTCAAGCTAGAGGGCAATACATTTAGTAAGAAAATGGCATTAGATAAATGAACTTTTACCCATCTCACCTAAATAAATGTCAATGACTTTGGGATCACACTTGTTGAGTCATAAAGGTTGTTTATTTTCATCATTGAAAGTCTGCTAAAATAACTGGAAATCTTTAAAATTTAGCCAGCTTCATAGAATTTTGCGTCACCATATAATTTTTAATAGTAATGATGTCTGGATGGCTGCTGCTGACTTAAGTAGAAATAACACTACCAATATTTTTTTTATGGTCTTGATTTCTAATTACTAATTTAGATTATTTTGTATAACAATTTATTCTGAAGTATCTCTTATTTTTCTAACACTTTTGGTTTAAATCTAGGTTGTGCTGATCTGTTAGAAATATGTAGCTATGTGCTTGATTTCACATTTTTATTTCACAGATATGGAATATATAACTCATACGTGAAGCAAAAGCTATGCAGTTAGTCTTTTATGTGGGTTTTATTTTTTTTTGTAAATTATAGGTTTTTTAAAGCTTGATAGAAAAAGATGAAGAAAGGAAAAGATATCAGACTCATTTATGATTTTTCATTGTTTCTTCAGAGCATTAAAGATTTCTCCTTTTGCTTGTCTAGTTGGTGATGTACTGACATTAAGCTTTATTACTTTCATTTCTCGTTATAATTTGACATGTTACTGTCATTTTGCAGAAGGGTATATCAGTGAAGGTTAAGAAACCAGCATAATGTTTTTTGTTTAACATTTTTTCCCTGACGTAATGAACATCCTTTCTCCAATTCTGCTACAGTCAGCACTGACCAGGATCTAATAAAGAAAAGTCTTTAACAGCTTAAAATTGCCCCTGACATTACCTTGTCAGTTGTATCAGACCTTGAATGATATAGAATACAAAAATCTTTCAAGAACATTTTAATACAGTGGCAGAGTATTTAGAAAACCAGCTAGATTTTTAAATAATTTTCAGAGACATAAAGTAGCATAAAAACTATGTGCCCAGAGACAAACCTTGGGATCATATGTTCAACAATATTTTTTCTAAGTTTAAGGCTTGATCACTTAGCAGTATAATGTGCATTGACAGTATAGGTTTATTCCATACATTCAAAAGCTTGAAGAATACCTTATAGCATGTTTTATATCACCAGCTTTTTGTATGTTTTTCTTTGTTTTTTGAGTTATAAAGCATATGGGGCATATTCTGACATTCATCAACCTAGATTCTGTCAGCTAAATTCTGTAAAGCCTAAGGATGTGTATTATTCAAGAGCTCTGATATGAGAGGAGCATTTTGAAAGTGCTTCAGAAAAAGTATAAAAGCTATATTTCTAGTTTGGGAGGGGGGATCTTTTTGGTAAGATTGCAATTAAATTAAACAGGCCCAAAAATGTCAGCAGAAGGTATTATGCTGAAGACCACAGCAGAGAAGGTGGAATTGTCAGATATATTGATGAAAGCTCAACATAGTATCACTACATTTTTTGTATTCTAAAGATGTAATATTTTAAGTTTGCTAACTTAAATCTTCATTTCTTATGAAAAGGAAAGCTGAAAAATATGCATCTCAGCTTGTTCTTCGTTTTTGCAAGTGTGTTATATGTGAAGAAAGATATGCAATTAACAATAGTAAAACTGAAATACTTAGTTTGAAGAAAAAAATTATAGTAGCTGATAAGAACAACAACAACAACAATGATAATAGTAATAGCATCAATAATAATAACAAAATAGCAACAATAATAATTATCATCGCCACAGTTAAAGTAGGGAAA
>NW_009952149.1:1025827-1045388 GCF_000747805.2 Chaetura pelagica | reverse complement strand
GAAGAGATTCCTGGTTCTTCATTGTAGAATATTGCATAGATTTTTATGGAGACAAATTATGCCTTAAGTTAGTTACAATCTTAGTTTCAGAAGAGTGCATTATATGAAGTTTAAAGGAAGAAATACAATGTTTATAATGTTCCCAACCTATTCAGGTGGGAGTCTGAAAGTATTTATATAGGCAATATAATGAAATTTAATGTCTAATAATATTATTCTTTTAATAGAAGAGGGGGAAAAAAGAGGAAAGTACTTACCACTTTTATTGTAATTGGTCACATTTCTTGTCACTTGCTTCCAAGTATACTTGAAAATATATTGGAATGCAGTATCACAACCAGGCTTCTATGATTTTGGTTGTGGGGTGGTTGTTTTTTGGGGTTTTTTTTTGCAATATTTTTCTGTAGTTGGAACATTAAAGACCAGAATTTCCTATTCACCCATCATCTCTATCAGTTCCATTTCAAATGGGAGGTCACCTTATATAAGAAAAGTTTGTTAATTTTTTATTAAGAATACAACTTATTTATCCCTTTCCACTGCCTACAAATTGACTTTTTGCTTATATAAGCTTGGATTTACTTTTTTTACAGAACTATTAAAATATTTTTTTAAAAAATAAGTAAAATAAAATACTTTCATCATTCAAGGAGATACTTTATTAACATTAGGGAATTTATTTAGCCAAAAGCAGGATTAAGAATGGTACATTCCCATAGATGTATTCATATAACCTCAGGACAGACAACCATCTGGTGCTTCCTGGCTAAACTTGTGCCCTTCACAAACACATTTTGTGATTATAGATAGTATCTTAGATATTTGTACTCGTATCCATCTGTTCATATGGCATTATGCCTATATACAAGTCAGTGTTCTCACTAACTCACTGGTACTGGACATCAGTGAGTTTAGCTTGGCTGTCTGGTTAAAATGGTAGTTGCCATATTTTTTTTAACTGCGTATACAATTCTGCACCAGTGACATTAGTTCTATGTTGGGCTGACATATCGTGACAATAATTGCAGACTGACAAAATTACATCCTCATATCAGTGGATGACTATTCATAAGTCTTATAAGAAACAATAGCATCTCACTAAAGCTGAATAAATGTGACAATAAAATGTGACTTTCCTCCTATGACTTTCTCCTCGACATCATCACATATTATTATTAGATTCAATCAGACCTAGGCCTCTCTGCACTTGTAGATGACCACTATTTAGGAATTGAAGATTATGGAGCAGTGATTATGGAAGTGGCCTGTTGCATGAGTATACCTTGCACAGAAAATGAAGGTGATCAAGTATTAAAAACTGCAAGAAGCTGATGTAGCAACACCCATACTGATCTTTCAAGTGCAAAACAACCTGCAAAATGTATTTCATGTTCCTTGAGAGGTGCTCAGTGAGCCCCTGTGACAGCCTCCTGTGTTCTCTACCCTGCTCTCAGGAGATGCCATCCTGCATCCACTGCATCCACTTCTGGTGTCCCAAGCAAAAGTTGGGCATGGACTTGTTTGAGCAGGTCCAGAGGAGGGATATGAAGAATGATCAAAGGCTGAAACACCTCTTCTAGAAAGGAAGGCTGAGAGAATTGTGGTTGTACAGCCTGGAGAAAGCTCCAGGGTAAACATATACTGTCTTTCAGTCTGTCAAGTGAACTTATAAGAAAGATGGAGAAAGACTTTTAACCAGTCCCTGCAGTGACAGGATAAGGGACAATGGTTTAGACGATTGGTTTAAATGTGGTAGAAGGAAGAGGGCATTAACCTTTAAGATAAATGTGAAGGTATGTGTGGATGACTATAAATGCTCTGTTTAAGCAGAAGTCCTTCATCTTGGGAAGTACTGGACTCTTCTCAGCATATTTGAATGGTATGGGCAAACCTGTGTGTATGGAGAAAACTTCCTAAATACTGAGAAGGTGTTCTAAGTTACTCAAAGTCAAGGATGAAATTTGTATTTCCTAACTTAGTCATAGCCGTTTCTAGAAAGCAATGTATTCAGGCTAATCTCCCTCCTGATCAGGGGAATTTCAAGGTCAATCAAGTAAACTTAGAATTCTAGCTTAGCTGTCAAATATCCATACAACTAAAACTGAGGGATATGAATCAAAGTCCAAGGAGCTGTGAAAGGCAGAAATAAGTTTTCTGCCCAGATGTATACTAAGCAGATAATTACAAACAGGGAAACTGCAAAGTCAAATTTTGTTCACTTTCTTCACTATCACTTCAACCATACTCCACATAAGTGTTGTGTTTTCCAAGATAATATCTAGTACACTGAAATAAGTAGAATCTCTCTTGGTAGGACAGAAATTGATTTATGACATGTGATTTACTTAAATAAGTTAAAACAGGTTAATTACTGGCCTGAAATTATTTCCTACTGAATGGAAAAATGCAAATCTGGTATTTACTTTTCCATGGCACTGCAGCAAGGTTAGTGGACAGCTTTCCAGTGATAGCAGTAGGCTCTTGAGGTAATACTGAGGACATGATTATCCAAGGTATTTCACTTGTGAAAGCATACTGGTTTTAAGTTGAGCATACAGAAATATATAAGGATTGAGCTTGAAGATGAAAAATTACTTTAGATTTCTAACATATTAATTTTAATGCAATGTTTTGTTGCTCTTAATCATGCAGGTTTCCCCTAGGAAAAGTGAATATAGCTGTGTGGTTTCCATAGATATGAAGAGAGCTTTTCGTGTATACTTGCAGCTTATTCACCTGAACTTCCAATGACTTTGTTATGAAGAACTATAGAAAATAATATTTATCATCCTCTACTTCAAGCAGAAATAACCATGTCATATTTATAACTTGAAAAAGACTGTCATATTCATATACAGTTTACTGTATTTTATGTGTTTATTGAAAAGCAGTTACTTCAATGAAACAGATAAGCTTGGTAAAAAGGTATAGAATCATAGAACATTTTGGGTTGGAAGGGACCTTAAAGATCATCTGGCTACAACCTCCTTGTCATGGGCAGTGACACCTCCCACTAGACCAGCTTGCTCAAAGCCCATCCAGTCTAGCTTTGAAAACTTCCAGGGAGCACAGACTGAAATAATTATTGCAATTAAAACCTGGCAAATTATTTTTCTAAGGAAAATATTAAACCAATATGTGACAAAGCACAATTTGCTTTATTCATGTGGTCTTCCATGAAAACAGAAGCAAGGATATATGAAAAGAGTACTTCGATTTTTTAAAAACAGTGATAAATTCTGTCATGTTCTGAGTGCAAATAGGAATTTGAGCAAAGAATTTACTTTTAGTCCAAATAATTTTTGAGCCATCTAATAGTCCAAACTATTAATACAGAAACCTAATGCAGTTAATACAGAAAAGGAATCATTAATAATGTAGCTTAAATGGTTATTTAAAAGCTTCCTAGTATCTCTGTTTTATACACACTTTCAGTGTTCCTGGGTGGACACTCAAAAATTCCTCAAGAAGAGTAGGGTAGAGGTAAGGTTCCCATTAGTCATCAGTGTTCATTTATTGTTTTGTTCACATCTTCACCCTGCTTTACTTTGTAAACCAAAGCTTCTAGAGGACAGTCTGAATCTTTAAAGTGGCTCTCTTTGGAAAGTATTTCAGGTTCTTAATTTCTTATTTTTAATTTTCTTGCTGATTTTTAGACCTATATGCAGAAATTAATCTCATTTTAATAACTCCATTATCCTTGTTGTTTACTTGGCATTGGATAATTATGCATTACAATTATTTATTATTCACCTTTCTCCAGGCTTCGATTTTCAATGTGAATTTTTAGAGAAGGAATAAGTACTTTGTCAATTTGGACTGAGAAATAACCTTCAAGACTGGAAAACCACACCTGGGCCCTCATTCTGTAGAAAAGAAAAAAAGAAGAAAAAATCCCTTCAGAAAAACAAAAAACCACCTGTCATTTAAATGGTTTAAAAGCTGGAGTGATCAACAGAGTAAGTAGGGCAGGAGCTCTAGCACCTATTAAATATGTTTTAATTTTATTTTCATTTTAGATATTCATTAGCATATCCAGTTACTGATCCAAAGACATCAAAAGAAACGGAAAGGAAAAAAAGTTGTTTTTCATAAGTACTAACAGCTGGATGTCTCTTAGCGACTGGAAGTGGATTGCAGTTTGGATTATGAAGGTCTCTACTGTTTCATTTTTGTTTTCTTAGGAAGAGTGGAAACTCGTGGTAAAATGTTAATTAAAATCAATAAAGAAAGTAACAAACTGGAAAAGATAGCAAACTAGAAAATTTTGAAACATTGATGAAGTGTCAATGGTAATTAGCATCAAGTCCTTATCTTGGTTTATTTAGGTTAGATTCACTTGTAATTAACCCAAAGGCATTATGACTTAATTGACTTAAATTGACTGGCAAACATTGAATGAAGTTTTAATCTGGTATCTTTATCTCCGTAAAAACTGAAGTATCAGTTGAGTAAAAAAGTTTTCAGAACTCCTATGCATTTTTTTAAAAAGTTCTTTAAACAATGCCTTTATTTTACCTTTCCATTAGCTTTTTTTTTTTTTTTTTTTTAATTTCAGATGTATGTTCAGAATTCCCAACCAATTTTCCACCAAGTTAAGTAAGTTTCATGAACCCTTTCATAATAGATACATCCCTCACTGATTTTTTTGGTCATTCTTCCAGAATGAAAATCATGTCCTAGAATACTACATCATTTTCCCATCCCAATAAACCATTTGTCCCAGACATATGTCAGCTATATATAGCCAGTAATATTTTAAAAGTAATTTCATCATAATTTGCTTTGTTTTACACCTAAGGCATCAGTGCAGATGCACATGCCAAAATACATCACAGCACACAGGTATAGTCTTGTTTTTACAGATCTTTTCAGAATAAGAGTGTGCACATCAAGCCACATGAAATTTGGTTTGCTTACCTTAAAGATATAAAGATTAAGGATTCAGCTAAACGTGGCTACATTTGATCCTGTGGGCTCTAGGGAGACAAAAGATTTCTCACACTGTTAAACCCTCAACCTACAGAAAAGGCTAAATAGTCCACCGCTGTTGTATTTGTCTTTCCTCTCAGTTATTTTTAAATTCCCTTTATCCCTGAAGAAAAAACTTTCAGTTAATCATTTCAAGTATCCTAGTCTTTTTCAGTCCTCCTCAGTTCAAGTTATGGAGGAACTCATCTTACTTTACATCCTCTGAGAGAGATGAAAATAAGAATAAAGAGGAGGGCATGTAACCCATATCTCTGTTCTTCAAGATATTAAATTTATGGCATGAATTATGATTACATAGTACTATATGTTTACAGACTATTATATACTAACCTGTAACTTGGTTTAAATTATGATAAATTGAAAGATTTAAAACTGACAGACGAGACAAGAAGACTGTACTGATTTTCTAAAAAAAAAAAAAAAAGTATTGTTAACTAGTATAGCAAAATAGCCTGAAAACTTTCTATGCTCATTTACCAACTGTGACTATTCCAGAAGCAGTATGTTTGTATGCATGTTAATTATAGGCTTTCTGACTGGATTATTTTGAAGTCCTGTTGGCTGAAGAGCAAAAGAAAAAGAAAATGTAACCCTAACTGTTAATATTAATATGGTATTGTAATGTTTCAAAAGTATTTCCTTCCTTATTTTAAAGAAAAAAATGGCCTTAAGAAGAAAGAGCAAATTAAAATTCCCAAGTAAACATTTCCAAGATTAAACAACATAGAATTTATCAAAATTTGCACAATTTATAAGAAAATTAATCAGATAAGCAACCATACAGCTAATATTAATTGATGAATGCATAATTATAATAGCAAAATTATTATAGAGGCTGAACTATGTGGAAAAATTCATCATACAATAGAACATATAAAATAAAAATTCTTGCTTTTGCTGAATATATAGTACTTATGAGTATTTTGGCATAAATTTAGGGAATAATGCAAAAGGAGGCACAAAACCATCAAGAACCCTGTAATGTCTGCAGCATTATGATGCTTGAATATCATAAACTTATTGTTTTAAATATACTGCAATTTTAAGTGATACTGTTACTGATTTTAAATCAGTTTTCTTATTCTTTCCCTGGAGTTAACATAATGAAATAGTTCAAAGAGATGACAGAAAAGAGAAAATTCCAAGACTGCTTTAATTTAAAGTAAGTTAGTTTAGTGAAAAATCTACAAATTTACTTGTGAAAATTTTAACAACTTTCTGTCTATTCTTTACCATTGTCCTTGAACATTATCACTAATCCATGTTCATATATTCATATGTTTCAAATTGGCACAGAAGGATGGACAGAAATGTCTAATTCTTTCACTTAAAGACATTTCTGTACTCTATGCACACACAGAAATTTGTAATTACTAAATAATGAATAAAGAAACAAAAATAATGCAACTGAATTTGTGTTTAAAACTCTTTTAATGGAATTTACTATTGTACAAGATAACAAAAACATTTTTAAGCCTCATTTCTCTTGCCTGTATTCCCTGACCACAAAGCTATAGGGTACTCTTTTGGCTGAAATTTTTGCCTGGATGTGGAGGACTCAAAAAGCATTTCTTGATTTTGGACAGACATTTGAGCTTCAGCTTCCTGTTTTTCAAAGTAGTTTTCTAGGCTTCACATTATAGCTTTTCTGAGCTGATGTACTTTTAATCCTTCCTTCAATAATCTTCTGATTTATATTTGTTTAGATACTAAGACAGACTTAGAGTATGTATGGGATCTAATTTCCTGGTGACCAGGAAAAAAATAATGCTTACAAACCCTTTGAAAATCTTAAATTTGTTAAATTTCATAAAATGTGATGGGGTACATAGATAGTCTAGGAAGAATATAGGGATGCTGCCTGGATGCGTAGGGATGGAATCAGAAAAGCTAAGGCACAGATCAAGCTGAATTTGACAAGGATTTGACAGTGGGATTGTGGGCACCCTCAGCAAGCTTGTGGATAACACTAAATTGAGTGGTGTAGTTGATATTCTGGAGGGAAGGGATGTCATTCAGGACCTTGGCAGGCTGGAGAAGTGGGTCCATGTGAACCTCACAAAGTTCAAGGTTCTGCACATGGGTTGGGGCAATCCTCAGTATCAGTACAGACAGGAGGATGGATGGATTGAGAGCAACCATGTGGAGAAGGACTTGGGATAATGATAGATGAAAATCTAGACATGACTTCACAATGTTTGTTTGCAGTCCACAAAGCCAATCACACCCTGGGCAGGATCAAAAGAAGTGTGGCTAGCAGAATGAGGGAGTTGATTCTGTCCCTCTGATCTTGTGAGGGTCCATCAGCTTCACCCAGCTTTGGAGTCTGCAGAAAAAAAAAGACATGGGAATGTTGGAATGGGTTCAGAGGAGGGCCATGAAAATGATCAGAGGCTGGAAGCCCTCTTCTGTGGAGAAAGGCTGACAGATTTGGGGTTACTCAGCCTTGAGAAGAGAAGGCTCCAGGGAAACCCTATTGTCACCTTCCAATATGTAAAGAAGTTTATAAGAAAGATGAACAAAGGGTTTTTACCAAGGTCTGTAGCAACAGGACAGGGTGCAACAGTTTTAAATTGAAAGAAGTTAGATTTAGATGGGAAATAAAGAATATTTCTATGAGTTACTTATGGAGGCTGCCCAGAGAAGTTATGGCTACCCTGTCATTGGAAGTGTTCAAGGTCTGGTTTGACCGTGCTTTGAGCAACCTGATCTGCTGGAAGATGGGGTTGGAACTACATGATCTTTCAAGGTCTCTTCTAATCCAAACCATTCTATGGTTCTATGATTCTATATTTAAAGTTTTTTTAACAAAGGGTATACCTTTCTCTGCACATCCTACAAAAAATTATTTGCGAGTAAATATGTCTAAACTGTTGGAACCTTAGCTTTCTTGCACTTTGTTGGGTGAAATCAACCTACAGCTGTCTGTAGTTATAAAAGTCTCATGTTACTTAAAGTGACACAAAAAACAACAATTTGCAGCCCTGGCCTTTAATGTATAGAGAAACAGGGAGGATTTTTCCCCTTTCTTCTTGACCTGGTAATAGTTTTGCTAGCATATAAGCACTTTTTTGGTTTTTTGTTTGTTTGTTTTTTAAAGAATATTGCCCAAGCAAGTTGTGGATGACCCCTCCCTGGAAGTGTTCAAGGCCATGTTGGATGGGGCTTTGAGCAACCTAGTCTAGTGGGAGGTGTCTCTGCCTATGGCAGGGGATTGGAATTAGATGATCTTTAAAGTCCTTTCCAACCCAAACCTTATTCCATATGGGATTATTATTCCATGCTGTTAATTTATAGCAGCAGTTTTTTCTTGGTCCTTCTTGAAGCAGATTTCTTTGAACCTTACCTTTTTTTTTTTTTTTTTTTTTAAATTTTGAAATATTTCTCATCTAATTTTTGAAATTGTGATCTTGGGTTAAAAAAAAAAAAAAAGTAAGCCATTGCAAAATGGCTCATATTAATGGACCAAAATTTCCTATTATAAACTGAATAATCAACATTGTACTTTATAATCATACTTAACAGGTAGGTCAATCACTCTATTACTACTTCCAGAGCCAAGAATGTATGTAAATTTAAAAAAACAAACAAACAATCAAACACCATAGTAAAAATGCCTTCTAAATAACTTCATTTGTAATTGGTAAAATAGCATGAAATTGAACATGAAAAACAAACTTCAAACATGATAAACTTCAAACAAACAAATGAAGGAAAATATTTTTTTACTCTTTAGAATATGTTAATCTGTTTTTTCTAATTACTGAATACCAAACTCAGTTCTTACAAAAGACAAAGCCCATAGAACCCCATCCTTCTTAATCTCTTGTGACACTGTGTGTTATGGAGAGTTCTCTTCACTAAATGTCAGATTATATTCATCACACCATGCTGTCTTCTACCTTTCTTTTAGGCTTATAAAGCTGTAGACACAAGCTGGACCAAGGAAAAAATAGTCTAAACAATTCTGCCCCCAAGGGTAGGCATAGATGTGTTGCATTTCATACCAGAACTGTTCAAAAGCACAGTAGAATCATATAATAATTTTATGACCCATTCTCTTCAGATATGAGTATTAATGGCCCTGTTTGCAATTTTCTTCCCTCATTTTTTTCTATTGATTGCAGCTTCTATATTGGTTGTGTATGCATGAACTTCCGACCCTGTTAAAGTATAATGTAAGAATGTGAGTTCAGAATTTAAAACAAAGTTAATTAGCTACATTCATGCTAGATACATAGGCCTTTTTAACATCACTGAAAACAGTTTAGGCAGATACAGTCTTCTCCTCTTTATTTCCAACTTTGAAGTGCTTGGTGCCTTTTCATAAGGGTTAATTAAATAGACCGTATGAGAAATGACTGAAGTAGAGATCTATTAAAGTTTTTAATTGTGCAGAAGCTAATTGTTCAAAGTTATTACTTTGTTTTGACATCAACATTTCACACTAGGTGAAATTGCTATTACTTGTCTTAAGGGCCTTGCTATTTATAGTATTCTCCCATGATTGAAAAGAAACCTCGTGGCAAAGAGAAAACAACCTTGCATTCAGAGTAGGAGTTCAGAATCTTGTTTGGATGTGGATCAAAGATGATTTTACACAACCTGGGAAAATACTCAGAGAACTTAAAATTGTCTTAGTGAGATTTTTCCTGTGCTCAGTATATAGAAGGATAGAAGTGTATAAGAAAATCCAGAAGATAACAAATTGCTAACAAAACAATGCTACTCATTTTTTCCCCTCCAGCTATTTACCCTTAAGACATTAAATTTATCAAGTATTGAACTCCAGGTGGGCGGCCAGAAGCAATATCCTCAGGGATGAATCTAGTAGAAAAAAGAAAAAAAAAGGCTTTAAACTACATATATATCTATATATGTATATATAGATATAGATATATAAAGTTTTAAAGCAAGGAATGGCAAGAGCATCTCAGAGAATATTACATATCTGCTATAAATATGCTGCAGGTAAATGATAACACAGCCCGTGGAGGAAGAAGCAGTAAAATTTTTAGGGAAAGGACTGAAACTGATCAGACAAATTGGAGAAAATATTTCATCCAGTAAATTGACAAGGTGAGATTAGAAACAACTGCAATGTTTATATATAGGCTGAGAAGTTTGGAAATAGAATTGAGAATTAGCAATTCTGATTCAGAACATGAAATCAGACTTTACAGAATATACTAACAGCAGCAGTAAGATGGGCCAGTTACTGAAGTCTCAGCTGTTTAGGAAGAAGAGAAATAGGGGAAAAGTAGTTTAAAAATACCATACCTGAAAGAAGTGTCTCAGAGCTAAAGTAAAAAAAAAAAAAAGTATAGAGTAGAAGCTGGGTGAAACACTTTATGTGGTAGTAAAACGTGTTATTTCCAAGACAGGAAATTTGCTTTATATCTGCATTATTGGCTACAAATAATTATGGGAAAAAGAAGCAAAAATAAAAATTATGTGACAATGGGAAACTTTAATTTCCTAGCTATAAACTGAAAAAGTGCCATCCAATTTATAGATAGTTCTGGAAAACAATTATTAACAGCTTTTCCTGCAAAATAACCAACAGATCACCTGGTCTCTTATCTTACATAGGTTAAAAAAATATTAGTTATTTGCTTGTCATTCCACAACGCTTGATTAAATAACCCAGATGGTCTTTGTTAATGTAAACTGTTGAAAAATCTCACAAGCCAGTTTTCAAAATGTTGCACTGTCTATGAAACTGAAGTTGGACTTTATGTTTGACAGTAATTTATTAAAGTATTGAGTTTGAGTGGCAAGGTTTTGGTTGCTGGAGGGCTACAGTGGTGGCTTCTATGATAAGATGCTAGAAGCTTCCCCCAAGTCTGATAGAGCCAGGACCACCTGACTCCAAGACCAACTCCAAGACCAAGGCTGAGCTCATCAGCAATAACGGTAGAACCTCTGGGATAACATTTAAGAAGGGGGAAAGAAGAAAACCAACAAACCTGCACAAATGAAGCTGGACAGAGGAGCGAGAACATGTGAGAGAAACAACTCTGATGACACCAAGGTTAGTGAAGAAGGAGGGGAAAGAGCTGCTCCAGGTGCTGGAGCAAAAATTCCCTTGCAGCCTCTTCTGAAGACAATGGTAAGGCAGGCTATCCCACTGCAGCCCGTGGAGATTAATGGTGGAGCAGGTAGCAGATAATTTGAAATGGAAGGCCAGGAAAACTTCCTGTCTCAGGTGAAGCAGGAAGACAAAATGCTGCAAAGTAATTGTTCACCCAATACCATAAAAATATAGCTAACATTGAAAGGTGAATCTTATGAACATGCAGAGCAATTTTATTTTAGAAGTTAAAAAGAGTGCCAGGCATGCATAAACCATGATTCTTATGAAGTATTTAAATATTAAAAAGTCAAAATCCTTCATTTGACAGTATCTGACCTTTAAGTTTATCTGCTTCTAAAATACATCTTACTTATCAACCAAAACTTTAATCACTTTCTCATTTCAGACACTGAAAGAAAGATCTCATTTAAATCAAGCAAAGGTCATCTTTCTTTAAAATATAGATTACTCACCTGCAGTCTTTAAAGAAGGGAAGACTGGAGAACAAACTCAAGAGAAGCAGCTCTCTCTCCACACTGACAAAGTACTGAATCAGCAGTAGAAAGAATTAAACATACTTATGCATAAAACTCCCAGAGACTGTAAGGTAGATCCAGCCCAGAAATTAAATGCAGTTCAGTTTCAAAATGTAGGAACTGTGTATTGTGAAAATGAAATATAACAAAGTGTTATATTCTTAAGAAATTTTGAATTACTTGTCAAACTGCAGTTAGGTTAAAATGGTACCAGAAGCATCAAGAGATAAGAACAAATGAGTATTCTCCTGAGACCACTTGAGATTAAGATCCCAATCACATCCTGGGCTGCATCAAAAGAAGTGTGGCCAGCAGGGACAGGGAGTTGATTCTACCCCTCTGCTCTGCTGTGGTCAGACCATACCTAGAATACTGCTTACAGTTGTGGTGTCCTCACCACAAGAAAGATATAGACCTGTTGGAGAGGGTCCAGGGAAGGGCCACCAAAATGATCAAATGCCAGGACCACCTCTGTTATGAAGACAGGCTAAGAGATTTGGGGCTGCTCAGCCTAGAGAAGAGAAGGCTCTGGGGAGACCTTATACTGGCCTTCCAGTACTTGAAGGGGGCCTACAGGAAAGCTGGAGAGGAGCTTTTCACCAGAGAAGATAGTGATAGAACAAGGGGTAATGGTTTTAAATGGAGAGAGGGGAGATTTAGGTTAGGTATTTAGAAGAAATTCTTCACTATAAGAGTGGTGAGGAACTAGAATGGGTTGTCCAGGGAGGGTGTTGATGCCCCATCCCTGGAGGTTTTTAAGGCCAGATTGGATGAGGTTTTGTGCAACCTGATCTAGTGGTAGGGTTCCCTGCTCATGGCAGGGGGGTTGGAACTTGATGATCCTTAAGGGCCCTTCCAACCTCAATGATTCTATGATTATTCTATGATTCTGTGTTATAAAACCTGTTTGATTACTGTTGCGATCCGCGACCTATTATATCTCCTTTTTTGAGTGTATTTAGCCTGTCAGGATCTGCTGAGAGGTCCGCACGTGGCGATTGCCTCTCTCAGAGGATCAGTGAGCTTCGGCACTGAATTTTCGAGTGAATAACTTGCTCAGTGTTTACTAATATTTCCAATAACATCAGCCAATCCCCAATTAGAATTTACGAAATGCACAGTTTATTGCGGGGAAAACAAAGCAATTTGGGGGCAGGAGGTTCAAAAAGGGTAATTAAAGCACATGAAATATCTTTTAAGCATCAAAATAACAAGAACTTATGTCTTAATACTTATATATGGGTACACTTTAGTTACACACCTTATTTACTTATTAATGAGGGAACGAGGAGGAGGGATATGCCCGACACTGGTCCCGTATAGGGTCATGGTTTGTGTGCAAGTAAGACAGGATTATGCTTTCCCCTGCAACCTGGGGTGGTAGGAATTCGTCTCACCACGGTGATAGCTGCAAACAATGCAGGCAGGCTGGCAGGAAGAGCTGCAGCAACGTGGTTTAGCGGCGGCCCGCGGCTTCGGGACCGCGCCAAGCGGCAGGAGCGGCTTCGGAACCGCGGCGGTGGCTCAGCAAAAGCACGGCAGTGGCTCGGCAGTTTCAGCGGCAGAAGGCACACGGCGGCAGGCACATGGCTTTGGCAAGCGGCAGCAAGCAGCTTCAGCGGCACGCAGCAGGAAATGGCGGTGGCAAGCTGTGTGAGCAGAACCACGCGCTGAACACGAGGGAGCGAGATAGGCAAAAGTATGCTGCGCTGCCGCTTTTATAGGGTTTTTCTTTTGCTCCCGATTGGCCGGTTTTGTATTTCCTGGCTTTTCAGCCAGTCAGACAGGACCTTGTCCCGCCCCTGCTTCCGGCCGCGGCTCCTTCCCAGCAGCAGCTTTCCCTCCTCCCCCCACAGAGAGGGTTCAGCGCCAGGTGGAGCAGCCATCTTAAGTCAGTTTTGTCTGCTGACCTAAAGGGAATTTCATGTTCGTGTGAGGAAATACCTGGTCCTTCACAATTACTTATATGCTAAGTAAATTACCAGCTTCCTTAACTATACGTAAGTTTTACTAAAATACTGTATTACATTTTAATTCTTGGCCCCAAAAATCAGCAACATTCCAACATGTAAGATACAATCACAGTGTGATTTCTGTGAGTCTCTGAATGACTGAACACTTCATAGAGAAAACCAAATTCCACTAGAAAGCCTTCTAAAATAAAATGTAGAAAAGCTACCTCTAGTATTTACCCTCATCTAAAAATCTGATCTTTTGGTTTACCTGAGCTAATACACATGTACATAAGGTTATTTTGAGTAACAAAAACCCCTCTAATAATAACCTATTTCAATTTATAGCATACTTTAAAGAGAAATTTTCTTTTGCTTTACTTTTGCACTATAAAACTTATGGAACACAGTACAAGAAAGTGCTGTGAAGGTAATTGACTTCTCCAGCTTGAAAGAAGGTTCTCCTGTGTTGCCTGCAATGAACATTCCACACTGGTGGGTATCAGAGTAATTCCCTATATGTCCTTTATCAATGTAATATGATTGGAACGCCAACTTGAGACTATGTTGGACTTCTTTAAGTTGGGTACTAGATGAACAAGACTATGTTTTGGCCAAAAAATTAGGAACACTGAAAGAAAATCACTTTCACAACTCTTACAGAAGTGACTTTTTTTTTGCCCACTGTACTGCCCCTCCTCACTCAGCACTGTGATAAGGATTTGGAATATAACATCTTCCTACATAATTCTTATTTATCGCTTGTTTTCAGTTTTCTAGAGTGTCCAGTATGGAATCACAGAAGCCTTTGCTATTCACAATAAAAGGAAATGGTAAGATATAGCAATGCATGATCTGAGAAGTTAGTGAGATTTACTTGCTAACTTAGTTTGGAAAGAACTATTATCTTGGATACTTGCAGAAGTATTTAAAACAAGGATTTAGTAAGAAAAATTAATTAGACAGGATTTAAAAAATAGGTTTTAGCTGGAGAACAAATTCCAGTGTCCAGTATTTTTCTTAAATATGAATGCTAGAGAGTGTTTCTAGAAGTCCATGTAAAAAGAAATAACACCTTGCAGTTTTAAACTATATTTTTTCTTAGAAAAAGAGGTGTTCTGTCAGAGTTTACAATTTTATATGGTGTACTTTTTTTTTTAAGAATACATTTGATTCTTGGAATGTTTGGGCACATAAAAAAACACAGTATGTGTTCATATGTGTATGTTTTGGTATTTCAGATAAAAGATTATATCTCAAATTCCAGAAGAGGTTTGTTGTTACTTTGCATATTGAACAGAAGGTTTTAGCTTTAAAGACTGTTGGTGGTAGCATGATGACAACCTTTATAAAAGATACACAAAATAGATTAGTAAAATAAAAATATAAACAAAAATGGTTGAAAGATAGAAATCTTACATGACTTTTTGGTATTTTGATGATTTTTTTTTTTACCAGTAGTTAAACTTATGATGCTGTAATCCTAATTTCTACAGAAGGTGTAAATTAGATTTAAAGTTTTTGACAGTATTGATAATTAATTTACATTCATTAAATAAAATATACCTGTGTGCTATTTAAATGTCAAAGTACCACAGGTAAAAAAAAAAACCAAAAACAGTGCAGAACTCTCTAGAAAATAAATTAAGCCATCAGCAACAGACTATTAATACAAGAATGGACATTTTTAACAGCTATTTTTACATTGGCATTAAAATTCCCCGTGAGCAGTACAAAACAATATTACCTTGCACTAAGTTTTGCAGACTAAATGCATACCCATAAAAACAGTTTTCAAGGCAGAGTTGAAATGAAAAAAACTCAACAAAATCTATGTTTCCAGAGAAAATACTGTCTTTTCTATTGTGATTAATAATTAGTTTCTGCTGCCATTGCCCTCCAGTAAGGGTGATTTGAAATTTATGCTATATGTGACTTAGAGTTAATCCTTTCCTATCTAAGTGTATTGGCACTATTTTTGTATTGCTATTTAATGTTTATAGGATAAAATATCCATTTAAATTCCATGGCCATAAATCTCATCACCATTCAATGTTGGAGAAGATCTAAGCACTGAATATCTATATATCTATATATCTCTCTATATATCGATATATATATCTGGTAAATCTAAACACTCTGAAACTCCCAAACTCAGTCCAAATTATTTGATTGTTATGGTAATACTGGAATTTTTTATCTCTGCTCTCAGGGATCAGATGCAATGCATACATGCACAGTTTTGGACAGAAGAACAGAATATCATATTCCATTATTTTACTTCCAATATTTGGTAATTATGGACTAGTCATGAAGGCAATAACTTAAGGTTTTTATTCGTAACCTTAATTTTCCCACTTTATGGCTTCTGAATGTGAAGCTGTACAAACTCACTGCTTTTTTAACATACTGTTTTAATAACATTTGTAAACAAGGAAAAATGTAGATGTTGGATGCATGCATTATTTTCAGCTTGCGAATTGTCCAATATTTCGCCATCCAAAATGCATAAGAAATATGCAAATATTTAGTAAATAGGACCATTAAATTACAGGAAAACAAATCTTTATCACAACATGAGCTCATGAAGTTCACAGTATGTAGAATTCCTCTGTTAATACAGATACATTTTGGAATACTAATGCATCTGATACAGGCAGATTTTAGTCAATTGTAGGAGGTGAATTAAACAGCATTTCACAACTATATTGGTGAAGTTTCTTTCTTATGGCTTCACCAGTTTATTGCCTGTTGCTTTAAACTTAAAGAATAAAAATACTTTTGCCTTAGCAAAATATGAAATTTTCCCTACTTCTGAAGAGTTCCCTTCAGTTAGAACTTGTATTCTGATTTTTAAAAAGTATATGATCATCTAAGTAGCTACTCTAAATGAAACTACAGTTATCCAGGTAAAGATACAGTCTGATGTAGATGTTACTTATAAAATGTTCAAGTACAAGCATAGCTACATAAAAATCAAAGTAGCCCACACAGGGAAAATAAAAAGCATGTTTCACTAGTGTAAGTGAAAGTGTGATACAACCTCTCCTTTACAAGGCATATATACCTTGTTGTACCCTGTTATGGTTAGCTAAGGGGTTGAAAATAAGTGATGTGTGTACACTGGCTGTGGTGGGTTGACTGCGGTCAACATGCCCTCTTCCATACTTTTCTTCCGCCCTGTGAAATGCAGTGTGAAAACCACCCTCAGTGCATGGAGTTTGTTAATTTAACCTACTGCCAGTTATCAGACTTTTCTCTTTTTTTGGATATTGAATAGAAAAAAGTCATTTAAACAAATATTTCAGGAGATACCTTTCTTCCTCTTCCCCCAAGGTCAGCTCAGTGCAACATATCAATCTGAACTCCCCTTATTTTCATCATATCTTATGCTCATTCCCTCACAGCTACTTTGGTAAACAATGGGAGATGCAAAAGCTTGATATTTTATCTTGGTGGTTTCTTGCTGCTACTCCTCACTTCTTGTTTTCCTTGACTACAACTTGCTTCTTACTGCTTTTCTGCTCTAGCCTGGGTCACCCATGGTCTGCAGTCTCTCACCAGGAAGAAAAAGTAGATAAGGACTTCTTCAAACAACTGGAAAAACACTATTGTTCACTGGCTCTGATCCTCATGAGGGACTACCGTGATATCTTCTGGAAGGACAACATTTCAGAGTACAAACTATCAAGGAAAGTTATGGAGTACTGTGATAATAATTTCCTCACAGAAATGACTGAGGAGCCAACAAGGAAAGTGCTTTGTTGGGCTGGACACTAATACAGAAGAACCAGACATAGATAGATGTGAAAATCATGCAGTGACCATGGAATTCAAGATCTTGAAAGCATAGAGAAGGGCAAAAAGCAGGACAACACTGATTTTCAGGAGAACAGACTTTAACCACTTCAGGAATCTGTTTGGAAGATTCTTAAGGGGCACTTCTTAGAAGTTCAAGAAAGGGTAATCAGAAGTCCTGGACCTGGGGAGGAATAATCCAAGGCACCAGTACACTGAAGGCAAAGTAGCTGGAAAGCAACTTCAGGACTTGTGGGTCAGTGTGGACACCACATTCAACATGAGCCAGCAATGTACCCTTGCAGAATAGAAGGCTGGCCAGATCCTGGGGTTTTTTATGAAAATGACCAACAACAACACAAAGGAGGTGAATCTTGTTCTGTGTTCAGCACAGATGAGGCCACATCTAGAGTACTATATGCAGTTCTGGGCTGGATAGTCCTTACAAGTCTAAACCATTCATTCTACATTGTTTGTGAGGCTATATGAAAAATCTCAATAAAATTAAAGCAGTCTACAATTTTCACTCCACAAAATAATCCTGTTCTCATTTTCCTGCTACTGAAATAATTCTGCCAATAAAAATTTGTTAATAAGAAGTCATTTCAGATGGAGTCTCAGTTAACAAAAGAGATAAAACCATCTTATTCCTTTGTAATTTTAAATCTGAGTCATTAAGAATAATAATTAAATAACACATTTAAGGCAGTTTAGACAAAAATGTACTTGCAATTAGTAGTAAATTGCAGTAAATGGTAACCTTTTCAAAGCCACAATTTATAAATAAGACTACATTCATCAGGAATTACTTCTAATTCTAAAGGACTGTTTGTACATTGAAATTCAGGGGATCTTACTGTCCTGTTTTTCTCCTTCAGTTTTCTGAGATATGGACCTTGTGAACAGGTAGTATTTTTTTACAGCAAGTGGTCTTGAGCAATGAGAAAAATCAGATATATTAAGTGACAGCTCATTACATTTATAATCAACTTGTAACAGAACTTTTGAGGAATTTAACAAATTTTAACAAGAATTTAACAAATTAAAAGAAACAACAAAACAAGAAAAAAAGAATGACACTAACATATACCAGTAGGCTGGCATAATTTTCAAATCATACAACATGTGCAGTCTGCAAAAGTGAATTTTTTTATTTTTTTTTCTCAAGGCAACAGGTGATCTCAGTGGTATTCTTCCTCCTTGTTTGTCTATATTTTGGTGTAATATCTATTATTATAATGTAATTTCATAGCAGTTTGTTAGGACATACATGATGTTCCATGTTATCAAGAAATAGTGTCAAACTAGCCCTGTGAAAATGCAAAAACATAAATGAGCATCAATGTCAGACCTCTATTGAACTGAACATGAAACTATGGCAATGTACAAAAAGCACAGAATTCTCCTGAGAGGCAAACGTCCCTTATTCAGAAAAATTGTTAAAAACAGCCAGATGTGAAGTGAATGAGAAATTCTATGTAATGTAAGCATTTGCAATGCATTACTGACTGTGTTGGAGAATAGTGCAAACATTTACAGAGTACTGTAAGAAAGAGTAGAGATATGTGATAGAAATATTACTGAATAAGACGTTAGCCAAATGGCTGTGTTCTTTAACAGGTATTTCTGTCAGTATTGTTATTTTTCCCCTACAGAAGACTGTAATCTAAAATCCCAGTATTTGTAAGTACATATTGAAGAGTATTTCAAGATATGGAGAAAACCTACAGAAAATAGCAAACAGGAAAATTAACATCACAAGTAGGGTAGTTAGCATGTGTCACGATCCGTGACCTATTATATCTCCTTATTGGAGTGTATTAACTTATCAGGATTTGCTGAGAGATCCACACATGGGTATCGCCTCACACAGAGGATACAAGAACTTATGTCCTGACTTTTTTGAGTGAATAACTCGCTCAGTGCTTACTAAATTTCTAACAACAGCAAGGTTTATTGTGGGGAAAACAAAGCAATTTGGGGCAGGAGGTTCAAAAGGAGTGATTACAACACATTAAACATATATGGGTACACCTTAGTTACACATCTTATTCACGTGAGGGAAGCAGAGGGGAGGGATTTGCCCGAATGGCTGGATTATATTTTCCCCTATAAGCTGGGGTAGCCGGAATTGTCTCACCACGGCAGTGCAGGTTCGATGAGCTGGGTAGCAAAGAGGCTCCAAGCGCAGGTCGCCCCCCCCGCCC
>NW_009952149.1:1008255-1020223 GCF_000747805.2 Chaetura pelagica | reverse complement strand
AGAGCCGCCTGGCAGGCAGCTCCCAGCAGCGGGGACGGGCGGCAGCACGCGGCAGGAACAATGGCGGCGGCAGGCTGCGGGTGTAGACGACCGCCTCGAACACACGAGGAGAGAGCGAGAGAGAGAGAGAGGGGCGTGTTGCGCTGCCTCTCTCATGGGGTTCTTCGGCGCCAGTTTTGCATTTCCGGGCTTTTCAGCCAATCAGACGGGACCTAGTCCTGCCCCTGCTTCCGGCCACGGCTCCTCCCCTGCAGCAGCTGCTCCCCCCCCCATACACACAGAGGGGGTTCAGTGCCGTGTGGAGACACCGTGTTAAGTCAGTTTTGTCGGCTGACTCAAAGGACATTTCATGTTCGTGTAAGGAAATACCTGGTCCTTCACAGCATGTACTGGTGTTACTGATTTGCTTGGTAGATGAGATGTTCCCGGTTTAAAAAAGAAACAAAACACATATATATTTCTAAGAATTTAGAAATTATACATTACAATCTACAATCATATAGTTCTCCACACATATAAACAAATAAAAAACTGGCATACAATAGCTAATTTTAATCTAATTCAATTTTCCCAATGGGGTTCTGATAATTATATTAAGTACCATGTGTATTTTTCATATTGTGAACCTTCCCATTAGACAAATAAGGTTGCATTCACAATAAAAAAAATGCATTTCATGTGTCAAAAATACACACTGAAGACTAATTCAAAACCAAGATAGTATTTTCTTTCTCTGCCAAAGACTTCATATATTTGAGCTAATATATTAAGAGTTTGTCCTTTGTCTTAGGTCATGGTTAAGATTTTTGTCTACTATTCAAAAAAGTGAACACATTTTAAAGACAGCAAAATTATTATCTTAACTCCCCAGCTTTCAACATTTTGGAAGATGAAATCTCAATTTGTCATTTAGAAAACTGAATTTTCTCTTTTAGAATAGTCTGGTTTATTTAATACCTTTTTTTTCCCCCCCCCCCCCTCTCCTCAATGTTTTTAAGACTTCTTATATACCTGTAATCTCTTTTAAAGTTGTCTTTAGCTCCCTATCAAAATACATTCTTAATAACACTCTTAGATCAGGAACTAAGCAATTTTAGTTCGAATTTAAGATTTTAATTTCTCAGCAAGTATTGAATAACCATCTTTGTTGAACTTTTCAATGTTTTCCATATTATATTTTTCCTTACTGGATCTTTGATGAAGGGTATAAAATAATTACTGTATTTCTCCTACTCTTTTGCCAAATAGCATGCTTACTCTAGCAGATAACTGAATACTAAATCTATAGTCATGGAGATGAAAGTCTTATATTAATAACCCAATCTCAAATATTCCAGAACTGAATATTTCCATAGCAGAGAACAAATTTTAAGAGATAACACATATCTAATAATTTTTGTACCCTTTATTTGCACATACATGTGGAGTTCAAACTACTCAGGGAATCCTACAGAGGTGGTACCAAAAACATGTTTTCCATTAGATCCTCTTTTTCTTTCTCTGTCTCTTACAGTCTCATGCAGCTAAACCCACAGTTCAGCTGATTTCTCTCTCTCTAGCAACACATCAACTCATTCTCCCTTCTTTCACCCTGAGAAACAGTATATTCAATATAGAGTATGTAATATATACATAATATATTAAATATACATAATTTGTAATATATAGTATATAATACATAATATATCCATATAGTAGAATATACTACCCACTTGAGATTAGTGTGCTGACTGTTTGTATTCCTTATGAAATAAGAGGTGAATTACTTTCCTTACATGTTCTAAAGATGGCAGTGTGGCTCCCACACAAAGACCTTACACAAATGATATATATGGTGTGTCAGCGTGAGAAGGAGATACCTTGAAGCCAAATAGAAACTATAATGGGTATTCTGACTCACTCAGTGACTTTAACACTAAGAGAGATTAAAATGTACTGAAATCTTAAGCTACAGAATGAAAAGATTCCCAAGAGTGTATGATTACAGCAAGTTGTCAGGATTCTTTGTTATTAGTTTGATCATGTAAGTGAGAAAATTTAGACAATGTATGTTATTCTAAAACTAGAAACTACAATCTTATTTACTCTAAGTTTAGGTTAATATATAGATATGACTATATATATACACTTTGTCCACCTTTGCAAATGGATATTGCGCTGTAGCCTTAAAATACCATGATGTATGTACTGATCGGAACGGAGTTTCTCTGTCTTCCACTTCTGTCTGAGTTATGAATCTTTTTTTTTTTTTTTTTTTTAATTACTTTATGCTCACAAGTATTGAATAGAAACCTGAAGATAATAATAGCAGTGCAGTTAATAGGAACATAAAAAGGAATCATCCATTGCTTTCTAATCCATTTCTTCAAAAAGCAGTCGATCCAAGATTTTATTTGACACAGCCATTGTAGACATCTGCTTTTTACATGTCTTTGCAACTGATGACTGCACAGATAGTCAATGAAGTTTCAGAATACAGACTGAGGAATGGTCCTGCTACAAGCAAAATATATGTACTCTGCTAGCAAATACAGAGGTCTTTATCAATGAATATGTGTGCACTGAAAAATGTTTACCCTTGCAAACCAAATTTGTAGTTAACATTTAAAAAAAAATTCCCAAACTAATTACAAGTTTAGCTGCATAATCCTACACTGATTTAATTGGTGATAAATTAAATTGATTTTTTTCTCTCAAGCCTGTTTTGCCTGGGGCAATATTTGGTGAGCAAGGCTTCGTTGCCCTTGTATCCACCCATGACCTTTTGATTGTATTTTCTCCTCTCTATCCCACACTGGGGGGAGACGTGAGTGGATGCACATTTTGTTGTTGCCAGCTGTGCCCAAACCACCACAGGACAGTCAGGCACTAGAGCAGGATTCCAAAACATTTGTGCATGCTCCATCATTCAAGGTTTTGGAGATTCAGACTGATGAAATCCCAAGCAACTGATCTGGCCTCACTGTGCTTTGGGAATCCTGAGGTCCCTCCAACTTGAATTTTCCTGTGAGACAAACGGTTTTTCAACTGTTTTGCTTCAGAATT
The DNA here is from genome assembly GCF_000747805.2 of Chaetura pelagica. NCBI lineage: Eukaryota > Metazoa > Chordata > Aves > Apodiformes > Apodidae > Chaetura > Chaetura pelagica. The sequence continues at coordinate 1,017,178 of NW_009952149.1, read as the reverse complement.
AACAGAGCCGCTTAGTAGTATTTTATCTGGAAAAGGAAGTAGGATTGAGAATGATTGTGTGCTTCCTCTCAGTGAAATGAATTGCAATATTACTGCAGAATAAATGGCAGCAGTTCATCATGTTCCTGAGGTTCTAGTTTGTATCAGAGACCTTTCTTCTCTCTGAGTGGTTAAGCTAAACTAGAGATGAATCTGAACCACAGAGCCTGGATAGAATTCTAGCACACTGAAAGGTAATGGAAACCCTCCCCCCACCCACCTGACTTTATTGGAATACTTTTTAAAATTCCACACCTAGATGATTCTAGTTTAGGTAAAAATCCAACTGAGAAACTTAGGAGAACAATTCTAACTTGCATTTCCTCACAGCTCCTTCTACTGGCTTGCTGTCCTTGCTCATTTTCTTATTCACAGAAGAAATCACAGAATCACAGAATCTTAGGCATTGGAAGGGACCTCGAAAGATCATCTGGTCCAACCCCCCTGCCAGAGCAGGATCACCTAGAGCACATTACACAGGAACGTGTCCAGGTGGGTTTGGAATGTCTCCAACGAAGGAGACTCCACAACCTCTGGGGAGCCTGTCCCAGTGCTCTGTCACCCTCACAGTAAAGCAGTTTTTTCTGATGTTTACGTGGAACCTCCTATGTTCCAGCTTACACCCATTGCCCTTTGTCCTATCACTAGACATAACTGAAAAAAGCCTGGCTCCAAATAATGAAGGCATTTACAGGAAAGGTAGGCAGAAGAGATGGAAAGAGCAAGATAATGTCAAAATTAAATTTAATGCTGATTAAAAATCCAACCCCCCCAAAACCATAGGAGATTACAGAGTAATGTATCTGAAGGAAACCTGCAAGAAAGCTGGAGAGGGACTTTTCACAAGGGCATGTCACAACAGGATGATGAGTAATAGCTTTAAACTGTAAGAGGGTAGTTTTAGATAAGATATTAGGAAGACATTCTTTACTTTGAGTGTGATAAGGCACATGAATACCTTGCCCAGAGCACTTGTGGATGGCCTCTCAATGGAAGGCCTGATAGTATGGGGCTTTGAGCAACCTGATCCAGTAGAAGGTGTCCCTGCACAGGGAAGGGGTTTGAAACTAGATGATATTTGAGGTCCTGACTGAACATGTTAAATGTTGCTGGGTAGAAGAAAATCAGTGTTTTCCTCTCATACAAGAGTTTTCTCAGAAGACATATATTTAGATGAAAGCATTCCTACAAATATAAGTTCAACTGTGTACTCTGAATTTTTTGTTATTTTATACTGGGTTTTTCTCAGAAGAAAGACTTCACACCAAAATGGATCCCTTATTCTCTATTATTTCTCAAGGAATATTACTAGTAATAGTATAATTTTTGTTCAGCTAACCATTGTTAGATGTCTGAATATCCCACTTTGAGTGGCAGGTTAGACTACAGTACCTCCTGAAGTCCCTTCCAAATGCAATTATTTTATAATTCTAAGAACAGATATTTTAGCATTTCTAAGGATACATGGAGCCAGTGCTCCAGAATTATAATAGCCAAATTTCCCACACAGTATAAGTAAGTTATATTTCTCTAAGACTGTTTCTCATACACATACAGAGTTATAAGCAAGCATTGCTATGCACACCTATGTGTATGTACATTTTTAAAACATACTACTTATAAAATGACATCATTAATTATGGACTTGTTAAGAAAAGTGACTATTATCATAGAACCATCAAGGTTGGAATAAACCTTCAAGATCATCAAGTGCAAACATCTGCCCTACAACTCCCAACCACTTAACCACCTCCTGAAACACCATGTCTACCAGTTTTTTGAGCACCTCCAGGATGGTGCCTCTAACACCTCCCTGGGCAGCCTGTTCCTATGCAAGGTATATATTTTTTTCTAATTTTGGAAAGTTATATTTCCTTAATTAGTATACAACATAACTTGAAAATTATAAAGTCACAATAAGATCATCCTCAAATTGTTTGTTGAATGTTTTTCGCGTAAAACCAACCAACCAACCAAAAATTCCACACCCTCTTCCCCCCTTATTTTCTCCTTGTACATATTTGCTTTTTCATTTGCTATGTGTTGTAATGGTGAGGACCTAATGATCAATTCCTGATACCAGCAGCAGACACAAAAATGTCTCCTTTTGTGCCTATCAGTGCAGTGGATGTTCTTGTCTTAAAAGATGCACTTGCTAGCTTTGCAGAACCTTCATTCAGATGAATGTTGCATCAGTAGTAGATGCAGTAGATGGAATTATTTTTGCTTTACATCAGTTTGAGACATACACAAATATAAAATATTTATTTTTACAGCAGTTGTTCCAAAAACTGTGATAACACAAATACCCTGTAATTCAAATGCATGCCATTGTTGTACATTAAAGTGTACTACAGAAAGATACCATAAAAGGAGGAAAGATAAATAAAGCCCCCCACACCCTCACCCCCTTACTGAAAACACAAAGAAAAAAAACAAAAAACCAAGTTGTTTGAGTTTGGTAGTTCTTACCCTGAAAATCTGCAGGATATTCTTCATCTCTTTCCTTTTTGTGAATCTTGCCTAGCACTCTGCCAGGTAATTACGACTCCAGAGGATTGATGTTATTTTAGGACTCGGTTCTTAGGAAAGTATTCTAAGGATTTATGGATCTTTAAACAGCAGTAAGGTATAGATAAGCTACTTGATTCATACAGAAGAAAAGCACAAACTTAACCAAATACTTTCTAGCTCCTGAAAAGGCCTTCAGAAATCAAATCAGAGAATAAGAAAACAAAACAATTAAAATATTATTTATTAGTACAACAGTTTTAGACCATTAACTATTGCATGTATGTATGTTCATTTACAGAATTAATTACAGAAAGAATGCACAGATTTTCTTGATTAAAGAAAAAGATTCTGTACTAATTACAAGTCCATAAATGTTAAATTCATAATAAAAACTATGTGAACAAAAATAAAGAAAAGCATACACCAAGATGTGATGTGTCTTACACCAAGATATGTCTGTCCTGGGACTAGTACTGTTTAAATATCTTCATCAATGACACAGACAGTTTGATCTCATAAAAAGTCCAACTCCACCAGGCACTGACCCCCTTCAGTTGAAAAGGAGATCCTAGAAGCTGATCCCCTTGATTCACCCTCTGCATCTCCTTCCCAGCCCTTGGGTCTCATTATTCCAAAGTGACTCCCAAGTTGCTCTGATTAGGATTTTGGTTCCTCCCACTTTTTATTTTTCTTTTGTGTATTAGCAGTTACTTTGTTATTACCTTTTATTGTTGAAAGAAAAAAAACACAACAAAAAAAATATTCTAGAGGCTGAGCCATAGAATAATACTGTTACACAAATTACAACATAAAAATGCTAATAACGTGCAATGAATTTAGGCATGTAAACCGTCACACACATTTCAGTAGTATTTACTAAAACATTTAAATTAAACATGCATCACATCTGATGTCTACATAGGATCTGCAAAAAAACCTTAATTCTGATCAAACAAGGTAACCAATGTAAAAGATAATTCAATTTATCTTCTTTTTTTCTATTTTATTTTTTTTAAGGCATTAATTCTCCTTAGTTCTCCTTTCATCAATGCAAGAGTCTTGAAAATTAAAATATGACAGAAATGTTTTCCTCCATTTTCCCCTAGTCATCTTCAAGGAAACAAACAGCTCTAGCAATACAGAAAACAGAGCAATATTGACAACACTCAGGCAGAACAAAAGTCACTACACAGAATACAATATTAGCTAAATTAAATATAAACTGACTGGTCAATTTTAAGACAGTAGGAGTAAAATGGTACATTTCATGTTGATAATTCACTTTTTTTTATCCCATATTGTGTAACACTTATTTGAAAATCCTATAATTTGCACACTTTGGATCATGCTCTGTTTTTTGATTCCTACCTAATCCTTTCCCCTGGAGTTAATGTAAAGCTACTACTGCCTTTGATTCTAGGATAGTCCAGGGAACCTGAGTTTTGCCATTACTAGTAAAAGCCAGAGGAAGCAGAGACATCTGCAAGGAAGATTCCAACACAGACAGTAAGAAGCTTTAGTATAAAAAATTTGATGGTAGTGTTAAGGGTGGGTTTCTATATTAATGAGATAGTCTACTACACTGTTAGAACATTATCTAGACTACAGTATATTTGCTCTATGTTGATGGTGTGTTCTCTTTTGCCTTAAAATGGCTTTGAATATAAGACCAGTTACAATGTAGTTAGCCTAAACAACATAAGAATTCTTAAGCCTAGGAGAAAAGAAAGTGTTGACAAAAGTAAGATGCTGTAAAAAAAAGACCCCAGGTTTTTTTATGTGTACGGTAAGAAATTACAGGACTGTGAATTTCAGGTAAAGCCATGTGACTGCTGACAGTACTGAGAAGAATTCTTAGCATATCCAGTCACTTTTAAACAAATTTTACTCTCTGATCTGTTCTTTTTTTCATTCTTATGTATGACAGCACTAGATAAAGGTACTTTTCATTACTTTAAATAAATTTAAATAACATAAATTTTGGGGCATCTTTATCTTTTGACACGAGGTCTGGAATACTGGCAGAAATCAGGAGAAACTTCCCTGAATGGACTCAAAAGAAGACACAGAAAAGGTTTCACGGCCACAGTCTGGCATGCACGGTAAGTACAGAGAAATAACACGGAGTCAACACCAGAGAAGAAAGCAGCTCAGTACCAGGATATGCTGTTCATTTGTTTTGCATTAGGAGATAGTGAATGAATTAATGATGTATTATACAGAAACACAGAGAGAAAACTCAAGAACAGATTATAGATTCGAGCTTCATCTAGACTGACAACTGCAAGACAAAACCACAATGCATCATTGGAACACAGACATATCTGACTTTACATTCAAAGCCTTACTCGAATAGTAAAAAACTATTCTGTGGCTAAAATGTAGTCAGTCAATTTGGAGAACCTAAGTGCTCAGGAGAAAGAAATAACTCTAAATATTTTTCTTTAGAAATGTTGAGTGCCACACACAGAAATTGTGAAACTCCAGAAAATCCATGACTGTTTTAAATTAGCAGTTCACTTCCCTTATGTTTCTTTCAGATATGGATGACTGGCTATCTATATCTACCTCAATAACAGTTTTTTTTTTCCCTCCTTTGAAATGACCATTGCTTCTTTTCCATTCTTTTAGTCATGCAATTAGAACCAAACATTCCTCCACATACTAATCTGCAAAGTAACTCAACCCACAACACCAACAAAGAAACCAAGTAAGCAACACCTTTTCAAAAATTCCTGTTCATGTATTAAATCTTGATGTAAAGCATTAACTATGGGCAGTGCTTTTGTGTGAGATGATTCTGTTGTTCAACTTCCAGCACAGCAATAAAGTATTTAATTGGCAGGAGGACAATATATCAACAAAATCACTAGTGCCACTTAAAAATATCAAGCTAATCTGAGAAATGAACACAGCAGTAGAAAACAGCTTTTATAAGGATTAAAAAATGCAATGATTACAGGTATTTGTTGTTACCAAAAGATTCCTTTCCTCTTAGAGCTTCAGCACAATTATAGGATAGCACATAGAGGGAAAAATGGGAAGATAATTTTGGAAGTGTGCATAAATAAAAGGTACATGTTTAGCTGGAAGGCTACATAAAAAGAAAAGTCAGATATGTTTAGCAAAATCTTTCTATTCCTTCTCATTATAATGCGAGGTAAAATTCCTTTTTTTTATAAGGGGTTTTATTTTTTCTAGCTACTGAGTTACAAATTTTTACAAGTTTTATAATTGTTACTTTTGCTGCAAATTACTAAGTATGCTTTCCTTCAGCAGGCCTACCAACAATGTTTTGTGACAGAGAATTACAAAAATTTACCTGTGACCTTACTTTGTAGGAAAAGGCAGTAAGTGGTCAAATAACAGTTGTTGCGGAATTAAAAGCTTAAAATGTACACTGAGACAGAATTTTCCTGCAGCAGTGTGTACTACAGAATCTATTTTATAGAACACTACACAGAACATAAAATTATTTTCTTTCCCCATTGATCAGAATGTCACATGTAGCATTTCAAATGCAGTGGACCTCAATAATACAGGAAACTTCAAGCTAGTATTAAGTGGTTGAATAGAGTCCAATATTACGTCTCTTCACTACTGACCTCAGTCACTGAACTATGCAAAACTGAAGAATTTCAGCTGTCCAGTGGGAGCATTAGTGAGTGCTTTTTTTCCCAAAGGAACAATTGTAAAATGCAATTGACTCCAAAAGGAAACTGCAAAATAAGTCTGCCAACAGTTTTAGATCATAAATACGATATACATTTCAAAGGGTGGTTTTATTATTTTTTCTTTTACTGTTCTGGTTTTGTTTTGTTTCTTGTAGAAGACCTAAAAAAATAGTGATTTTCTTGTTTCAAGTCCTGCCATTTGTGTAAAACAACAAATGTAATGTAACACTAATATGTCTTAAAAACTGAAGTGTGAGAGAAAATGTATCATTAGATGTTACTCACAGTTTTTACTAAAAAAACATCATATGCCAATTTATACCTTAAAAAGTATTTGCTTAGCAAGGCTCTGTACAAGTCACTATTACTTTATGTTTTTAATTATTGAGATCTATAATAATAAAATATGACAATTTTTTGTTTTGTCAGTGCAGTTGTTATTTTGTTTCTTTCATTTGCATTACTACTAGGCTTGTAAGGAAAGACAAAAACCCAAGAGAAACAGCTCATTGACTCTAACAGACAGTTGCATGTAGGTAGAAACAATTTCAGAAACTGAAGCAATCCTTGACCAGTATTAGGTAAGGCTTTCTTACAAAAGGTAAGGTATACAGTGAAGACAGATGTGCTATGAAGGAAGAACAAACAAACCCCCCTACAAAAACAAACAAAACAAAAAAATAACAAACCAAACAAAACACAAAAAAACCCCACAAACCCACAAAACAAAGAACCAACCCAAACAAACACATCCCAAACAAACAAAGAAACAAGCAAACAAAAAAAATTAAAGGAAAAACAAGTATTTGAGTTCTACTCTCAGTTGTAAACAGGCACACTGGGATCTGGAATTGCAGGTTATACCCTGCTAATGTCAGAAGTACTGTGTTTATTATATTCATATAATATACTAAAAGCATAATACCATTATTCGGTGACTATTGAAAACGCTTAATAATTACTGACCACTTTGATGTATTTTTTTCTTGGGGGGACTGGCTTACTGAGAAACAAGGACACTTTCTGATGTCAAACTGGTTAGCCAAAAACTGAGCCATTTTACAATATCAATCATTGTCAATACCTTAAAAGATAGAGTGTCTGTTAGTTTTGAAAAAAAAAAAAAGGTAATAAAAAAATTGATATTTTTTATCTCCTGAATTTGAGAGGCAGATTGCGTTTTGTTCTAAGTTAGAGGCCTTTTTCTCTTCTTTTTAAGAAGTCTGTTAAATTTCCCTCCCAGTATCTCTCTTTTCAAAATAAAAATTCTACACATTTAGTATTTGTTTGTTTGTGGGTTTTTGTCATTTGTGGGCTTTGTGGGTTACACAAAGGTAAATAGCCATACAGACGTTACAGTATCTGGATGAAAACTCTTTCAGATTGTTTTCATAATTACTCATGTGACTCCTGAAAACCAGTTGTCCCCTTTCCAAACTTTCTGCAGATTATGAGACTTGTTGACCATATGACTGCATCTCAGACCCCTGCAAAATGGAAAATAAATTTGATTCCTGCCTTTCAGAGTTTTATCTTGCTTTCTTATTTATATATTATGTAGCTCATTACTTGGGGAAAAGAAAAAAGTGTGAAAATAGCTAAGATGTCAGTGAAGTTCATGAAAGCTTACTGTTTTCAGAGAGATGCATCAGAATAATTTAAGATGGATTTTAAACCTCTATAAGTTTAAGCCTATAGGGCTTAACAAGGATAATGTGGATCCTAAATTTCAAAATAGCTTAATTGGTTTTAAGTCTGAAACAAGGAGAAAAAAAATCTATTAAAATGAAAACTATCTACCTAGGGAGCTAAAGTCAAGGAACCCTACTGATTTTAATCAGATACAAGTTAACATTATGTAATTTCTCAATACTGAAAATGTGAGGACAAACTGGCATAACAGGATTGCTTAAGAGAACTTTGCACATTCAAGCTACAACTCCAGTAATTTAATTATATATTTTAATGCATCCTATTCAGTTTTTATGGCTCCTGTGCACATTTCATGTTATTTAATAATTTGCAGTTATAATGGGTAAATATTTAAACTGTTGTAACCTGTCATAGGACTTATATATTGCAGAAAATACTATACCAGGATCCCCTCAAAAGAGGATGAACATTGCAGCACACCAGGCAATGGCAGTGATGACCCTACCTAAACTGTCCTTGACAGTCAACACCTCAGCACAGTGTGCTGCTTTTCCTGTACTTATTGAGCACCAAATCAGATGCAGACCAAGTAACGGACTGAACAAAATCACTAGGCCTTTATGGACATTCTATGGACATTCATTCAATGAGGGTAGCTCACAGACAAAGGGAATGATACCATGGCAAAGGACAGGAAGGAAGGCGGTGGTTTATGTACTGGACAGTGCAGAACCTGGCAATTATATAAAGGGTGTGGATTGTACTGGGTCTGACTGGGATAGATTTATCTTTCTTCATAGCAGCCTGGATGGAGTTGTGTTTTGGATTTGTTAGCAAAAGTGTTCATAACAAATCAATGTTTTTGTGATCGTTGAGCAATGTTTTAAAAATGTCAATGCTTTTTTATTTTTCCCATATTGCTCCCCAAAAGGCCTCTTCCCTCCTGTAAGTAGGCTAGAGGTGAGCAAGGAGGAGAAACAGCCAGGAGAGCTGACCTAAACTAGCCAAGGGGGTATTTCATATCATATCTTGTACTCAGCAGG
>NW_009952149.1:991069-1008161 GCF_000747805.2 Chaetura pelagica | reverse complement strand
CAGCAGGAAAAGCTTGAGGAAGAAAGGAATAATTTGGGATGTTCACAGTTACCACGTTTGTCTTCCCAAGGAACTATGACGTGTAATGAGGTCCTGCTCCTCAGGACATCACTAACATCTGTCTGTTGATGGAAGTGATGAGTAAAAATTCCTTCATTTTGCTTGCATATTCAGCTTTTGCTTCAGCTTTGAAACTGCCTTTATATTGACCCATGCGTTTTCTTACCTTCTTTTTATTTTGTCTTCAACCCCCAGGAGAAAGGAGTGATAAAGTTATTTGGTGAATGCTTGGCTGCTGAGGACAATCCCTCACAGCAGCTTAATAATAAAAGTAGCAATTACTTTAAATATTGAAATATGGGATTCTACAAATTGCATTTTCCATTATAAAGAAATCTGAACATTAGAAACTATAGGGAGAAATGAATGGGGGTTTTTGCATTTATTAATGTAAAAGTCCCATTTAAATACTGCTGAACATAAGTTATTGAAAGAATTGAATGAAGACAGTTGGGTCCTCTGGGCACCTCTACAGCAATGATAATGCCAAATCAATAAAATAAAACTCTTTACTACAGTCCCTGATATAGTTCCAAGACAAGGCAGGAGAGCAAGTTACTGAAGGTAAATTTTTTAACAAGTCAGATTCTGTAATTGTCTTCTGTCCACCAGGAAAAAGGACGCCTTTTTTTACATTATTACATTTTTTTATAAGGTTGATTAGGTTTTCTATAAGAAAATAAAAATTAAAGACAAGTTTTGTCAGGTTTTTAATAATAGCCTAGGTAAAACTGGACTGTAGTATCCTAGTGAAGGATTACTCTTGTAAAATATTTACTATGGCCATACTGAAAAACTGTGTGACCCAGGTAACAGAAGGGAGACCTTGTCTTCCTGTCCTCAGAGTTTTTTTCATGTATTAATCTAAATAAGCAATGTGTCATTGTACTATCAGTAATATTACAGGATCTGATCATGTTTTGTTCTTGAAGTACAAAACTGAAAGAGAAGGTAATGCACTTAGCAGAAAGCCAGTCTTCAAGGAAATTTTGGTTATTACCGTGTTTTGAGGTTCATGAATCCTGCTTGTCTGACTGAAGCTGGTTTTAGAGCTTTTTCTCCGTGATCACTTTTCTTCCATATAGTAATGTCTGAGAAAATATAATCAAGTGTAAAATACTGAAATAATACCTATATACTCAATTTTATTTTTGATAGTGAACACTTAAAGAAATTTCTGTAACATAAATGTCTATTATTTGCTTCAATAAAAGCAGTGGGAGAAAACCATGAATATCTGGATATTCAAATTCAGAATGCATATAAAACTTATAAGAGTAACTATACAGAGTCTCTTGTTTAATGTAATGCTCACTGAGGAAAATGGAATAGTTTCTTAATGAAAAAAAAAACAGCAATGAACAAATGAGGAGCGATATTGGCTCTGGTTAGCTGCTCAAATAAATGAAAAAAATATTAACAAACTCATATATATGAATCTAAAAAATCATGTAAACCCAAGTTAACTAATATGATAGATTTTAGATATAGTGTCTGAACTACAATATAAATATATATTAAATTAATCAGTACTTGCATAAAATTACTTATTTAAAGTAATATTTCTTACAATTGTAAAGGTCCTTTTGAACACATTTCATAATTATGTTAAAATGCTTGCTTATTGCAGTAATACTCATTAAGTTATTAGTGCCCACCTTCCACAGTGGACACTTCCCACAGGCTTTAGCTGTCCAAGATAAAGATAGAACCAAAATGACTAATATACGCTAGCAAGAAGAAAAATAAATGAGATAAATTGTTTATAAGGACATGGAATACAAATTTGCATCATGAAAAGAAAGAATGAGAAATAGAAATAAATATATCATGTCACTTCTGAGTAGACAACGAGATGTCAAAAGTGACCATATAAACCAAGAAATTATTTAGTTCCATTTTACATTAGTTTAACAAGGTAAATTGAAAAGTTCTTTAACTGGAGTGAAATAATCACATGCATCTGTACCACTTGAGATAAACTGATTGAATTATAGCCCTTAGGACTGATGGGACCATAAGCCAGGGCTGAGTTCTCACTAAGAATAAATAAAAAAGCCCCAATTGCCCTAAACTGGACAACGTTAGAAGAGATGTAGCTAACAAATGAGGTAAGTTATTAACACCTTCTACCCTGTCAAGGTGAGACCACACCTGGGAAAGTTTTGAACCTCAACTTCTAGAGGAATTTCAGGACACTTGCAAGTGTTCAGTGGAAGGTTACTAAAGTGTTCAGGCACCTTGATTTATTCATTCTGACTCAAAAGTGTTAAGAGTTTAAGAGCTGCTCTGAAACAGTGGCCATAATGTATGTGGGAAAAATATTTGCCAGGGACAAAAAAGGCAAAAAAAGGAACAACAGAAAGAAAAAGACAAAGGTCATGGCCCTGGAATGAGGTGACAGAGGGCAGTGTAGAATCTGCATCCTTTGAGGCTTTTAAGACTCAGCTAGCCAAAGTCACAGTGACAAGATCTCATGTTGGCAGCAATCCTATTTTCAGGCTGGATGTTGAATCCAAATTCAGATATTTCTTCCAAGCAATGTTGCTGTGATTCTATGAAATGAAGGAAACAGAAACCAACCAACCAACCAAAAAAAATTCCTTGGGTGGACAACCTAGATATAAAAAAACCCAAAGGATATTTCTCCTTGTACTGAGTCAACAATGCAGGGTCTCAGGGCTTGTTTGAACTTGCTTTGGTCTGAGCTGTTTTTATGTTTGAACAGCTGGCTGTTGGTCAAGTGACCTGTGAGGCCTCACCTGTTTCAGCTGTCAGTCTGGATGAAAGATGGTGAGAAGGAAGTAGATTGCTGAGAAAACATAAAATATCTTCAAGTGAACCCCAGGACTAACGATGTAGAAACCTGCTGCACAGACACCATGCTCCACTTTTCAGTGAAGAGTGGAGAAGTGATCACGACAGTGTGTTGTAACTGGAAGCAAGCAGCCAGGCCTGGCTGCTCCATATGGGAAGGTGAGCTGAGTGCCAAGAGTTATAGCAGATAGGACAGAGTTGTGACCTCATCTGCAAGGCTCCAGATAAAGGGCCAGAAATTCAGGGTCAGGATCAGGTCTGATAATGGTATTCATAAATTTCTGATTTTGCCCAGAAAATGAAGTCTGCCATTATCTGATTTCTTTGTTTGTTTGTTTTTTGTTGGTTTGGTTTTGGTTTGGGGTGGAGTATTTTTTGTTGTTGTTTATTTTTAAACTTTAAAAAATATATTTAGTTTTAGTTATAGAGCTATATACTTAAAAATTCCTAAAATTATAATGCGAACATGGAAGTATTTGAGACACTACACACTGCAACATTTTGAATGGACAAGTTTTAGTTTAATTATGAATATGTGGTAGGTTGACCTTGGTTGGATTGCAGGTGCTCACCAAGCCATTCTATTACTCTTCCTCCTCCTCAGCTGGACAAGGGAGAGAAAATATAACAAAAAGCTCATGGGTTGAGATAAGGACTGGGAGAGATCACTCACTAATTGCCATTATGGGCAAAGATATCTCTTGGGGAAAATTAGCTTATTTTACCTAAATTCAAATCAGAGAAGGCTAAAGGGAAATAAAAACAAAGCTTAAAACACCTTCCCCCCCATCCTTGCCTTCTTCCTGGGGTTAACTTTATTCCCTATTTCTCCATCTTCTCCTGCTACGTAGCTCAGGAGGAAGGGGAATGGGGGTTTCAGCCAGTTTGTCACATGTTGTGTCTGCTGCTCCTTCCTCCTCACTCTCCTCTTCTGCTCCAACACAGTGTTTCTCTCATGGAAGACAGCAGTTTATTTCCCCTTCTTTGATACATTATCACAGTTGCTCATGGGCTTGGCCTTGGCCAGCACTGGGTCATTGGTGGCAGCTGGCATTGTCCCTATTGGACATGGAGGAAGCCTCCTAGCAGCTTCTAGCAGAAGCCACTCCAACCCCCTCAACTGCCAAAATGTTGCCATGGAAATCCAATACAGCATAGTACCAAAACAGAAACCAATACTCCGAAAGTGGAAAGTCAGTGATAAGAAACGTATCTAAGCACCATCATCATGGACACTTTCTTTGTAACTTCAGTTTTTTCAATTTTATGGCTATTATGCATCCTCAGAATTTTAGTGTGGAATTTATGCACTAAGGGTAAGTTAACAGCACTGTTGCAGTAAGAGTGACCACATGAAACACATCCAAATCGTAGAAATACTGGACTACAGAGACACTAGCATAAAAATCTTTGTAGGTAACTGAATTTGGTTGGTCCAGTGGTTCTGAATAATTCTGAAAACATTTGAAATAAAATTAATTCTGAGATGATGTTACTTATAATTATATTTGATCTTGCAAAACTAAACTTCTTAGAGGTACTTTTCTTAGAAGGATGAAAAGAGGCATGCAAGTAAAATGAAGTAAAATTAAATAATGTAGGAGTTCTGCAGTTTCCATAGTTTTCCATTAGTTGAGACAGTACCTTTATTTTCTATACTTAGCATTAACTACAAGTAACTTTTTTTTCATTTGAAGGATTGATGTTCATTTGCATAATTATAAAATTCCTAAGAACATGTAAGAATACATTAAACTACTACCTCCAACATTGGAAAGCAGCAATTCATGAGGCTGAGAGCTTCTTAACCTTCATTTTGCAAATATGAAGCTACAATAAAATCTAAAATAGAATCACCCCTGAGTTCATAGGCCTAAGGAGTATCCTCACTTTAAATAGGATTCAGAATATCAGGCTCCAGTAATTGCTGCAGGAATTTTATATTTTTAGAAATCCAGGACTTTAGGACATTAATTTTTTAAAAGTTTTTAAGAAAAAAAAATCTGACAAATGAACCTTTTTTCATATAAAAACTCTTCTTTTTTTTTTTTTCTCCTGACATTTCCTTTCAACTCCTTGCTATCAATCAATATTTTTAGCAAAATCAACTCTCCAAGGAGTGTAATCAGTCTTGATAACAGTATCATTTACTATCACTATGTAATAACAAGCAGACATTACACTACTGCAACTCAAATCAGAATCTAAATTATGTTTTCATTTTTGAGGGATTTTAGCAAACATTTATTTGTCATTAATCTGGTAGTAGGTTGTATGGTACTTTTGAAATGTCATGTTATTAAACTTTTGTGAACTGTTGCGGAGTACTGTATGAAATCCTGAACAGCCAAGTCTACAGACTAGTCTATAGCTATCACAGTTTTATTTTACATACATACATCATATTGCAATGCAACAAGGGAATTAAATTAAATTTGCTGCATGTTAGCTCTCCTCATCTGTTATTCTCATATAAATACCAATTGATAACAAATTAGGAACCTGATGACTGGGAGTAGGAAAATTCTACAAAATTAAGCTCATGTGTAGAGTTTACTGGAACAACAGGACACCTTTACAATGTATCATATCTAAAAGATCCCTGATAATATTTACTGGTTGTCTGTACCTTTTATTATAGTCCTATATATTTTGGTTTGGCTTCTAATTCTTTAAATGCAACTGCTGTTGTGACAGTTTCTCCATCTGTTTGCACGTTACTAATTTTGTTATGTTATAGTTGCCATTAAAAAGAAATTATCTGCTACTGTGTATATATATAAAATATTTTATATATATATATATATATATATATATATATATATATATATATATATGGTGGACAACTTTACCAAAGGAGCTTTGCTCCTTTCTATTCTTAAGGATGGACAGTTTCAATTAAAAAAAAAAAGAAAAAAAAACAGAAAAAACCCAGAAAACCTAGATACAGAGACGGAACATTCTAAACCCATATTTTTGTGGCACAGAGCCTAAATAAAGCAAACATTTACATGGGTCACTTGTAGTTCACTTACCTGTAGTACCAGTTGGTGAGGCAAAATTTCAAACACGGAAAAATAATGGAAATGAAAGTCTAGGCAACTATCAAATATGGTGTTTATTAGTAGTGTCTCGCATGTTTTGCACTGGAATTGTAAATTAGAAGAGAACAGCTACAGAAAATTAGAGAAAAATTCAATACCATGTGTCCAAGAACTATAATTGTTCTGGACTATGTCCAAACTTTGGTAGTAAAACTGAATTTAGATGTTTTTGAGGTAATGATATTACAATTAAGATTCAACATAATATCTATAAAAGAGGTGCTACCTAGTTAATTTTTATTGGATTCTAAATATTATTATATCTCCTAACACTGTATTAAAATATTATATAAAGTTATTTGATATCATGACTTTATAATGATATCTTGCAGGAAAAAAAGTATGCTTACTGTATCATTATGAGCTCATACAGGCAGAGGATAACAATTATGAATAAGCTTTGTTGCTACAGCTGAAAAGCATCTTCAAGGAGAAAAGACACTTTCCAAGGTTAAAGGGGTGATATATCAGTCCTAGTTAATGAAAAATAGACAGGTCTGCACATAATTTTTCTAACATGCTGGTGATTTCTAATTCAAACATACTTTATTATTACAAGCAATTATAAACATTTTTTCAAATTAAAAGACATAATTTCTAGATTAATTTTTCACTGTTTTTGTGATCCCAGTAAAATATTTAGGACTTGATCTCACTACCCTTAAGTAGTATAAAGAATCCCAACAAGATAAAAAATTTGCATGAACAAAGGTATCCCACCCAGATATTGAGGTTTTTGACAAATCTGATACACAGACTGTATTTATCCTAATGAACTTGCTGCAAATGAACTTTGGAAAACTGGATTTTCTCTTGATAAGGAATTCTACAACACAGCAGTGCAAAATATTCACCTAAAAATTAAAATTGCATATTAAAAAAAATATCTCAATTTGTAATATATTTTTTCTGGACCTACGAGAATAACAAAAAAAAAAAAGTTTAATTTGAATTTGATAATCAACATCTGGATATTAAATTGCTACAGACAAATTGGTTCATTAATATGGAATTTTACCGCAAGTACCTGTAAGCATCAGAACAGAAGCTTACAAATGAAGCTTTATGAATTGTACTCTATCCGTGAGCCTACTTAGAAGCTTTTTATCATTTCACAGATTATTTATATAGTCCAGTGATTATATTCAGCTCAATGGTGGTCAAATTAGAATCTTGATGTTCTGTAGGCAACTAAGTGTGAGAGTTTTAAAGGACTTTTTTTTTTTTTTTTTTCTGTAATCGAGCAATCTTTTCACAATTGAGTTATCTATAGTAATTTCATTTTAAATATTAATTATGAGAGTTTTTTCCATTTTTATTAATTATTTTACTGGGTTTTTCCATGCAAACTGAATTTGCATCTGTGTAAAATCATTACTAAACACAGTGAAAAGGTATTTTTCTTAACTTTAAATTTTGAAGTGTGGGAAGCAGTAATGACAGAGTGATGCTTGATGCTGAATATGGTATCTGAAGTTTGACTCATACTGAACCAGTTTCATGAATAACAGGAAGAGAACAAGCATCCTCCATCCTTCTCCCATGTACTTTATAGTATTTTCAATAGATAATCAATGCACATGCCAAAGGTCTTTAATTATTGACTTTTGTTCTCCCTTAAATTGCCAATGATTTCACAATTACTTTGGTTTATTTCCACTCAAGGTAAACTTTATCACTGTAACCTATATGTGGTGAAGCATGGAAACTCCAGGCATCCATTCATTGTATCATTTATTCTTCTAATTCAAGATTTAAAGTATCTTTATTCATTAAAATGGCCTCTTGAAATAAGCTTTAGAATAAAATTCTAACTGTTGAATATTAATTATATTTAGATTAGGAATACATTTGTTTAGGCCACCAGGGAAATTGATCCTGCACATCTGATCCAAACCAGTAAAATTTCAACATTTGTCTTATTTGAGGTATATAAGGATTTGACTAGACATCTTGCCTTTATTAAGGTACTTCTAGAACTGCTTATCATGTACCATGTGTTTAGTGTTGTGCTTGTTCTAGTATAGTCTTAATTGTGATTATTCTCTACAAGCACCTAAATGGAGACATCTTCAAAATTTGTATTTCTTTCAAACTCTACACAGCATATTTAGTTCATATTTTTCGCTTCTGCCACAAAATGCTTTGTTCAATCAAATGACAGGTAATTTCGTTAATCCAATGCCTTAGTCAATACAGTTTTAGGACTCAGTGAATAATTTAGGCTTTAGGATTTTTTTACTACATTGAAAGATGATGATGGATTAATAAGAAATCTGCATCTGAAGAAATTCCTCAAGGCCATTCTACTTTGAAAGAAATTTGCCCTCCAGAGAGCTTTCACTTCAGTCTAGATCCTCTATCACAATACAAACCAAAATGGATAAAACAAGGGGAATGGAACTGGAGCATCTGTAGCAACCATAATTCAGACATTGGTGAGAATCTGTAAGGATCAAGGTATTACAGAAAATATAACAAAAATTATATCCCTTGAAAATATCAGGGATTTCAAGTCAGTACAGTATGTTCCAGTTCAGTTTTCATTTGAGACTTCACTACTTAAAAATATCTTTTAAGAACTATTGGACTGGAGAAATTTGGTAGAAGGATCTTGGGAGGAATAATCCTATACATGGAGACATGCTGGCTGCTGAGTGGCTTAAAAACAACTGTGCAGAGAGACAGTCCAGCATAGGGTCACTAAGGTGGTGAACAGCCAAGATCATCTCTTCTATGAGGAAAGGCTGAGGGAGATGGAACCGTTTAGCCTAAAGAGATGGCTAAGGGGATCTTATCAATGTGTACAAATACCTGATGGGAGGGAGTAAGGAAGATGGAGTCAGGCCCTTCTCAGTGGTGTTCTGTGGCAGGTCAAGAGGCAGCAGGCACAAACTGAAACCTACTAAATTCCTCTTAAATGTAGAAAAACCCTTTTTGACTTTAAGGGTGGTCAAATGTTAGCATAGACTGTCCTTTTGTGGAGATACTAAAACTTACTCCTGAACAGCCTGTGCTAGCTGACTCTCCTTTGAGCTCAGGATTTGTACTGTATGTTCTCCAGATGTCCCATCCTACCAGAACCATTCTCTGATATTGTGATTCTATAATCCAATAAAAGGATCAAACATTATAATATTTATTTCTTAAAGTTGCAAGTAATTTTCTACTAAATTTAAATCACAAAAAAATATTTAAAATCTAATCTATTCTTGATGACTATAGTATTCATTTGATGTGATAAAACTCGGGGGGCGGGGGATTTACAATAGGAAAATATTATTTGAAATGTCAATTCTGCAGTCTTGTAAAATACAAAAAGCATACAAGGACTTTCAGGAACATATCCACCTAATTCATACTTCTACCTTGCCAAATTTCTTTTAAAAAATTAAATTTCTGGCCTCAAAGATTAAAAATCTGTTAAAATGAAGTAATTTTTTGCTTTAGAGATTAGTGATTTTCAATATATTTTACATTATCTTTCTTACTAACCACTAGCATACTTATGCAAATAAATCTACTTCTTTTTGCCGGACTGATATATATTAATTTCTCATTTACCTCAGGATTTTTCACAGTTCTAATAAATATTACTCTATAATTTCCATGTTCAATAACAGTGTCAAGTGAGCTGTTAAGATGATTCATGCTTATCCAAGCAAAATAAGTCAGTAAGCTGCTTTGAATCTTTCACAGGAAGATTTCTAGCCCAGCACTTGTCCCCTACTTTCTCATCCCCCATTATTTTGTGTCATAATGCATCATTACAGACCAATGTTTGCTTTTGTACAAGTCAGCAAAAAAGAAATTGCATAGCCTACATTGGCCTCCTTTCTTTACATTAGCTCTGTCAGGTTTGATTTGTTATTTTTCAGAATGTTTCAAGCACTGCCAACATGAGGGATTTTATCTTTCTTTAATTTGGGGGAGCATTAAATTTTTATTATTACTTCCACACAAGTGAGACAGCAGATTAATATTGAAATATTGATCTTTATTAAGGATGTTTTATTCAAGAGACTGTGAGATAGTGTGTCCTATGTTTGGAACAAAGGTTTTTGATGCGTTTATATTCAATGTTTTCTTCATATTAATAGAATAGCTTAAGACCATTGATTCTCAGTTTGTTTTCAAATCACTATTGGAATTTTCTTACCCAGAATATTAGCTGACTGAGATATATTTTGTAAAAAAACCCTGAGATATATGGTACAAAAACATGAAATATTTTTTTTCGGTGATATTAAAAAATCTGTCTGTGATAGAGTTTAATTTCTTTATGGTAGTTTGTATGGGGCTATTTTGGGGATTGTACTGAAAAGAATGTTGATAACACAATGATGCCTTAGTTACTACTGAGCAGTGCTTACCCACTGTTAAGATCTTTTCTGCTTCTCACACCACTCCACCAGCAAAAAGATTGGGGGTGCACCAGAAGTTAGGAGGGGATGCAGCTGGGACAGCTGACTTCAGCTGACCAAAGGGATATCACATACCATGTGACATCATGGTCAGCAATAAAAGCTGGGGGAAGAAGGAGAAATAGGTGACATTAAAATACACCTTTCTTACTAAATTTAACAAAAAGTGGTTTTAGAATCAAATCCTCTTGGGCTATGAGGGACTCTTAGTGATAAAGAGGAAAGAGAAGGGGAATAAATCCCCCTTATTCCTCTTGCTCAGTCAACTATGATGGAGCATGGTCATTAGTGTTGCAGTGAATCTCAAAGTGCGCCATAGACTGAAGCAGAGTCAGTCGGACTTCTGATTGACATACAGGAAACAGTTGACACTAATACTCCAGAAGAACTAAAGCTTCCTAGAGACACTGAAGTTTTAAAGACCAGCCAAACAAACCAACAAATTTAATCACATGGACTGTTAGACTGAGAAATTATGATCTACATACCAGCAAAGATTGGAGGCTCTGGGAGAATACCAAGTATGGGTGCTGCATTGCAGTCTTTGGTGTTAGGTGTTTCACAACAGCTTAAGTGAGGTGGTTGTAGAAAAAGATATCTTACAAGTTTTGATAAAATTTGAGATGCTTTAGAGACATTATCAGTTGACTACACCCTAGAAGACATATTTTCAATTTATTTAAATTTGTCAACCCCTAATTTTTTGAAGTATAGAATCCATTTTTGATCTGACATGTAGAGATGGCTGTGGTTTCTAACAGATAAGTAATTTTAATTTTTTCTCTCTCTATATATATATATTTACAGTTTTGTCCTTTGTTTCTAATTGGATGGATTGCACTGCGATTTTTTGAACAAAACATGAAGACTTTCCCTTCAGTACAGATTTTCTACTTACATAATTATATTAATTACATTATTAATAAGCATTTCCTTGAAGAGCAATATTCATATAAGTTCAATAAGCTTTCAGCTATTCAGACAATGGAGGTCTTTTCCAGTGCATGCTATGCTTCCTTTCCTCTTAATAACAAGTACCTGCCTAGAATCTGTATTGCAGCCACTCATTGCTGGATAATTCAGAAAACTCCTCTGCTTTCTTCACTGTTAGAATCAAAGATATCATCTGTCAATGAGATTTGAACTCATCTTTTCTTAATGACTAAGGAGAGAACGAACTAAAAGTGTCTGTTTTCTTTTTTATGTTTCCATTACATGTCAGTTCCATTTTGGTAAAAATTATTTTTTTATGAAACAGGTTTGCAGTTAAAGCTTCTCAATAGAGACTTCTCTCCTCACTCCTTTCCCACCCTCTTAAGTATGTTGACGTTGTCTCCTATTTCTTTGGAGTTTTAAATTTTGGTTGCAATGTTATGATAAATTATGTAAGAATACATCAAATACAGGTTCAATTTCAAGGTGGCAAAAGAGATAGGAAAGATGGGCATAGTGGCAGGAATCCCACTACTCAGTCAAGTATTGCTTTGAAAAAGAGAATGAGTTTACAGAGAAGAACGTCCAACATCTTATGTCCGTTGGCACTTCCTTAGTAGTCAATGCTTCATAATGACTATTATTTGGGTGTATGTTAATAACTATTTTATGAGCATGTGCACAGCTTCTTTTCACTAAGCATGTGTTAACTGCATGTACCTCAATACACTTTGTTTGAGTGAAATGAACAGCTCCATTGTTACTTTTTACTGAGAGCTTGTGCGGAGTTAATTTTGAGACCCTGGCTGTTCTTTCAAATGAAGAATTTTGTCACAAGTAAGTTTGAACTGAAGCTTCACGTTTCCTGTTTAAAACCTCTGACCCGTGGGTGAATGGAGAGCAAACAAGATCCTCAATGAGTACAAAAGGCAAATGTAATTATAACATTACTTTACTTACCTTTCTAAATATTAACCTAGTAAGCAAGAATTAGTGATGAAGGGATGCAATGGGTGGTATCAAATTGCCAGGAAAAAGTGAAATTAATTAAACCCAAAAGATAACCCTGGTAGATTTTACAGAAATTAATAACTTCAATCATAGTGCTACTCCACTGTGCATTGTGTAACTGCCAGTATAAAAGAGCCAGTGTCTAAAAATCAATGCCTACAGCTCAGCATGGATGCAGAATAAGCACTGCTGTTAGTTTCATACCTCCATGAATGTTTTGAGATTGAAACAAATAGTCTAAAGGATCTCAGAGGCTTACAGATCAAATATTGAAAACGCTGGTGTCTCTTGTCATTTGGCCACCAGCTAGCTGTTCAAACAACAACAGCTCAGACCAAGGCAAGCCCAGACAAACATTGAGACCTAGCACTGTCAGGTCAGTACAAGGCCTGTGGGCTTTTACTAATAATGGCCAAAATTCTATTTACAAGGCTGCATTCCTGTCAGTGTCAGTGATTTCCAGAATTTATTTCTAAAAGTCCTTTTGGGCCAATATCTGGGGGGTGGAAGAGGGCAATTCAGGGAATGAGATCTGCTTTGGTTTTTTTTATATCTAGGTTGTCCACCCAAGGAATTTTTTTTGGTTGGTTGGTTGGTTTCTGTTTCCTTCATTTCATAGAATCACAGCAACATTGCTTGGAAGAAATATCTGAATTTGGATTCAACATCCAGCCTGAAAATAGGATTGCTGCCAACATGAGATCTTGTCACTGTGACTTTGGCTAGCTGAGTCTTAAAAGCCTCAAAGGATGCAGATTCTACACTGCCCTCTGTCACCTCATTCCAGGGCCACACTACCACCCCAGTAAAAATGCATCTTTTCCTGAGAGGTAACCTGAGCCTCCCAAACTGCAACCTTGGCCATTGCCTCTTGCTAAGAATGTGCTGTGTTTTTAATTCCTCCTCCTCCTCACATAGCTGTAGACTGATAACAGTGTACCCCTTAACCTCATGTCCTTCTGATGAAGCAAGACCAGCACTCTCTGCTTTTAACTGATGTGCTGAAAGCCCCTGACCATTCAGATATGACCTTTGTCTTTTTCTTTCTGTTGTTCCTTTTTTTGCCTTTTTTGGCCCTGGCAAATATTTTTCCCACATACATTATGGCCACTGTTTCAGAGCAGCTCTTGAACTCTTGAACGCTGAACTAGGCCTGAGTGTTAATGAAGAGTTGTTTCTTCCCTCAGGGGCTCTCTAGTATCTCTTACTAGAAGATATAATATCTAAAATTGTAGTGTTTTCTTTATTCTCTAGTGTGATGGCTGCCCAGTCTGTCAAATTGTCTACCAGTCTATCAGTTTAGAGATTTTAAACGAAGCAACTAAAATAAATATTTAAAAGCCCCTTAATAATTAAAAATAATTTAAAAAATAATTTAAAAAAAACAGGCTATAAGTTCTTCTACTCCTTTATTCCCCAAAGGAATTTAGTTCTGAAGTTTTGAATGCTGGCACTTAATTCCACATTTCCAACTCCATCCTAGGCTGTATCAAAAGAAATGTGGCCACCAGAGGTGATTCTGCCCTTCCACTCTGCCCTGGTGAGACCTCACCTGGAGTACTGAGTCCAGCTCTGGTGCTCCCAGCACAAGATGTGAACCTGTTGGAACATGTCCAGAGAAGAGCCAGAAAAATGATTCAAGGGCTGGAGCACTTCTTTTATGGGGACAGGCTGAGGGAGTTGGGCTTGTTCAGTGTGAAAAAGAGAAGGCTCCAGGGGGACCTCATAGTGGCCTTCCAGTACCTGAAGAGGGCCTACAGGAAAGCTGGGGAGGGACTTTTTACAGGGGCTTGCAGTGACAGGACAAGGGGTAATGGTTTTAAACTGAAAGAAGAGAGATTTAAATTAGAGATCAGGCAGAAATCCTTCAGTGTAAGGGTGGTAAAACACTGGAACAGGCTACCCAGGGATGTTGTCAGGGGTCCATCCCTGCACTTGTTCAAGGCCAGGTTGGATGGGGCTCTGAGCAGCCTGCTCTAGTGGGAGGTGTCCCTGCCCATGCAGGGGAGTTGGAACTCGATGATCTTCATGGTCCCTTCCAACTCCAAACATTCTGTGATTCTGTGATTCTGTGATTTCAGTGAAGTGAATGGAGTGTAGCCTCACAATGGTTTTTCAGATCATTAACAATCAAATTACACAAGCTGTAGGAGATTTTCTATTTTAAAAAAAAGCTTCTTCACAAATACAAGTTTTATGCCTTTCAGAAACATTTCATGTTTATTTCATTTGAATGTTACTTGCATTGCATATAACTTTTGACCAAATTAAAGAAATTTTGCCATTTGAAAAATATATAATTAACTTTAAATCTCCTAAGGTTTTAAGACTGAAATAATTGAACTGGATATTTATAAACAATGGTAATTAAAGTATGACCCAGTGGAATTGAAAAAGTTTATAAAAATATATGGCCAAGTGTTATAATAATAATTTTGATATCTTTTCATATTTTTGCACTTTGTTGTAAATGGAATAACAATTTGTATGTAACTCTGCTAAAATTGTTTTCTTACCTAGATGCTATAACTGTATAGTTGTCAAAATAAATTCAGTATCAAAGTATTTCACCTCTCAAAATAACTTTTTATTGATTTTCTTCTTATTTTCTACACAAAAGCTATAATGGTATAACATACTTTAATGAACTCTATCTTAAATAACTGCCCTAGGCAAAGTGCAATTTAAGTACAAAGAATAAAATGAAGCTATAATATGTGTCACTAATCAAGAACGTACAAATAAATTCTGATTTTTTACAAGAGCTGATAAAAACAGCCTATTGCCTCAGGAAGACATCACTCTAACCTAAATTATTACAGATTGTTGTAGTGTCATCAGCATGACTATTTTATATCATATACTTTTCCTTCTGAACTCTAGAAGCTAAGTTCAGCTATGGTTATTCTGTCACATTCTATATGTCTTTTTCCCCTCAGATAACTGGAGAAAAATAAGAAGTGGAAGCTTAATAGTAAAGTATACTCATTTTATTATCACTTCCACCTTCTCAGTGTATTGCAGTTTATTGTCTCCTCTTTTACACAAGAACATTACAGTTTAGTAGAAGAAATCCCAGGGAAGGAAAAAAGAAAGCCACTCACTCCTTCTAGTCTAATGATAACGATAAAAGCAGATTAGCCTTGCTTTTGTAATACAGCATTACCAAATTATTCACTATGTGAATCGGTACTTAGCTACTGACCAAATGAGTATCAATTCCCCAGTGTCTGCATTAACATTCAGAAGGAAGGAAGGAAGGAAGGAAGGAAGGAAGGAAGGAAGGACGAAAAAAAAAGAATGTACAGAAAAAATTATGTCTCTAAGAGCACAACAGGGAGGATGATGCGTTAGTGTACTCAGACATTTTCATTGAAGAGAAATTGCAACTATATTATATTAGCAAAAATAATACTGTTTTTAAATGTTTACAATCTTCATTACGCTCTTTAAATTACTTCTTGACACTACAGTGTAATTCTCATCTTGAATAAACATGCAAAAGGTCACACATAATATGAACACCTTATGTTTCATTAAAATATCCAAAGCCTAAGAAAATTGTGTTGACACAGATAAAATACATCATGTAACATGTCAACAGGGAAGGAAGGAGGGAAGGAAGGAGGGAAGGAAGGAGGGAAGGAAGGAGGGAAGGAAGGAGGGAAGGAAGGAGGGAAGGAAGGAGGGAAGGAAGGAGGGAAGGAAGGAAGGAAGGAAGGAAGGAAGGAAGGAAGGAAGGAAGGAAGGAAGGAAGGAAGGAAGGAAGGAAGGAAGGAAGGAAGGAAGGAAGGAAGGAAGGAAGAACAAGAAAAAAAGAATGTACAGAAAAAATTATGTCTCTAAGAGCACAACAGGGAGGATGATGCGTTAGTGTACTCAGACATTTTCATTGAAGAGAAATTGCAACTATATTATATTAGCAAAAATAATACTGTTTTTAAATGTTTACAATCTTCATTACGCTCTTTAAATTACTTCTTGACACTACAGTGTAATTCTCATCTTGAATAAACATGCAAAAGGTCACACATAATATGAACACCTTATGTTTCATTAAAATATCCAAAGCCTAAGAAAATTGTGTTGACACAGATAAAATACATCATGTAACATGTCAACAAGGTCTATGAGTTAATTTATTCTGATAATATCTTTCTACCAGTTCATCTATTGATAATTTCTCTCATCCTTGTTCATAAGGAAGAATAGCTTAAAAGTAAGAATGGACATTATTCCACTTGTACATGTAATATTTCTCAATCAGTATAGTTAGTTAATAAGGTCATTATGGACAAAATGTTGGCATATAATTTTCTTTGAAAAAAAATAGTATCTTTCAGCAATATCTCAACAAATTATTATTTGTAATGAGATCTGTTTACAATACTTCCACACTTTATCATTATTTTTTTAAAGAAACATAAGATTAAATGTTAGGGAAAAGCCCATAAAAGGTTGTTGGGAATTTAATTTCTGGGTAGAGTATGCTACTATACAAATAATATATAGAAGACATTTTCTGAGATATATTCTGAAAATGAATATACATATTTCAACATGTAAATTGCCTTAATCGGGGGTGGAGTAACCCTTTGAAAGAGTATAGGCCTGACAATGAATAACCAGAAAGCAGCTTTGCAGGAAAAGGTCTGAAGATTACTGTGAACATGTTGAATATGAATCTTACTGCCCCTGCAGTAAGAAAGGCTAATTGCATAATGATCTACTTTAGAAAGAGTG
>NW_009952149.1:964940-990806 GCF_000747805.2 Chaetura pelagica | reverse complement strand
AGAGTGTCTTCATCTCCGTTCATCACTTGTGAACCTGTAAGAAGAGTGCTGTGTCTGATTTTGGCCTCTGCAGTACAGAAAAGACTCTTTACATACCGGAGCAAGTTCAGTGGAGGACCACCAAGCTGGTGAGAGGTCTAGAGGACAGAATGAAAAAGCTTAGAAGCTAGGTTTTGTGCATGAGAAAATCTGGGTAGATAAAGGGCAAAAACAATCTATTGTGATAGTGCTCACACATGGGAAATGGTTGTGAATCTTGGTCCTTGGAGATTTTCAGAACTAAACTGGACATTGCTCTGAGCAACCTGTACTAACTGGTTATGCTTTGTGCTGAAAGTAAAACTAAATAACTGCTGGATTTCCTTTCAAAAGTATATGATTCTGTTATTCAATATGTTGGAAATTAGATGGCATAGGCCAGATTTACCTCTGGTGTCACTACATGTACAAAATCATTAAAGTGAACTTGAAAAGAGGTATTTAAGTACAATGCAGGCTTACAATAACTAAAAATTCTAGCTAAATGCAAACTCAAAATGTGCTCTATCATGTAAGGTCCCCCCATAGGAACTTCAAGTTTTTCTGTGATATATTTTATTGTTTCTGTTATTTTCTTTAGAAGAGATACAAGGAGGGAAATGTATTTCACAGATATGGCTTTAATTAATTTGTGTCCCTTTAATGGCATCTTTTAGAAACAATTTGAGGTAGGTGAAATGTATAAGAAAATTCTTATACTAAAATGAACTAGTTCTCAGTATGCTGCAGATAGCTTCCAAAAAACCCCAAAAAAGTTCTCTTAGATCTAAAAGAAATAGCATTAAAGGTTTCTATTTGCCTTAGGCCCTACATAATTTAATTGGCAGAAAGATTTCAAATCCTTTTTTCTTACTGCTTCATGCAATTATTAATAATGCTTTCGCTCCCCCATTTTTCACAAATATCTGCCTTGCTGCAGGTTAGATCTTGCAATGGCCCTATCAGGACAGTGCAGAATTATTTTAAGTTCAGTCAGTGTGATTATACTGTGGGCCAGTGCTCAGGTACAAGCTTCATTAAATAATTCTCACAAGCCCTCAGACCTTAGGTCCTACTTCCAGCAGCCAAAATACACCTCAAGCTAAGGCTTGTTTTTAAGCTTTCCCAGTAGCCATCAACAGTATCCCAGTAACCTCAACACTGACATTTGTAAAGTTCCACAGGAAATAATTCATATTACAGAAATAAACATACCTAGATTTGTTACCTAGAAATATTTTTTTATTTTTTTTTAAAATTTAATTCACCCAAAAATTCAGTTCGGCTTAAATTATCAAATCTACTCAGGAGTAAAAACACTGTGTGTGATACTGGCCAGACAGTCTTAAAGTTATTTCCTTAAACCTACAAAGCTAATGACCCAAGTGAATACACTCAATGCATCTGTTTTGGTAAAAAACAATTAAAAGCTTCTAATTGGAACCAGTTATAATAAAGACTCTTATTTTTCTTGATTACCAAGCAGAAGAAAACTAAATTAGCCACTTTGCAGGCATGTCAAATATATGTATTTTATTTCTTTCCTTTTAGAAGTTACTCTAACTGTTACGGTTACTACAACAGCTGAAAGTTTGAGAATAGTTAAAATTCTTACATTGAAATATTACTTTTAGTCAAATGAAATTAAGCAAAGGAAGTGAAACTACTTTGTCATCTTATTTCAAGGAGATTGTAATTAATTATTTAATAGAATCATGTCGATAATTGATACAGTTCCATCAACACATATTATAAAAAGTAATTTTGCTGTAATGTACCTAGTTTATCATTCTCAAAATAGTTTAACTGGCTAAATGATTTCCCTGATAGAAAAACAGTTGAAAGTACCATAATATACGTAAGCTTTAGTTATGATTCTGGAAGTGAAAGAAGAATAGAGCAGATACATGCAAGAATAGAAGAAATGTAGGACTGCTATATAAAAACAGAAAAAGGCAAAATGTCACTAGAATAATAGTTTACTGATTTAAAGTAATACCCTATATTTTCAATTTGAAAATGCTACTAAGAAATACCAAGAATATATATGTGTATATATGTATAAATCCATATACACACACACATACATTTTGTAACAGAATCTCAACAGGGTAAAGATTGGTTTAAAAGAAAAATGTTTTTTCTCTTGCCACCTATTGGGTCATTTCTTTCAAGGGAAGCAGACTGAGCTACTTCCCTCCATGAATAAGCATAGGCATAGAGAAATAGTTCTCTTGTATTCTTGTAGTATTTAAGGATATTTTCTGATTGAGATTTTATTAAGTTATTAGTAGTTCACAGTGTCTCATATTTTGAGCAGTATCCTACGTAAAGGTTAGTCAAAATCACCATTCACCTTCTGTACTCATGGAAAAGATAGACGTCAGTGATAAATCTCAGCTTAGGACTCCAGTATCTCAGCACAGGCACCATTTATACATTGTTTTAGTTCTGGAGATTGCCACATCTAGTTCTAGAGATGATAGCCACCACTAGGGCAACTGAAACCACTAATATATATGTAATTTCTTGGATTATTAACTGGAAACTTAAGAACTTATTTTTCTCCAAGTAAAATCCATTTTGCCCACCACAGAAACTGGTAAGTGATCTCCCCATCTTCATGAAGATCCATAAAATTTATCATCCTTGTGCTTCTACTCTCTTTCCTCTCAAACTGAGGAAGGGGAATGAGAGAGTGGTGGGGTCAATGCTTGGCTGCCAGACAGAATCAATCCACTACAGTGCTGTTACAGAATCACAGAATCACCAAGGCTAGAAAAGAACTTTGAGATCATCAAGTCCAGCCTATGACCTAACACCACCACATCGGCTAGACCATGGCACTGACATCCAGCCTTTCCTTGAACACCTCCCAGGGGCAATGCCTCCACCACTTCCCTGGGAAGTCCATTCCAATGTCTAATCACCCTCTCCGTGAGGAAGTACTTCCTAATACCCAACATAAACCACCCCTGGAGAAGCTTGAGGCTATACCCTCTTGTCTTGTTGTTAGTTACCTTGAAAAAGACCCCAGCCCCCACCTGACTTCAACCTCCCTTTAGGTAGTTTAAGAGAGTGATAAGGTCCCCTCTGAGTCTCCTCTTCTCCAGGCTAAACAACCCCAGTAAGATCTTATCCCTGTAAGATTTTCCCTCTAGTCCTTTCACTAGAGCCTTGTTGCTCTCCTGCTGGCCACATTATTCCTAATACAAGCCAGGATGCCATCAGCCTTCTGGGCCACCTGAGTACACTGCTGGCTCATGTTCAATGGGTTGTCAACCAGTGCTCCCTCTGACGGGCTGCTCTCCAGCCACTCTTCCCCCAGCCTGTAGCACTGCCTGGGGTTCTTGTGGCCAAAGTGCAGGACCCAGGTCTTGTTGAATTTCCTGCCATTGGCCTCAGCCCAACCCAGCCTGTCCAGGTCCCCCTGCAGCTTCTTCCTACCCTCCAGCAGGTTGACACTCCTCCCAAGCTTGGTGTCATCTGTGAACTTACTGAGGCTGGACTCATTCCCTACATCCAGGTCAGCAATAAAGATGTTGATGATGTTCATTGTTCTGCAAGCTCAGCTCCTTCTGAGGAGGGAATATTGTGGGAAGCTACAAACTTCACAATGCCACTAGTAAGTAAAAAATGCTTACAGGAAAAGTCACTAGATAATGAGAAGTGGTACTCTATAAATGGAGAAATGCTAATCGTAACTATTGCAGCAGCTGTTCAGGTGTGATTTCAATATATTGCATCTAGCTAATAGGTTTTTACTACCACATAAATTTGTCAGTACTTTGGGCTATACTTCTGAATTAAGGAGACTGTTTAGTCATTGATTTGTTTTCACGTAGAGCAAAATGACTGACTTCAATGAAATTACTCCCAGTTTACTGTCATGTGAAAATTGGACCCATAATAAAGGTTTTTTTTAAAATAATTAATGTCCCTTAGTAATATATTGAAAGGTGTTTAACACATTGACAATATTGATGTAAGTATAGTAACGAGTTTTGAAAATGACAGGCTGTGGGCTTGATTTATCCCTAGTAAGTGACATCTTGAGACTGTAACTTTGTGTGGGGCAGAAAAATATGTATGATAGTATGAATATCTGTTGATTTATCTGCACTTATATGATACATTTTTCTAGATGGTCAGAGAGTGAATTCATAGACTCATTCTTTTATCATGAGGCAGGTTGTTAAAACTCAACAAAATATTTTGGTTGAAATATATTACATTCTTTGCTGTTCTTTAAAAGACTACTTAATTACTGCAAAGAGAAATCCATCTTTTTCAATAAACAATGCATCCTATCTTAGAGGCAACACATAAAGAATAGCCAATATGACCATATCAAAGAAGTGAAGCACTTGTTTCAAGAAGCAACATTTCTAATTTGAAAATAAATTATTTCAGTTTGCTAGTTGATACAAGGTATCTGTTCCAATATGAAATCTTACTTATTTGCAGGTTTGAGCAGATGATGCATGTACTAGTGTATGTTTTGATGATCAGCAAATATGTTTCAATAAGAAATATGACTGATTCGAGTACAACATAGCTGATTCACTAGGAAGACTATGTCATGTGATGGGTAATTTATGAAAGTCTTTCAGAAGATGATATATCTATGACCTATATCAAACTTACAGAACATTGCATTTTTTAGGTGTGTTGTGTGCAAGATTTTATTGATCTCAGTAATGCATGTTTTATATTTCAGCTAGTATGCTAACATATCCATATCCATAATACTGATATTATGAAGACCATTTCAGCTACTCCAATGGAGATAAATATTGTTTCATTTTTACGCAATAAATTACTAGTTTAATGACCCCTGAAACTGGCCAATATAGTCCACATGTCCACTCATTGTTCTCAATAGTCTGCATGATTATAATTTGTAGTCATGTTGAATGAGAAGAACCATGCAAATAACCAGGTAAGATGCCATATTTTGTCAAATGTGTTGAACTTCTTACCGATTATTCTGCCTGTGATGGTTGCAGATGCTCTTTAGGAACATACAAATCTGTCCACTAACTGAGTTCTGCTCCCCTCATTACCACTCCCTCTCCACTCCCTCTCCAGACAATGCAGAATAGCTGAATTAGGGCAAATTTCCCTTCTTATCTTCTGCTAGACCTTTTGTCTGTGAATTTTCCTAATCCCTTTTTTGCACCCCCTATTTACTTCCACAGTCTCCTGCAGCAACAACTTTCAAAAATTCATTAACTGCTGTGTAAAAATTGTTATCTTAAGTGGTTCAAAAGGATCTTGTACCACTTCAATGATTGTCTCCTAGCTTCAGTATTGTGGAATTATGTTCTGAACTCAGCTTGTCTATCACATATTTGATTCTGCTAACCTCAATCATATCCTCACCCTGTTTTTCTCCTCCTTGCATTGAGTAGTCACAAGCCTGCTACTATCTCCTTACAGAGCTGCTAAAGCATTACATTAACTTTTTCAGTTACCTTTCTTCATACAATGTTGAATTCTACTATTTCTTTCTTCAGATGCAGAGGCCAGAACTTTTGAAATCATGAGTGTGCTACAGTTTTCTAAAGAAAAATCTATTTTCCCTTGTTCCCAGTTTGCTTCCCAATGATGCTCAGTGTTGCACTGGTGTTTCTTTTTTTTTTTTTTTCCTTTTTTTTTTTTTCCTTTTTTTTTGGCACTTTCCAAGTACAGAACAGACATAAAATTGTCCATCAACAATAACACAAAGATTTATTTCCTGACCTGTTCCAAACAGTTCCCTGGTCAGCAATACACATAAGCGATTTCTAGTCTTTTTCCTGGATGCATTTCTCTGGGTTCATTTACTCTGAAGCTTGCTGGCCACTGTTTTGCTTGCTGATTCAAGTGTTAGTCTTGAGAGTAGTGGTGAGAATTCCTTATAATTTGCATCATATTTGACTATCTGAAAAAGCTTGGTTTCATAATAAACTTAGACATTTCTGTGAACACTCACTTCCTCAGGTAATAAAAATAAAGTTTGTCCATCCAGAAAATTATGTAGGCCTGTTTTAGCACCTTAGAGTCAGGTAATTTATTACATTAAAATTTATAAGGGGGTTTCAGAGGAAACTAGATATTAGTCTGTTATCAGATTCTGTGGCATCCTAACATAAGGTGAATTATGAAATAATTTTTTTTTCCAAAATTTGAAAATCATTAAAAATCCGTCTCAGTCTTTACAAAATTTAAAGGCAAACAAACAAACAAACAAACAAACAAAAAAACCCCAAATATACCTACATTCCTCAGAAGCAACACATGTTGATCTCTTTTGTATCTGAACAATATCATATGTATGGTTCAGCACATTATTGGACATTTAAGATTAAACTTGTTAAAAATAGTCTTCTTATTTATTTAGATCCTTTTTGGGTGCCAGGAACTAGGTAACTCAGAACAAGATTTGATTTCTACAATGTAACAGCATACTGTGCATTTTTTGGCAGCCTGAAGTGAGCCTTTTAAAAGTTTAGGAGCACTTGTCCCTCAGAGCCAAATCTGAAATTTAGGAGAGGCTAATGTTTTGTTGTATGCCATCTAAAGCAGACATCTTTTAAGTTTTTTCAGATGGTTTATTAGATATTACCTTGAGGGAAGCCATGGATCATTTATCTATGAATACATTTTGTGTGGATATTCAGTTTTTTAAAAAGCCATTTAATACTGATACTTTATGGTTCATGAAGATTATTCATTGCCACTATACTTTTACTGTAAAATTTTCAAGAATATAAAAAAAAGTATAGACAGTAAAACTTTAAACTCTTAAAGATAATTTTCTTTCAAAGAGTGTCAATAATTTCTGATTTACTATCATTTAAGAGGCTTGAAATAAAATTAAGAGAGCCATTACTGTTTTGAGTTGCAAGTCAGCATTATATTTCTATAAAGAGATAAACCACATTCTGTTATCATCTTTGCATAAGTGTACACAAACTGGAAACAAGAAAGGATGGCAAAGGAACATTACTCAAGCAGGTGAGGTATGCTGCCAGATTAAATTTCAGTTCTGAGCAAAGCTTTTTTAATAATTTAAGGAACAGCTTTTATGATCCCACACATTTTAACAGTGGTATTAATCAATCATTTTAAAATTTGTCATGGAGAATACTAACTAGGAATATTTATGGGAATATTTTAACTCCAAATTTAAAGAAGATGAACACCCCTTTGAGGGTGATTTTGACCCCATTTACATTGACCCGAAGTGACAGTTTTGCTCCCCTGAAGTTGAGTGGGATGGAAGTTTTGGTTCTGAGTTTAAATGATGAGCCATTGCTGGTGACTTTTGAAAAAATCCCCAGCATGTAGATTCCATCTGTGCAAACAGTGTATTATCAGGAATTGTTGGGGTGGTATTCACAGTCTTATACTCAGAGCAAAAGGCAGACATGGATTTACACAGTCACATTTTCTATAGAACCCTGATTTTTAAGGAAAACTGAGCAGTCAGAAAAGGGTACTTTGGGGAACAGTCCCTCTTTTTCCCCTCTATAGAAGACTAAACAACAAATGCCTTTCAAGTCAGCAAGACAGGAGTGATGCCTTTTCACTGATTCACTCAAGGACAGAATGAGCAGGCCTCTTGCCCTACCAGATAAGTGCAGAGCAAAGAAGCAGCACAAGGGTCATAATAAGTAGCAGAGAAATAGACAATAGGTTAAAAACTGCCTCTAACAGAATATGTACCTGGCCAATGGTGATTGGCTAATTCAGACCGTGGTGCTTTCTGGAACAATGGTCTCTGATCCATAAAAAAGAGAGTAGGATCTGCTCTCTGTGGGTCTCTGCTCGCTCTCTCTGCCTGCCTGGGACAAGACCCCACTGCAGCACCTGAATCTGCCTGAGTGCCACTCCGCTGCGAGGAGAAGCAAAGAGGGGGGCGCCGCCTGTGCCCGCTCCCAGGGACCCTGCCTGCCCAGCCTGGACCGAACCGGACCGGAGAAGCCTGCCCAGCCTGCATCTGCCACAAAGCCACAGGACCAGAGCCTGCCAGCAGCAGGAAGGGGTCGCCCCGGTCACTGGGACGCAGGCCCCCCTGCAAATCTCCAGCCGAGCCTGCCAGCACATTTCGAGAACTGCGCTACGCAAGGAAGGAGGGTAAATACACACACACCACACACACACACTTTAACTTTCTTACTAGGCTCAACTCCTACCCTTTCACTTCATTGATTTACACCTCTCCTTCGGAGTGTGCCTTCATAAACTTTAGTGCCTTTGAATTCCTTTTCCAGTATACATACCTAGTTAACCTCTCCTGAACCTTGATCCCTTAGTTTGTATTGTCCCTTAATAAATTGATTAATTGAAAACTGAACATTGGTCTCAGTAATAATTTGTGAGCGTGGTGGGAGGGTATTTTAACCTACCCTCTTAGAGACGAACCCTCAGCGGCCGTTCCTCTGAGAGAGGTGGACGCTCGGACTTTTTAACAAAACCTCTCCACATTGGGGGGGGAAGTCGCGAAAACATCCTGACAGCCGGTAGCCCTCTGGTACCGGCTCGCGACAGGTACTCATATCATATGACCTGAAAGGAAATAAAAGTTGGAAGCTTTTAAAGTAACACCTGAGTCTTTTAGTTTGTTTGTTTTAATTTTTTTCTGTAAGGAAGCAGGAATAGCCACATTTAAAAAAAAACCACTAAACTCACATATCAGTCCTGTTCACCTGGCAGGCTGTTCTTTCTGTGTTTCTTTTCCAGATGTCTGACTGTATTTCAAGTGAGAGGTCTAGTTACTAATTCTATTCATGATGGGACCTTATTGTTCAACCAACAATTCCAGGCTGGGCATCTGGATAACCTGTGAAGTTTCTAGCAGTCACAATAGGTGAAACAGATCAAGTTTGCTTGAAGCATCTAAAGAAGCAGGACAGAAGTGGTGGTATTAAGAAACAATGGGTAAGTGGGTGAACAGCAGTAAAAAAATCCAAGCCATTTGTTATAAATGATAGTAATCTTTCTAAATATTATGAAAAGACAAAAGGTAGCTGAAATTCAAAGGAAAACAAATCTTAACCATTTGAGAGTCTAAGGAGAACTGTTATCTTTGAGATTTATCATGCTCATAAAGCAAAGAGAGACAAGTATTTAGAAAAAGATAGAAGCTTTATTTTCTTGTAAATACTGACTTGCTCAACAAATAAGATATCTTATTGGGAAATATAAACTTGAAAATTATTTATTGTTATATTAAAAATGCTACTGTAAAATATTCATTTTTCTTGGTACTTTCTTCTCTTTCCTACTCGTCTTATGATGGTTTACATTTCAGCTCCCTAGACAAGAGCCAAATTACAGAAATGATAAAACTCTTTCTAGTTTAACACCAAGACCTATTAAATCTTCCATGAGTTAGCCCTTACATTGTTAATCTACTGCTGTTCCATCTTAGGCAATGATTTGCCTTACTTCTGAATATCAAACAGTAATACTGGTCAATTTCTGAAAACTCTGGCTGACTAGATACTAAAGTAAAGACTCCCTGTTGACAATTTTCTATTTATTAGTATATGCTCAAAAGCTGAAGAAAGTACTACTGGTAGCAAGATGCCTATATATATTCAAATACCTGTATTTTTCTCCAGATTTCACAAAATGAATCTGTTTGCAAATTAAGTTGAAAACAGAATGAAAACATATCTGCTATTTTTTTTTTTCAAGAAAATCATTAACTTTTTTGAAGTTAAATGAAAAAAACTCTTCTACCTTTCTTTCATCTTTAAGCTCTTCAAACCCTTCTCTTTTTGCATTTTCCTTTCCATTCTCTGAAGATACATATTCATCATAATTTTTGCAAAGCTTTTTTTATGTATGCACAAGGCTTCCATACAGCCACTGTATTTATTATTTTTTTTATCTTTAAAAATTGTTATGGATGTAATATCTACAGTAAATTTGGCAGCACTTAGGCTGCTGGTGCTCATATGTACGACTTTGTGAAGAAGTAAAAAGATTATTTCTTTAAATTACTCTTTTCATGTAGTCAAGAACAAAATTGCACCAAAAAAAGTTTCATGCAATAATGAGGGCTGTATCTTTCATTAAAGAGGAAATTAAACCACTGTGTATCAACATGACAATAAGAAAACTGACTTTTATTTTGAAACTTCTATTACTCAAACCTCTGTGTCCATTTAATAGTCTTAAATGTCACTTTTCCTTTCTTCATTATTACTCACTGTCCAAGTCAATGTGCAAATGACACAAAACTGATGGATTGCTGTCTATGGTTTAACTATATAAGAAGAAAGATTTTTGTCCACTTTCTGATGACCAAGAATATAAAGATGAATAGCTTAAAAAGTAGTTTCTGAGGGTTAATGAGAGGAGTATTTAAAGAAAATTGGTTTGTAACTATAGGTAAAAGGAAATTATTTAAGACAAGGGTATAAATATAAAATTGCAAGAGCATACAAGTAAAAGGTAGTTATTCAGAACACATTTAAGCAAGCAATAAATGTTGCTTTCCTGGAAATGGAGGAAGAAAAAAACCCACACAAACAAAACAAATCTACAATAAAAATTATAAACCAATATGAGATGGGTGTTCTTATACTCTGCTGTACAAATTCTTGTGTGCAAATGCTATCAAATCGTTAGCAAGGAGAATATAAATCACATCCTCAAACCTTTTTCAACAATAGTCATCAACACTGTCAGGTTTCTCAAAAAAGCACTAGAAATAGCGTAATTATAACATGGGATGCCAATTACAACCACTTGTATATTAGACAAAGCAATATCACTATGTCTGAATGTAATATATAATCAACCTAATTAAGATATAATTTTTTATCAATTATAATCAAGAATAATCAGATCATTTTCATGGACTTGAAAGCACTGAGGTAACAGAAACTAGGTGAAAACTACTGAAACAAAAAAAGTAGAGGATAATTCATTACCTGAGTGTTCACTCTTTCTTCTACACATACACATATGCATACACATACATACACAGAGCACATGCACATACACTTCTGCAGCAAGCAGATCTTCTTGGAAATTATGGTAGATAACTGAAGAATCATCTCCAAATCATCAAATACTTGATGTTCTCTGAAGGAAATTCGTCCACGTCAAGCAACAGGATGAGGAAGAGAGAGAAAGAACACACGTCTTCCCCTTAATGGCTAGTCTTGTCAGAAGACAACATTGTGACTCTTGGTTTGATCTTTCTTCAATTTCTAGAATAGCTTACTGAATTGTGCAACACATCATGCTAGTGTGGTTTTAAAAATATCAGTGGCGTCTTCCTACTTATGAACTTATACCTTTTTTTCTAATTTGTTCAGCAATGTCCATTTAAATATTTTAGTGCTGTGAAATAATTTATGTTGCAATTTCTTTGCAATTTATCACTTTTATCTGCATATCTGGCAGGGGTTATAGGCACACAACATCCACTTGATGTAGTTCCATTTACTTTGGAAAGACAACTAGATTTGCAAGCAGACAAGGAGTCAAGTATTTCCCAATGGGACCACAAGGGGATTGGGAGAGTGTACACATCACAGATGGTACTTGCTCTACAGTATATAATAATCCTGGTGGTGTGTTGAATTTATCCTGCTTCTAGATACCCAGCCCCCTGCTCTCACTCCCTTACCTCAACAGAACCGAAGAAAGTAAGATGGAAAAGAAAATGGGTCAAGATAAGTAGATAATTCCATAATTTGCCGATTACCATCATGGGCAAAACAGACTCAACTCGGGGAAAATGAGTTTAATGTATTGACAATTAAAACCAGAATAGAATGGTGAGAAACAAAGGCAAAAACTGCAACACCTTTCTCCACCGCCCCTTTATCCCAGGCTCAACTTCGTCTCTTCAATCCCAACTATTCTCACTCCTTCTCCTGTCCCAAGCAGTGCAAGGAAAAGAATCACAGGTTGTAGTGAGTCCTTAACAGTGGAAGCCAAATATTCCTCTGCTGATGTACTAAGGCTGGAAAATTGGTGAGATAGATACCAATGTGTCATGACACTCTGAAGGTACACGGACATCTGACCCTTTGTCATGGACTACAATAGCTATATATTGCCCTAAAAGATGATGAGATTGTTTGTAGATCATGAAACTCTAGATGCTTCCTAAGCAGGTACAGCATGATATGAGTGGTGTAACCTGTACCATATAAAAAAACCTAAACCCTCCATACAGTATCTAGGAGTAAGTGTTTGGGGAGCAGCAGTCACAGTTATAGAACAAACCAAAGGATTCAAATGCTTGAGCTGTCCATTTCTCTCTATGACTTCGCCAAATGTATTTTAGAGGACGGAGCACTCTAAGTAAGGGTCTGGCTTGCCTGAGGGTTGTTTTGTTTATCTGGTTTTACAAAATTCCCATGCGGGCATTTTCCTTACCAAGGAGAGGATGCCTATTAAGAAAGTAAACTGAAGATTAAATGGAGAATCTGCCACAATATAGAAAAGATTATTTTGATATAGAAAAAATAAAAAAATGGAAAGGAATTAAGTATTTTGTGTCAAATAGCCACTAGCTAAATAGATATCCTACTATCGCTATACCTGCTATCACAACTACATAAGAAATGTTATATACAGACAACTTGAGGTGTTAAATCATAATTATTCTTGTGTTGACAAGGGTTTACTAGGCAAGGAGGAGAAAGGATTACTTCAAGATGTGAATGTTCTCCTACAATGTTGCTGCCTTAATGTAAAACAACATACAGTTGAACATGCAGCCTTTGTTCATCTAAGATACTTTTTCCTTTGTGATTGTTTTATTTTGTTTGAACAGGACTGTTGATTTTGAGATTTTGCCCATCCTGCACCTTAACTTGTCTATGAATAAGTCTGGGGTTTCTAAGTCAAGTAATTTGTTTCCTGCCTGCCAAATCACTATTTATACAACCTCTCTATATTAACTGCATTTACAGAGGATGTTTCTACCAGTACTGGTACATCAATGAAACATGTAGGCATTTAAAATCATGATCACGAGAACTATGCCGCAGGGTACAGCTGAGCATGTGTTCACTGTGTCACCTCTGATGAATGGAAATACAATTTTTTGATAGATTGAACTAACTACTTGCTTATGCATGCACACAAAAACCTGTCTTGTACTTTTTGTCATAAATTATGCAGGATTATCATCTTGAAGAGACTTTCCCTGTCTGACACACCCAACCTTTAATGTTTCTCCAATGCATGACATTGACTCATGTTTCATAGCTCTGAAATAAAAAGGTCACTATACTTTGTGAATTGGGGTTTTAGTTTCTTGTATTAGTTATCAATGTATCACTGTTAAAAAAAGCACCCACAAATGGAAACAGAGTGTATAACACTAGGCAACATTACCTGTAATTGGCCAAAAACACTGGAAATCACTGGAAATCCTTATTTCTGGATAGTAAAGTCCCAAAAAGAATAGCTAAAGTGAGGATGGCTACTGCAGAAAAAGCAATTGGGCTTGCAATCCTTTTTTTCAATTTCAGTAAAATAAGGTTAAATGTGTTTTAGTTCTGGTAAAAATAGAAAAAAAAATCAAAAGTATTTTGTTACTTGGATGATTTTTTTTTAAATTAATTGTGCAGTCTGTAGTCTCCATAAACAACAAGTTGCATCAAAGAAATAAATGGAATTATTTGGTCCTTAGCTACATAAGAAATTTGGAAAAAGAGGAAAAAAAAAAACCTAAAAATTTTTGGAAAAAAAAATAATGAATGGACACATCATTAATGATGTCTCAGTGCACAGCCCAAAAACATGCTGCAAGGATAGGGATACAGTTTTCTTTGAAGCATTTTAGGAAGTACAATCCAAAGCAAAGACAGGACTGCAACATATTTGGCTGTCTTTCATACTTCCCTTGGAAGGAAATACTTGGCAATTTTAGTAGTGCATCATGCAATGCTTTTTAACAAGAAAGAATGCAGTTTTGGATTAAGTATGTTTTTGTGGCAATACATTTTCTAAAATAATATTTTAAATCTCTATAGAGGTATTTGAGAGGGGGAAGAGGGGGAAAACTAATTAAAATATTGTATCAAACAGTTTATAGATTGAGATAGAGTTTAATCAGTGAAGGAAAGAGAAAAAAGAAGTGATGTGAAGGTTGTTAATGACCACCTCCCACAAGCAAACTGATGCCCAGCAGGCTTCATACAGTGGCTACTCTGGAAACAGTATCCCCACTTCTGTTGCAGAGCATGGTGTTATGTGGTATGGAATGCTCTTTAGTCAACTTAGGTCTGTTGGCCCAGCTACATTTGCTCCAATCCTATTGCCCACTCCTAGCCTGCTGTGGCATTCAGAATTTACAATGTTTGTCTCGAACAATCCAAGAGATAAGTGATGGTCTGTGGCATCTGAGAAACAACATCTGTTGAGATCTGCAGAAGGACTAAAGAGATCTGCAGCTGTCTCTGGGAGTAGGCTAAACCTGTGGTGCCAGTGGCCTTATCCTCCCCTTCGTTATGCAGACACCTCAGCAAAAAAAGACTATCTGCAGGACTTAACCTGGTGCCATACCTACCCCCACCTCCTATCTCGGAGGAGCACAAAGAAGCCCTACTTTGGAAAGAAAAGTGGGGGGGGGGGGCAGTGGCCAAGAACTGTATAAAAGTTTCAGACTCTGGAATGAAAAGAAGAAGAAGAATGGGAAGAAGGAGTACTTTTCCACCAGGAATCTCTTCCCCACCGACGACATCGCTGCTCCGTGGGTGGTAACTATGCTCTCTCGCTTGCTGTCCTCTATCTCTCTGCTTTCTCCTCTCTTTTCTGTCTCTGTTTTCCTGCCTGTCCTATCCGCTCTAGGGACCTTTGCTTTGTTACTCTAATAAAAGTTTGTTGTGCATGTGACATCTGACCTCGTTTGCGTCTTAATTTCACCAGTTGGGATCACCTTTATGAAAAATTGCCACGTATCCGAATACTGGATCGTGACACCTGCTCACTGGGGAGAAAAGCTTGGTTCTCTGCAGACACTGCTCAGGAACAGCCAAAGAATTGTTATCAATACTGTTTTGGTCACAAATCCAAAATGTAGCACCTTACCACCTGCTATGAAGAAAATTAACTCCATCCCAGGCACATCCTGTACACTTATGTAGTAAAATCTTGGTGGTCCTAAAACAATCTAATAAATAAATCTGAAAAACAAATAAAAATTATGAACCTAGTTGCCTTCTGATTCAGTATCTCTATAATTTTGAATTAAAATCTTCTTCTGGTCATTTCTAATGATCTTCTAGCTATGTATATGAAAAATAAGCAGAAGTGTCACAAAAGTCTTTAATCTGAGAAAGGTAATCTTGTTTGTCTCCACACCAATAAAGTTATCCTAAAAATTCTGTATTGCAAAGCATGTTCACTGAACTATGCTTCCTATGTCATAGCTTCTGTCTATTATGATCATATTCTTTAGAGCCATTTGGATAATTTGCTGCCAAAACCTCCTTTGTTCCTGTTGCTGACAATCACCCTAAAAACATATGGGATCTGACTTTTCCACTGGTGTAAACTCCAATAGTCCTTAAAGGATATTTACTATTACAAAGAACTCCAACCTCCCACAAAACTGTATGTTTACATGGAAATAAAAACTAATTTTGCTAGATGCAAATGCTTTAACGGCCCGTAAGAAAATTATGTTGTTGTTGTGAAAAGCTCTTGTAGAAAAGGAAAGCGCTGGCATAAATACTAACTAGGTGACAAAATTGGGCTCTCACAGTTTAGTCAACTCAGGATAGATGAGGATAGCTCTTTGTTTTCAAAGTATGAATGTCCTAATGGCAGTAGCAGAATGAAATGTGCTATTTTAAAGTTTCTATGTAGAGAGCTATATAGAGGTGGGTTTTGACATTCTGACTCTAAGTGCCATTCAGGAAACTGCATTTTGAAACAAGCTGGTTTGATAGGATTCCCTGTTAACCACTAGTTATTTTCTCCGAAATTCAAGGTCCTGCTGAGCCACAAAAAAACTCTTCCAGTTAATGCAGCTCATTTAAACATTATTTCAATTATAGATTGTGGATGTAAGAATCTCCGCTTTTAGTTTAGTTACAGGTGTTCACATGTTAAGTTCTGGATTCTGGAATATAAAATGAAGTAAGATGCATACATAAATTTGTATAGGAAGTTTCAGAACACAAAATCTCCTTAAATCTGTTGGGTTTTGTTGATTTTGTTTGGGTTTTTTCCTAAAAGGAATTAGAAGAAAAACCTCAAAGACAACAAATTCCCATGAGAAGACCTTGCAATATCTTTTTCTGGCAACTTCTCTTACATCTACTACTCAGAAGTAGATAGTGAACTTTTTTCTCTTTCCAGTCAGGATTATAACTAAGAAGCACACAGAGTTAATGCGTTTTCATGCTGCATATATTTTAATGCAGATCAGAAGGGAAAGAAGGAAAACAAAACAAGTGAAAGAACAACAACAAAAAAAACAATCACACAAATTACACTTCCAGTGTTCTGGGTTTTTTTGGGGGGGTGAGTGAGAGAGTTGATTTTTAAGGGTTGTTGTCTTTTTTTTCTTAGAAAGTTTAATCTACTAACATGCTATTAATAACAGCACATATTAGAATATTGTATCTTTAAAAAATGGAAGCTTTTTCCTAGAAATTCTTAAAAGCTACAGCTTTAAGCAATGGGTTTCAGATACAAGCTCGGCCAGTTTTCATTCACAATATATGCAGGATTTATGAAGAAATTTAGAACTTATTTTCTCATCACTTCAATAAAACAGATTTTAAATTAAAGTCTAAAAAGAAAGAAGAAAATTAAGACAAGACAATTAAAAATGCTTTGATAATTGACTAACATCAGTGAGGTTTTGTAACAATTTGCAGGATAAAATCTAATCCTTCATGTAAAAGGAAAATTAAATAGTCCAATAAAGGCTGTCCTTTTTTTTTGTGACATTTTGATCCTGATTATGATGCATTTGTAATGAATTTGAGTCGCTTTCTTAGAAATTCAGTCTGTAATACTTACCTTAGTCTTGTTTGACTTTCCACAGAGCTAATTCCATGGATAAAATTAATAATAAAATTAGATTTAAATTTATTTATTTTGGTGAACGATACCAGAGTCAGACATTAGTCATTCAGCTGAATCAGAGCTAATGTTACATAGCTGAGGACTGAATACTGGAAAACAGTAGTTTTCACAACAAATTTATGTTTGAAAGTCATATTGTCCAGACAACATAAAACCTGTATCCTAAGACAAATTTGTTTAAAAATATTTTAAATTCATAAAGCACTATGTTTTGATAGAGTACATTTCTAGAACTATGCACTGCATATAAGTAAATAATTTTCTCCTAGTATGTAGTAATCTTAGGTTTTGTTGCTTTGCTTGTTTGTTGGGTTTTGGTTTGGTTTGGTTGGGTATTTGTGGGGTTTGTGTTTTTTTTTCTTTAAAAGAACATGCTAAGTGTGTTACAACAACATGAAGCATCAACGACAGGAATTTTCACCAGTACCATTATCTGAAGACTAAAAAGAGCTGAAAACTTTCACTGTGTTTTCAAGTACAGTCAATCACACAATTCCTATTATTATGTCAGGATTATGACATACAGCAACAAATTAGATCACAATCTTAAATATTAATAATC
The DNA here is from genome assembly GCF_000747805.2 of Chaetura pelagica. Classification (NCBI taxonomy): domain Eukaryota; kingdom Metazoa; phylum Chordata; class Aves; order Apodiformes; family Apodidae; genus Chaetura; species Chaetura pelagica. The sequence continues at coordinate 973,156 of NW_009952149.1, read as the reverse complement.
CTATATTTCCCATTCTTCTTATTTTACACTGCTTTTAGTCTTGAACTTCAGGTATTGTAACATAGAATGCTATCAAGAGCATTTTGTAGAAATATGTCCACTGACACTGAAAACAGTTCTACCACTGTGTTCACTTGAACCTCTCACAGTAAAAAATGCTTATGCCAAATACTCTAAGTAAAGTTTTGCTCTGTTTTGACAATTTTACTAGTCAGTGAAGCTTCACATAGCTATGTACATTGCTATGTATCTGAAAACTTTAAGCTGTTCCTCTGTGCAGTTTCCATCTTTTGAAAATCAGTACATAAAAAGATTTAAAAGGCATCTTCATGTTTGACAGTTTTGTTTAACTTTTATTTGCATCATTTTGTGCATCTGTATTACAGATGTCTATTGACTGTAACAGCTTTCTTATATTACTCCAAAGCTATGGAAAGGTAAGTTTAAATTAGCAGAAGACACGGGTTTATATATCCCAGTCTTATCAGTTGCTAACATTTTTCTAACTTTTCCTCACAGTATTATATCCTGCACATTTTGAATTGAACAACAATGAAGAAAGCCAAAACCAAACCAACATAATTTGCTTTTATGAGACTAGCAACACACTTTTATTCTTTTTGCTTGCTTTCATAGGAATGTTGTTCTGAATAAATAAGAAACCCTATCAAAAGCTTGGAAGACTCAGAATGCTGCAAAAGTCTTGTGTTTAGCTTCAATGACAACAAATGTAGCTTATCATTTTTTGAATGTCCCCTACCAGATAGCCCATTAGAAGAAATGGCAGCATCATTATAGGAAAATAACTGATAATTTATTAAGGGTTAAACAGACTTTTTGAAAGTGATCCTAATACTGTTTCAATAGATTTTTATTAAGACTCAAGCTGATCTCATGTCAGGTTAATTTACACTTCTTGCAAGCCAAAGAGAGTATCAGATTTGCATTAAATGCATAATATTTTCAAGGGTAGGGAAACAGACATGCTTTAGATTATTTTAGTTTGTGGTAGGTTGTTTTTTTTTTTCGGAAGTTGAACACACATCGAGCAGCATTTCACATGTGACTACATTTTTTTAAAACCTCTCACAGTGTTTGTTTTTGAGGGTTTTTTTTGTGAGAATGTGTCACAGTTTGACTCAGGATCGACAACAGTGCTCTTGATATATCTTCATAAGCTCAGAGGAAGGTTACAGATCTCCCAGTAGTGCCTGAGCCAGCAGGGCAAAGATGTGACCTTGAAGTCCTGGCAGTAACATAAACATTCCAGTGTTATCAGTCCACTAACTTGAATATTTACTGGTAGTTAAAAGGAAGCTTACTGAAGGAATAGAAAAATCAGTGAAAGGAAAGTGGCTTTATCTTGGCTCAAACCAGGACAGAACGGAAATTACAAATTAGAGGGGAACTCCATGTAAGGGTAAAGGGAGTCAAATGCACTCCAATGCTAAACAGTTGCTTTTCTCTTAAATGGATAGATACTGTGTACTAACTGAAAAATCTTTCTCGTGTGAGGCTTGACAAGTTTTTGGGGAGTGGGACAGGGAGGTGTGAATTTTATTTTTTTTTAAACAGTTTTGCTTTTTGTAAGTCCTATCCTATCTCTTACTAATCTTCAGTCATTTTCATTAGTACATCTTTTAATCAATTTGCACTGTTCCATTTATTACAAAAATATGATACCACCACAACTAGTTAATCTGTTTTTTTCTTTTTGTAAACCTGTGAGATAATCTGAAAATGCTATTTGTTTAATTTCAGGCAATTATTTTTTTCCCCTCAAGTATAGGTAATCTAGATGTTCTCAGAGACTTTATCTTCCATACTTTCTCATTTCCTTCTGCTTGAAGTCCAAGAAACTTCCAAAGTGCTTAGTTACTAGCATCCTTCAGATTGCCAGATCAGCTATGGTGTTCCACGGCTATTGTTAAATCAAAGCTCCATTTGCCAGGTTTCCTGTTATTAATTATGGGTGCCATCATGAGCCAGCAGGACTAGCAAATAGTTAAAGAACAATATTGTAACTGTGATCCATATTTTGGAACAATATTTTGATTTTTGACTGTAATATTTTAACTGTGTCTGCTTTTAAATTTGTTTTTAAAAATTGTCAGAGATCTATGCTGTTGGCTGGCTTCCAGTCAACATTCCTGAAGAACATAGCTGTATGCATTCAAGCTAGTCGTATTATTTTTAAGTGTAGGAAAAACAATTCTAATTTCAAATCTGTCACTTCAAGTTATCCCAAAGCAGAGCATTTAGACTATGAAATGCTGATTTGTTTGTTTGTTTTGCTAGGACTCTCACTGGGTGATCCAGTATAGTGTAGGTCAGTGATGCTTTGGCTTTCAGTCCGTGTATTTTATAAGGCTCTAAATATGCCTGTCAAGAGAAAGAACAGAAAGGTAACAACTGCTAGTTAAATCAAATCACTTTGACTAAATTGGATAAATTTGGTTAGCCTCTGATGCACCCAGGCCCACGTTCATGTCAGCAAGAATGATTGTGTTCAATCAAGGCCAAGCTTGTGGGTGAGCAAAACACAGATCAAAATTACCACAGAACATTCTGTTTGTAAGCACATCTTTATACAGACAAAAGGATTTTAGTCAGACTTAACATATAGATATGGCTGGGAACAAGCAACAGGATTTTTTTGTAATAATAAATCTTAGAGAAGAGTCTAAACTTAGTCAATTAAAAGACATTTCTAATTATTTTAGGTGTGAATTTCAGATTTTCAATATATTCAGCTTAAATTTATATCTCTGAGATTTTTAAATTTTATTTGAAAGAAAGATATAACAGTAGTAGGAATACTCAATGCATCAGGATCTAAGAATAAAAAAAAAAAATCTGTTGTTTTTAATACAGACTTTAAGTAAATAACATTGCATTTATCAGTAGTAGAAGTACTTACTAGAAACCTTACAAGTTTTTATTAGTATTATAATTCCTGTAAATAGCTGTTAAATTACCCACACTGAAAGCAGGATTTCCCACTCTGAGGCATGATCTGTTCAGGAGAGCAGTTACACTACCCAGTATTTTACTATAGCCATAGGAATGAAAGAAATGTACCAAATCTAACTAAATGTAAAAATTTAAGATTTTTTTAAAGTTTCTATACACGTTGTGTTATAGGATTATTTTTTTTAAAACATAAATCTGAATTTTTAAAACAATCCCTCATGATTAATAATCTCATTTTTGTTATCCTCTTTCTTTCAAACTTTATAGAGTGATTTGGGCCTGGGAAGAAGGGTCGGGTGGAGTGAGGTATTTAAACTCTTGTTTTGTTCTCTTTTTGTCCTCCTCTCATTTAATTGGTGATAAATTAATTTGATTATTTTTTTTGCCAATTCATCTCTTTTGCCCATGACCATATCTGTTGAGTAATGCCTTCCTATCCTTGCCTCTACCCATAGCCTTTTAGTTATATATACTCCTCCCCACCCCACAGTGGGGGTAGGAGTGACCAAGCAGCTACATGGCTTTTTGTTGCCAGCTAGGCCCAAATCACAACAAACTGAAATTTTCTGAAAATTTAATACTTGCTTAATTTCTAATTTACACCAAGGTCCAAGGATAATATGTTGTCAAATATGTTGGGTTACAGAGCACCGGAACAAGCTCCCCAGAGAGGTTGTGGAGTCTCTGGAGACTTTCAAGGCCTGTCTGGATGCCCTTCTGAATGATTTGCCCTAGTATTTTTTTGTCCTTCTCAGGCAAGGGGATTGGGCTCGATGATCTTCAGAGGTCCCTTCCAAACCCTAACATTCTGTGATTCTGTGATCACCTAAAAGACAGAGCTAAAAAGCAATGCGAGCCCCTCAGAAAAAAACAAAACAAAACAAAACAAAACAGGTAAACTACTATTTCCATGTCACATTTTTATTTTTTCTTCTCTAATAAAATCTGTCTTTAAAATGCTGTAAATTACACCTTTAAAAGTTGCATAGCTATTCTGATGTTTTAGAAAACATTATTAAAGAGACTTATAAGGAATATGTGTATTTCTTCTTACTATGAACTCCAATGAAATTCATAAATTGTTTTGTATTTTATGAGATGAAAAAAGGACAGACAGTAATTCCTTGCTGATGTTATGCTATGAACAGAGCACAACCTTAAAAACATTAGAAGTACAGTTGAAAGAAAGAAAAAAAAAAACCAACAAAGACATTCTGTTATACTTCACTCAACAGATAAACCCTGTATTTTATGTTGATGTCCAAAGGGTAAAAAAACAGTTTTCCATCTCTATATTAAGTATTACAGTTACCATTTAGCCTTAAATAAACATATAAACCAAAAAGACCCTTAAAATCCCCACAAAATTTCTGTCAGGAGTGTCCCAGAGATAACATGTATCATCCAGGGTAGAAGCTAAATGAGCCAGAATTTAAGAATGTTTGGTAAAGATTCCCACTTTATCTTCCCAAAAATACAGTTGAGGATTGTTGAAAAGTGGACTGAGAACACATATATAATGTTTTGCCTTTCATTTACAATCTTCCTCATTTTGTTTGCTTTGTCCAAAACGGAGATCTTGGATTTTCCATGTATGCTAACATTTGCCTCAAACAATACTAGCTAACTCAAGCACCTAAAAACTAGTATAAAAAAATAAATTATCAAGATCTATTTCAGGTTACCAAAGAAAATCTAACAGGAGCTGCTCCCTTTCTACAGCTCCCTTTTAAATTTCATTATTTTTCCTTAAGTTTCTATTATCTTTTTATTCATTGAAATAGTGCTGATTGTCATATCTAAAACCACTTATCTTCTCTCTCTTTTTACCAATAAAATTGTACTATAAAAAAGCAGGATATTTTTCACATAAGGGTACATTCTCATATGGCAAAAAACCAGTCAGCCTTCTCCTTTTTAACTATATCTGAAGGCAAATTGATCAAAACAACCTGATATATGCTAACAATTACTTTGGAGACATCCTCAGGAGACCACTCGATGCTATGAATTCTAAATGGGCAGGCATTTGCTACCTTGAAGCTTCAGGGTACACCAACACAACATAACTGGCCAGTGAGACTCTAAGCTTACTATAACAAGCTCTACTGAGAGACAGAATATAATTGCACAACTTTACATGCAGACACAGTTTGCTTTGTAAGTCTAGACCCAGTTTTCTTCTGCCAGTGAAATAACACACACATCTACCTTAAATAAGATCCTCAGTTTTCAGGAACTGACTGCCTTTCTTATTGTGTAAGCACAAGCAGCCCACTACCATGTGTGCGGAATGCTGTACATTTCCATCACGAGTTGCTAAACTCTCTGCAAATCTAGTCCAAACAATCCAAATGCTTTGCCCACTCTTAGATTCCAGTTAGTCATGTTAAGCACTATACTCTTTCACAGAATTGGATACCACTGCTGGGGGACAGGGGAAAGGGAGGAGGCATTGCAAAGGCAAGATACCTCTGTATGACTGAGGGTGAAAATGAGTGGAACTCAAAAGAAATGAAGTGTGTTATGAATCATACAATCATAGAATCCTGGGGGTTGGAAGGGACCTCGAAAGATCATCTAGTCCAACCTCCCTGCCAGAGCAGGGTCACCTAAAGTACATCACACAGGAACACATCCAGGTGGGTTTTGAATGTCTCCAGTGAAGGAGACTCCACACCCTCCCTGGGCAGCCTGTTCCAGTGCTCTGTCACTCTCACAGTAAAAAAATGTTTTCGGATATTCACCTTGAATCTCCTATGCTCCAATTTGCACCCATTACCCCTTGTCCTATCACTGGTCATCACTGAGAAAAGCCTAACTCCATCTCCCTGACACTCACCCCTTACATATTTGTAAACATTGATGAGGTCACCCCTCAGTCTCCTTTTCTCCAAGCTAAAGAGACCCAGCTCCCTCAGCCTTTCCTCATAAGAAAATAAATAATTGCTACAGTTTTAAACACCACAAAGTAGATCTGCTGTTAAAAATTGTAATTAAATATTATTTTTATTCCTTTACCTTCTTCTCACTATTCCACCTTACTGCAGATATTTTTTACAGCAAAATTACCCACCAGACCCTGTGTGGCAATGCTTAGTTACTATTATTGTACATGAAAAATGCATAGCTCTCTAGTGCTTGTTTTCAGTCAATTACAAGGAAGTGGTTAAAAGATCCAAAAGCTTGTGAACTTCACAGAAAGATATTGAAATTAAAGTGCTATAATTCTTAGTTTAAGTAAACATCTAATTAATAATGTGTTACCAATCAATAAAATAATTTTAAAAAAAATACCTGCACACCTAGTGTAACATGAAAATGCATTAATACATTATTTTGCCTTTTCCCATTATTAGTCCAGAGTGTACTGCTCTATGGTTCTTGTGTTAATGTCATATGCAGATAAATATTATTTTAAAAATACATTTGTTTAATATTTTTTTTCTGTAAATATAACTCTTTGTTATTAGATTTTACTAGTTACCAGATTGCTCTCATGAAATATTTATCTAATTTACTAGTAGCTTCTCAGTGACGCATTAATTACAGCAAGAAAAAAGAACTGTGTATAAATTTAAATGTCTGTTTCTTGTACAAGGAAGTATGAAAGCTCTCTTTCATCTTGTTGTAACTCAGTGTCTTTTCTCCATATTTTCTTTTCCTCTCCCCTACAGCCATCTCTGCATCATGACTTCATGAATACTGAAACACAACACTGATGGAAGCAAACAGAGTTTAGCAAATGCTCCCTAACCACTGAGCCTGTCAAACATTTCTGATCACAGTTCTTGCTGGCAGTCAGCCTTCAGCTGTTTAATAGTGTGATATACAATTTTTCACTCTTCTCTGTAAAATCACATCACTCTTTAAGGTTAAGTTTGTAACAGAATTGTAAAAGTGATTTGAAGATGATCCTGCCAGGATTTTTTTCATGTGACTAGCCCCCCAATTGGCTTGCAAGACCAAAGCCAAGAACAGTGTTCTTGCAAGATGAAATAACTGCTCCACATGGTCCCAAGGAGTTTTCATAAGATGCTGTCTGTTTTTAAGCAGATGTGGTCAGATTCTTTCTGAAGAATAAATTAGTCAGTTTCTATTATTCAGTATACGGTTTAAATTACAGACTTTTTCTTTGGTATGGAAATAGAAGACTTTCAGATCCCATTTTACAATATATTCAATATATTTTTAATTGTATTTCAAAAGTAGAAATTAAGTATGTTAAGACACACCTTTTAATTTTTAAACCTTGTTAAAAATATGTTTCTTTCTCTTTTATGTGTTCTGTGAATGTTCTATTGTTAGATTTTATTTAAATGATCTAAATCTTTTTATTTTCAGTTTGTCTAGGCTGATAAAAATACAGATTATATTTTCAGTCTTGTAAGTAATTTTTTTGAAATAATGCTGCTACCACTGAAAAAATGAAAATGCAATGACAATGAGAAGTCAAGCTAGGTTTTTTTTTGTTATTTCTTGGGGCTTTTTCTTCAAAAATAGCTCTGCTTAAAACAAGGGATTACCCTGGCCTCTACTGATAAAGTCTGTTTCAGACTTGTGAAGGACCAGGTATTTCCTTACACGAACATGAAATGTCCTTTGAGTCAGCCGGCAATACTGACTTAAAATGGCGTCTCCACGTGGCGCTGAACCCTCTCTGTGTGTGTAGGGGGGAGGAGCCGTGGCCGGAAACAGGGGCGGGACTAGGTCCCGTCTGATTGGCTGAAAAGCCCGGAAATACAAAACCGGCCAATCGGGAGCGCAGAAAACCCCATAAGAGAGGCAGCACGGCACGTCTCTCTCTCTCTCTCTCTCCTTGTGTTCGGGGCGGTCCTCTCCACACACTGCCTGCCGCCGCCATTTCCTGCCGCCCGCCCGCCAGCTGGCAGGGAGCAGCACAGCTCCAGGAGCCCCCCCGACCTCTCTCCTCCTCGGCACCGGGATGCTAAAGGGATCTCCCAAGATGGCAAATGTGATGTTCTCGGGGGTTAAAGCTGGCCTGGTGTCAGCTGATGTGCTGCGGAGGGAACAGCAGGAGCTCAGAAGGCAGGAGAGAAATAACAAGCACTTGGAAGAGGAATCCAGACACTCTGAGACAATCTTCCGAGACAAGTCGGGCCGCAAGCGGGACCTGGCACAGGAGCGGCTGGAGCAGAGGAAGAAAGAAGAGGCTAAGTCTGAGAGGGATGAGCAGTATGCCAAGTGGGGAAAGGGGCTGGCACAGGGGGGGGAGGAGCAGC
>NW_009952149.1:954012-964855 GCF_000747805.2 Chaetura pelagica | reverse complement strand
GGGCATAAGCCCCTGTCTCCTCTGTGTGAGGCGATACCCACGTGTGGATCTCTCAGCAAATCCTGATAAGTTAATACACTCCAATAAGGAGATATAATAGGTCACGGATCGTGACAAGACTTCCAAAGTCTCTCTACCTCATGACAAAGTTTGAGGGACAGGAATACTATTCATAAAAGAAGAGGACTGAATTAAGGATGACAGTCCACAGGGTGACAGGGATGCATCTCAAAGTGCATACGGAGATCATAGAATCATAGAATATTCTGAGTTGGAAGGGACCCATCAGCATCATCAAATCCAACTCCTGACCCTCTGCAGTGCACCCCAAGAATGACATTATATGCCTGAGGGTAACATCCAAACACTTCTTGAACTCAGGCAGGCTTGGTGCTGTGACCACTTCCCTGGGGAGCTTGTTCCAGAGCTCGACCACCTTTTGGGTGAAAAACCTTTTCTTGATATCCAGCCTCAACTTCCCTTAATGCAGCTTCCTGCCATTTCCTCGAGTACTGTCACTGGTCACAGGAATGAAGAGATCAGTACCTGCCCCTTCTCTTCCCCTCGAGAGGAAGCCATAGACTGCAATGAGGTCACCTCTCAGCCTCCTCTTCTCCAAGCTGAATAACCCAAGTGACCTCAGCCACTCCTCATAAGTCGTCCCTTCCAGACCCTTCACCATCCTCATGGCTCTCCCTTGGACATTCTCTAATAGTGTGATGTCTTTTTTATATTGTGGTGCCCAAAACTGGACGCAGCACTCAAGGTGAAGCCGCACCAGTGCAGAGCAGAGCAGGACAATCACATCCCTTGGAGCAGCTGGCAACACTGTGCTTGATGCACCCAAGGACATGGTTGGCCCTCCTGGCTGCCAGGGCACACTGCTGGCCCGTATTCAGTTTACCATCAACCAGGACTCCCAGGTCCCTCTGTGCTGTGCTGCCATCCAACCACTCATTCCTTAGCTTGTACTTACCACCAGGGTTGCCCCATCCCAGGTGTAGAATCTGGCACTTGTCCTTGTTAAACTTCATGTAGCTGGTGACTGCCCATTTCTCTAAGTTGTTGAGGTCTCTCTGCAGGGCCTGCCTGCTCTTGAGGGAAACGACAGCTTCCTCCCAGTTTTGCATCATCAGCTAACTTGCTTAGAATTGCTTCAAGCCCTGCATCCAAGTCATTGATGAAGATGTTGAAGAAGACTGGACATAGGATGGAACCCTGCAGGACCCAACTAGTGACTGGTCACGAGCCTGACGTTACCCCATTCACTGTCAGTGTATGTGGAATATCTAATATTTATACAAATAGCATTCCCTTCAAAATCAAAACAGTTCAGTGTGTGTATTTTTATCCATATTTTTATTTTAAAATGTTACATGAATCTTCTTGATAAAAAAGATAAAGTGATCATATATTTGAAAAGCATAGTCGTAGAATAATTTCTCAATCTAGGGTACTATTATCTTACATCAGTATCAAATGCTCAGTATTACTGCAAGGCTCCTGCAGGCTCAGCTCTGTTGCTCTGGACATCTGGCATGTATGATGAACAACATGAATGCCTTAAGCCATTTTTTTGTGCCCATTAAAAACATGGTGAATGGCTGACAGGTAGGCCACTGAAGTTTTGTAAGGACATGCTCAAGGCAAATCTTCATCTCTGTGATACCAGCTCCACAAAGCAGGAAACTACAACTACAGACCATCTGTTGTAACAAAGATTGTGCACTGTTGCCCTGAGAACCTTTGAACAAGCCTAGAACAACTGAATGACTGTGTGTGCCACTGCTCTGTAGAAATGCAGGCATAGTGTGCTTAAGAAACATCTGTGGCATTTGCAGCTGCTAACGTGCTGTGACAATCTGACTGATTTTTCATCAACCAAGCTATAAATCACACAACCCTCAGTTATTAAAAGAAAAATATACCTATTATATATTTTTACAAAGATTTTCCCATCCTAAGCACATCAAATTGTGTTCCACTGTGTTTCAATAGAGCCCTATCTAACAATCCTTTGCAAGCCTCTCTGGAGTTCAACTGAATTCTACTCATCAAGCACCCTGAATACAAACTGAAATAGCTGCAGTTTGGAAAGCAGTTGGAAACACTGTATTGGGCAGAAAATCTTCAGCTAGTCAGGATGTGCAATGCTTTATGTGTATACTGGATTCTATCCCATAGGAGTTTGTCTTTTAAAGGGTGTTTTCAAATTACATTATTATTCTTACTGTTGAGTTCACTTAAATAAGTTGTCTCTCAAGCAACTAAATGCCCATTGACACTATTGTAAAAAAGGGGTTACAATTTTGGACATTTATAAACTAGATTTTATCTAAGGGAGAGAGGCTGACTCATTTCATAGTATGTACAGTTTCTATATCTCTTCTGTTTTGAATATTTTTCAGCAAAACCTAGAAGAGTGAATAAGGATGGCAAGAACTAGATTTTCACTACATTTATATTTAAATTTTCAGTCTTTTAGATCCCAGTGAGCAAAGCAGATGAAATTTCCCCCTTATAGTGCAAATAATTAATAATATTGTGGCTTAACCCAACAGGCCATTGAACACCACACAGCTGCTTACTCACCCTCATCTGCCCTGGGGAATGGGGAAGGGAACAGGGGGGTTAAGGGTAAAGAGATGAATAGAGTAAGATAAAAATATTTTAATAATAATAATTAAAAAAAAATAATAAATCATGGTAATAAAGAAAAAAAAATAGCACTATTGTAGTTACTAAGAAGGAAATTAATTCTATCCCAGCCTAAACCATCTCTGTTGAAACCAGGACAAATAATATAGTAGAAGAACATATTGGCCATGGTCATTGCTACCAATCAGAAGGGGAGGTAAGCATATGGTAGAAACCAAATACTTAAGCATTTATTTTAATGTAATGCTATTTGAGAAATTACTGCATATGTTAGTGCATCATTTCAGCAACTCTAATTTTTTTCTGGAGTTTTGAGCAGTCAGAAAATCTCAAAAAAACCCACTTTTCTTCCATGTCTCATACTTCCAACTGGTCAAGATTCTCATTTAAGACTGAAAATTTGCAGGGAGATCAGCAGACTGGTTTTATGGATTGGATCTTACTAGATTGCTAAAACTAATTCTCATATGTTGAATCCTTGGATTTGACTGCAACCAGATAGATATTAACAATTAGAAAGGTATGATACATATTATTTTTGAAAAAAGCACAGTGAGAACTAATTCCTTGTTCAAGCAATTCAAATGTAGATTAGGAAAGTTTATTCTCCTGTTGAAAGTGACGTGTTTCAATAAAAGAGTTTGAAATACATGAGTTTGCTTTTTTTTTTTTTTTAAGAATAAAACATATTAACTTTTCTTTCTGAACCACAATAGTTTTATTTTTTTAATGATTTTTTTTATTTTTACTTATTTACATATTGAATATATTACCTCTAGCAGTCAGGAATAATTATAAATTATACTATCCTGTTTGTATACAGTCAGAGGCATAACGGAGAAGAAATTTAATGTATTTTATATATATTTGTCCAAAGTCTGTAAGTATTTTATTATATCCATGCCTTGTCCCCCCAAAAATAATTAAGCTTTATCTCACTAATTAGTAACTAGCTTGTAGTAGCTGAGGACCTAAAAAGACAATAAGCAAGAGTTTACATTGAGTTATTTACTGAGTGCAGCACCCTTTCATATCTGTGAGGTGTCATGGAACAATTCAGCAAGGAGTATAATTTTGAGCTACTTCTTCTTTTTAATTTTTCATTTTATTTTCTTCTCCCCACCACTTTCCATGTGACTGTTATATCTTAAAGAGGTAACCTTACCACTGTTTACAAATCCACAGCTACTCTGGGTATGCCTATTTATTCCAAGTCAGTGTTAGACTAGGTAATTTCCACGGCACTCGATTTATTTCAGCTTGTTTGTCAGTATTCTCAAATTAGATTGATTCTCCTTTTAGAAAGCAAAGCTTTTTAACCTTGCAGATCTCATCCCCAGAGCTAAAGCTGACCTGTTTGCTACAAAAGTAAGAGGTTTTGGTAGGCTTCTTCCCATTAGAGAATGAGTCTGCTCCAAGAGCAGCACTCCAGACAAGTGATTTATTTTTATAAACAGTATAAATAAAGCAGAAATAGAATAAAATATCTAAAAAAATACAACATGTCTTCCTTTACAACACCCTGATTAGTTTATTTTATTTCTTGCAGAAGGTCTACAAGCTGTTGTAGTTAGCTGTTTGTGGGAAGTCTGCAAGCTGTTTGTGAAGAATTTAGGCAAGTAAAATTACCAGGGCTTTTTTCCCCTTCTGATTGGTAGTTAAAATGTTACCACAGAGAGTTAATGATCCATTTGCATATTTTTAAAATATTTGTCTGTACATTTAAAGCTATATAGTGGTGGTCTTCCCCATATAAATGCAAAAAAAAAAAAAAAAAAAAAAGTTTGAGATCTGAATTTCCCTATGTATACATTAAATCACATATATATGCTTCCAGTAAAAATAACGTAAGATTATTTATAAAAAAATAAAATAAAAAAAAATACCTTAACTGTGTAGTTAGTTTTGATAACAGAGACATTTCAAACTGCTACAGTATGGTTGGCGTCAAACATACTTTTTGATTCCATACAGATGAAGACGAGGCCTTTTTGTGTTTTTCCAATTTAAATTACAAAGTCAGGGAGTCACAGAGTGATCTGAGTTGGAAAGGACCTCTGAAGATCATCTAGTCTAACCCTTCTGCTAGAACAGGATAACCTACAGTAGATCACCCAGGAACATGTCTGTTTTGAATGTCTCTTAGAAGGAGATCCACAACCAATTTGGGCAGCCTGTTCCAGTGCTCTGTTGCTCTCAGAGTAAGAATTTTTTCCGTATGTTTTACTTGAGTCTCCTATGCTCCAGCTTGTGCCCATGAAGTTAGAGAGAAAAGACAAAAGAGGAAAAACAAAGAGTATAAATGATTATTACTTGGATAACAATGGTGTGAAAAGTAAGTCTGACCAATTCTTGCATTCATTATACAGACTGTCGGTAATGCTAAGTATAGATATACTAAAAATTACACATGTATTAATCTTTGACTGATTCATTAAAATGCATGTTATTTAATGCTTTTAGAAAACATATTAAACAGATAAATAACAGTTTCACAGATTTACCTTTAGGATAGTGATTAATAGGGAATCACATCTAAAGAGGATGCTTGAAATAGAGTTCTGAGGGAATCAGTGGTTAGAACATAGCTAGGAAGGAAGTTTTTATGTTATCCTAATTTAGAATATTTTGAAAGTCAGATACAAAATCTATTTATACAGTAAATCACATATTTTAAGTTTTAATAAATAAAAATAAAGTTAAATCAAATATTAAGAGAGGAACACCTTCATTGTTCTGCACACTCAAAGAAAAAGTGAGCATTTTTCTGGAAGCTGCACTGCAGCAAAACATATCTTCTTGAACTTGTTACTAGTGATGGCTGGTAGGAGAAAGGCAAGAAGTTGTGATATGAAGGTCTTCATATTGTGTGACCCAGTGTGATACTGTAGCTTTAAAATTTTTATGAAAATAAAGGCTTGGATGTAGAAGAGTGAATTATATTTAAAAACAAAACAACCCAGAAAGCAAACAAAACTCCTAAGAAGGAAGGACCAGTAGACTTTTTCCATTAAGAAGTATGGTATTCACCATGCATGTAGTAACTCTGTTTCTTAGTGGCAGGTCCTTCCTGGAGCTGGCTGGCATTGGCTCTATCTAACATGAGGGAAAATTCTAGCAGCTTCTCACACCAAGAAACATCCCCAGTAGCGCCCCCAGCTACCAAAACCTTGCCATGCAAAGCAAATAAAGAGCATTAAATGATATTTAATATTTGAAGTGGTTTTCATTCCCTCTCCAGATCAGTGAGTCATGCCAAAAAAAGAAAACATCTAAATCAATATTTCCCCAGTACAAATATCAATGATCAAGTTGCTTTGACTCCAAAAAGTGCACAGTGTAATGGTTACTGTTGTGAGCCAATGCCAAGGCAGCAGAATTAGGGGTTAGAATCCTGGCACACTCACCGTTAGGGCTCAGGCTCGATCCCCAGGGCAGGCAGGCAGGCCGGGCAGGGTTCCTGTGCCAGGCAAGAAGCGTCCGAGCAGGCCTCGGTCCCACCTGTGAACTCGCCGCCTTTTTATACCCCTGTGACCCACCTGTCCAGCTGGTGTCACTGTCCAGAGCCAGTTGGCATCCAGGAGTCCCAAGGTAGGGTGATAACTAGCAGGGCAATGCATAACTTGTTGCCCATCCTACCTGCCTTGTACCACATCTGTTGTTTTGCTTTCTTTTGTCCTTGAGCTTCAGGCCTTGTTTAGTCCATTAGCTGGGAATAATCAGCAGAAGGGCTTTGCTGACTTAAAAGGCATTTTGTTTAGACTTATGTGGGGAAGAAGAAGAACAGTTTCCCACAGTTACCATCTTATCTAAAGCTAAGAATACCTCACAGTCACAGTTTTAGTTTCAGCAAGGAGCCTACATTATCAGGTCAATGGCTATCATTCACATAGTGATTTGTTTTCACTCTCCATTTTTCCTTCTCCCAAATTCCCTTTGCCTTTTATTTCTACTTAATTCTCCCTTCTGTTGGAAGTAAAGTAATACGTATGCAGCAAGGGAAAAAAAAGTATTGGTTTCTTAAGAAAGGCAATCCTCCATATTATCCATTATGTCAAGAAGAAAAACAATACAGAACACAAGTGCTTGCCCTGAATAAGCTTATGTTAAAGCACCAATCTTCAGCAAGATGAAGTAGATAGTAGTAGGATTAACTGTACTAGATATTCCTTGACATATTTCTGAGATAATCTTTCAATAATGGCTTGCTCTATCACTATATACTATTTGTAGTATTGAACAAATAAAAAAGTAAAAATAAAGAACAGGCATAAAGATCACACAAAAACATGCTGAAATATTTTAACTTTAATAAAAAATGAGACATTTTGTCTAAAAAAATGAATTTGTAATCTCTGTTATGAACTTGGAAAAATATTCAGTTCAAAGACAATAATGGCCTTCTGATCAAGATTTATCACATTTATAAACACATATTTCAAGCCACAAAGGTTTAGAAATACCAGAAATTTAGAAATGTTTGGGAAAGTTCCTTCTCTGTATTTGAGTGGAGGAATGTTTTGGGGTTTTTTTGCTTGTACTGTGATAGTTATCACAGTCTGTTCTCCAGCTATGACCTTCAAAGATTCATTTATAGGCTAATAAGTCTAGAAACTCCCTAAGTTCCCATGAATAACCATTCCCTGGTATTTTAATTTTTGTGTGTGATTAATACTTGTCTACAGAAAAAAAGAAAAAAAAATAATCTGTACCATGGCCATACTCTTCACTAGGCTATGTTAACATTTTGTGGGGGCAAGAGAGTGAGCAAAGCTAGGCTATACATTTTTGAGGCAGCATTATTCTAAGATGATTTCTTTACCGGTGTTGCCTGAAGAAATTCAATCTTGAAACAAATTTTTAAACAAAGACAGGCCCTTAGATGAAGCAACAATTATTTACATGAAGATGTATTTCCATACCAGTGAAGAAAATATCTAAAAAGTAGCTTCCAAGTTTACATTTAATATATGTAAAAAAAAAATATTTTTGAAAGAAGAGATAAAACTGATACTTCTTTCTTCATGTTTTTCTTAACTGGAACCTGAGACTACATAGAGAGTAATAAGTTGAAGGTGGTGGAAGCAGGGACAGGTAACCTGGAAGAAATACAGAAATACTATCTATGGATGCAGAGATGCAATTAAAAAATACAAAGTCTACCTGAATGTTAATCCAGTGAGGGATATCAAAGGCAGCACTAAGGGCTTCTAGAAGAACATAAGTAACAAAGGGAAGACTAGAGAAAATGTGGGGCTGCTGCTGAATGGGACAAGAAAGGAAACAGCACCACTTTATAAGTGAAATAACTTTTTTAGCTTTACTATGAAAAGATCTAATCCAAATAAGAAGTTTTTATCACAATAATAGGTGTATTTTGTGATTTATTGGTTTCAAATTTTTCAGTGTTTCTTTGGTTAAAATGTTACATAAAATAAAATATTTCCACAAATTGTCATAACTTCCTGTTCCTCAACCAAAATAAACAATTCTGGTTTTTTTAGTAACTATGAAATAGTTCAATTTAGAGCCAAAATCTATGGTCTCATATGTTCAAACATGTTAAGAAGCAAAGCTGTTGTATATTTCTCAACGTTTGAAAGTGATGGCAATGAGTTGTCCTGCTTTAGTAATTTTCAGTCTAATGTGCACCCTAATACAACAAAGCACAAAGGTTCTTTGGGATTAAATCTTTCAAATAATACACACAGATTTTCAAAT
The DNA here is from genome assembly GCF_000747805.2 of Chaetura pelagica. Classification (NCBI taxonomy): domain Eukaryota; kingdom Metazoa; phylum Chordata; class Aves; order Apodiformes; family Apodidae; genus Chaetura; species Chaetura pelagica. Next base: position 956,476 of record NW_009952149.1, on the reverse strand, counting down.
TGCCTCCTACAATAACATCAGGTTGTACATGCTACAAAATGCTAATTACAGCCCAAAGGAATAATTCTTTAAAAACTGACCTCATAAATTTTGCTTAAGGGTTCAAAACTAACAATCTTTTGCAGTTTATGATTAACTGTATGCATAAATGAATAATAATAAAATGGTTACATATTTTTTTAGGCTTGCTAACATTACTATATGTGTAGAATAACAGGTATTCACCACTTCTACTAACATAAGGTAAGTTAGGATACAAAATTCTATTGCAGTACCTATATTTTACAGGAGTAACATGTATTGTTTAGAGTTCAGTTCTATGATGCATATTCAAAACTTTTGGGTGTCTTTATTCCTTTTTGGATAAATATATATTCAGAGAAAGAAGACAAAGAAGATTTTGTGACCACTATATATAAATTTTAAATACTCTAACATTAACAATTCCAGATTTTTATAGACATGCAAACTCATAGCAGTAAAAATTTGTATAGCATTTTTAATTAAAAACAACAACAACAACAAAACCCACGGAGAAAAGAACTTTCTAGTGTAAACATTTTTTTACTGAAACATAATTTTTGGAGCCAAGCAGAAAATCTGCATAGAAAATTGTCCACTTCCTATAAAACTGAAGAGAAACAATGACATTATAAAAACCAAAACAAAACAGAAATAAAATTGTTTTACCTCAATCCACAAAGATCAAAACTGAATCCACATCAAGTCTTTGGCCAGTTGTGAAAAGAGTTGGGTTTTTTTCTTCCTATAGTACTCCACGAATCAACAGGAATCCTTCCCAGCAACAATAAAAGTTAACTTTTATTATATTTAACTAATATAACAAAATTCCGTTTCATAATTTTGACCAGATAGTATTATTAATAATTATTAGTGCTAATAATTGTTTATTTTTAATTTGAAAATATTATCAGTCCACATGATTACTTAGAGCCTAAATACATTTCCAGCCTCTAGTAGTCTTTTCTCAGTCTATTCCTGATTCCACTACAGTTCAGTGTTCATGTTGATGTGATTATCTGCTTCATACTTGTATAAATCTGATGAAAGAAATGAGAGAAGAGGAAATAGTTATTAATTTAGTTCTCAAATGTAATAACTTTTCTACAACCTTATTAAGGACATATCTTTGAATTATGTCTATTTCAATGGGCTATTTAGAACACTCTATAATGGTAACATTTCTTCATAGTTAATATTCTGGAATCCATCATTCTATGGGTAAATTTCTTTAGGTAGTATTATTTCCTCATTAATGAATAACAGGAAAAAATAACTAAACCAAAACAATTATAAATATCCTTGTGGCAAAGTGGTTTTAGTTTGTGCTGTTAGAATAGATAAACTGAGACCATTAAATAAGACTATATAGTACTAATTGGATTTTACTAACGGTCTATCTTTGAGATAATCTTAAAAAAAATTCTCCTTTGTGGCAATGTCCCTGAGAGACACAGTCTGCTGTAAAGCATTTTGTAATACTAAAAGATATCTACACTACGGTATAAACGTAATAGTCATAACCATAATAGCTGCATTATAACCCAAATTAGAAATAGCGTTGAATCATAGAATCATTGAAGTTGGAAAAGACTTCTAAGATCTTCAAGTCCAATTGTCAACCCAACAGCACTGTGCCAACCAAACCCTGTCCTGAGGGGCCACATTTATGTGGCATGTTTATAAGCAGAGAAGTTTTTCCCCTTTCTTAATTCCATTGTTTGTCTATTTGCTTGTTTGTTTTCTTTTGTGAAATAATTTAGTGAATAATAGTTTTGGTTAAATAGATGAACATTATTGTTTGAGAGATTTGTGTTGTATTAACAATTTTGCATTGTTAACTTCACTGTTTGGGATTTTTATTAATAGAATCTTGAATATGGTAAAGTAAGATTATGGTGTTGGAAAAAATCAATAAGCTAATAATAATTCATTTTGTCAACAGTGTTTGAAATTACATTGAAAGTAATATTCCTAGAAATACAGTTAAGGAAAAAGGTAGAAAGGACATGAGTGTTTGAGACTGACAGTTTTAACAACATAATTTGGTGTAGAAAATCTAGCTTATTTAGAATACTTGGTTACATACAAAAACATTAGGAAGAAGAGGAGACAGAGAGATGTAAGGACTATCAAGAATGTTTACGTTAAGGTTCTGCTCAGTTCAACTGATTAAAAAAAGACTTGTTTTGGGAACTTTTCTTCTAAGTCAGGCACATAACTTAGATGTCTGCAATTATGTGGTATAAATATTCATGAATAGATTCATCCTGTAAATGTATCAACCTGAATTTTTGTATTTTTAGAAAAAATTATTTATAAACATTAAACAAAATTGCTTATGTATTAATGCAAAAGAAGCCCTGAAAAAAAAACAAATGTATTATAACTTAGAGTTGTTAGATATTTGCTTATGCATTTGAAAATGCTAACAGAGATTAGT
>NW_009952149.1:943292-953984 GCF_000747805.2 Chaetura pelagica | reverse complement strand
GAAGGAATGAAAACCAGAGGGAAGAAAAAAAAATTAAAGACAGCAATTTACAAAGCAGTGGTGTAGAATGGTGGTAGAGAAAGAATACTTCTTTTTCCTCTTATGGGATTTACGAGAGGAAAATAAATGCCCTTTCTTCTAGTGCTTGTTGGCAGAAGAAAGACTTTTATTTCGGCATGTATTTTAAAGGAAGGGGGAATGAGCTGTTTATGTCATTATTTGTGTGTTCAGCTATTCTTCTGTTTTACTAAATTGTGTGGTTCAGCCGGTTTTGTAACTGCCAATGCATTTCTGAAAAGTTTCCTGTCATGAAATTTGAGATAGCTGTCCTTTTTCTTGTAGTAGTCCTTCTTGTCCTCCTCACACGTTGTCAACAAAACTTTCTTTACTATCTCTTTTTGATATCATAATTGCCATTTTAATATATGCAAGAAAACTTTTTACAGTGAATGAAGCACTTAGTGTTTCAGATTAAAACATCAAAAAAGATATGCTGATAAAGATATTTCTTACCTCCAGGAAATTAGCTTTTATACTTGACTTAGCAACAGGACACCAAATTAATTGTTTTCTATAAGGCCTATTAATCACAATTGTGATAATTTCCCATAATACACCATTCACTTTTAATACAATTTAAATCACAGAGCAAAGTTAAATGTTGCAGATAGAACAGCATGTAAGTTTTTGAAGATGATCCATGCACTAATTTCTAACTTGTGATGGCATTTTCATTTATTATAGGCTGCTCAACCATTAGTTGTGTGTGGTATTACAGTTCACTGGAGTTTCTCATTGAACAAGTTTCAAAGGTTAACTGCATCTGACCTGAAAAAAAAACCAACAAACAAAACAAATCTAAAGAGAAATAAATTGCACAATGATATGTTTTAATTCATTGACAAACTGTACATATAAAATTTCAGAGATTATTTAGTACTCTGTAAGATTTGCCCTGTTTTTTTTTTAATAAAGTTTTAATATTTTATCACACAATAAAGCATCTTATCATAAATAAAGCAGATCTTGCATGTCTGTTATACATAAACCTTTTAGAGAGAAGCAGGATTTCTTTCACAAGTAAATGCTCAGAACTTACCCACAACTAGCTTGAGTATGTCCTCAGATTTCTTTTAGAGTGCTGTTGAGCTCAAATGTACTACCTTGCTATATGCTACATAATTTCCTTGTGAAAAATCATTATTAAACATAATATTTTAAAAGTACTTTATCTCCAGCTCCTGAACATAGGATAATTGGTGTTCCCCAGTACCATTTGTATACTCTGAAGCATTCAGTAAGAGGTTCAGCATTCTAGTTTTAAGAATAGTTACAGATAGCTGCTCTTTGTATAATTACCTCTAACAAGAGATTCAATGTCAACATAATGCTGAAGTTTGAAAGTTATTATGTAGTCTATTTGTAACAGTGGAAAAAAATGTTAAAAGCATAACCATTGCTTTAATTTATGAATAGCTGGATTAAGACAATTTTAAAAAAAACAAACAACAAATTACATATCTGACCAGCAGTACAAGAATATTAACATTTTGCTTAAAGCAATGATATGTAGACTTTTAAAAACCCACTCAATTTTAGAGGCTTCTTAAAACAAGAACTGGGATATTGAATCTATTTTATTCTAAAAGATAATGTGTTTATTTTTTAAAACTTTAAGGTGGTAACATATCTTCAAACTTATAAAACAATGCACAGAGCTAGGGCATTTATCAATACAGCAAAGCAAAACTGCAAATAAATTTTATGTAGTAGTAAGATGCAGTTTAGATTTGAAGCAACAATGTCAAGCATTAGAAATTATTCAATATATATTTCAACTTCTATCCCAGCTTTACAAATGTTTGTTTTCAGTATTTCCTTCTCTCCTTTGTACAGTCTAAGTATCGAAGTCAAGCTGGTTTTGTTTTTTTTTTAATCCTTTAATACTAAATTGTCTTGTCATTGAACCCGATACACTGCTTTCTGCTTGCCTTAATTTCAGTGCTAAGGGTTGTTACCTTAAGGCTTGTAAAACCTGCAGTGTAGAATTGTATACTAGGTCGTTCCACCAACTAAAGTCATGGGTATGAAGTCATGGGTATGAAAAAAATCTCAGGAACATCACAAAGCTCAGGACTTCTGTGACAGCTTGTTGTGACAAGTATGAATCCTTGAAGAGAAAGCTTTTTCTTACCTTTATTATTACTGTTACTGTTATTATTATTGTTATTGTTATTATTATTTTAAATGCCATTTATACATAGTTAGCATTGAGTCTGTTATATACAGTATCTATCATGAGCTTTTAGGTGATGGGAATAAAAGGAATTCTTGTCACCCTTTATGTAGTTCTGTGCTAGACATTAAAATTTAATGTTGTGTTTGGTTTTTTTTTTTCACCGGTTGACCATGCAGTGTTTATAATATCTAGTAATTACTTTGTAGAAGATGCCTGCTAGATTCTTTAGCCCTGCTTGTCCCAGCAATCATAATCTTTGATTATCTGCTTGCTGAGTGACTCTAGGTGCAGCCTAAAGAACAATGAGGAATGTAGGGTGAACACTCCTCTTTACCTCCTGGCTACTCCTGTAAGCACACTCAGGAGCCTGTTGCTGCCAGACCACACTGCTGGGTCATGTCAGACTTTACCAGATCCTTCTCAACAGTGCTGCTCCCCAGTAAATCAGACCTGACATTGCAGCACAGTTTCTTCCTACCCAGGATCAGGAATTAGTATCAGTCTGTGCTGAATTCCATGAGATTTCAGGCAGGCCATTCTTTCCACCTGGCCTGATCTCCCTGCATGGCAGCCCTGCCACAGAGTATTGACTAGTTCCCCCTCCTTTTTCCCTTGCCAATTTGACACCATCTGCTAATGATGAGAGTGTATGCTATTACTTCTTTCAGGTCATTCATAAAAACAGATCCTTACAATTTTTATGACATCAAGATAGAATAAGACCCATTAACCATTACCCTCCCCTAAACTATTTTTTACGCATTTAACAGTCTATCCATCCAGATCGTAACAGTCTATCTTGAACACAAAATCATCTTTAAAGCAAGTACATATCAACTAAAGCTAAATGGAATTCCAGAAAATATTAGCAAAACATAATGGCAGAGAAAGACAGCTAGGAAAAAAAAATAATAATTGTAATTGTAAATTTAATTTATCTGAAAATCTGTAAATTTTTAATCATAATGACTACCTAAAATTAAAAACTAAAAGCTCTAAAGTATTGCAGATTATTTATACAATTATTTAAATTTTATAATTACTTATATATATATTATAGATAATTTTCTTCATAATATACCATGGATTGTAAGACATTTATTAAAACTTAATGTTTATCAGACCAAGGAAATTGTTAGTTGAGTGTGGGTATAATAAGTAAGATGGTCAGTGCCCTAAAACAAACACAAAGCAAAAAATACCTATCTAAACCATGCTGGGCTTCAGAGTTTAGCAGAAAATTGTTTAGGAACATGAACCTCCTTTCCCTTGTTATTTTGTCAGAACAGAGTATTTTAAATCAGTAACTGATTTAAGATCAGTGGTGTGTTAAAATCTTTTTCCCGTGACATTGGATATACAACTGACAGTTTATTCATGCTGATTTTTTTCTTTATAGATATTTGGTTAAAAAAAAGACCTTGCTGAAAGTTTATCACATACTTCCTGATCCTGTGTTGTTCTCAGTGGTTTATTTTTAAAGAACATGTGGTTAGAGCTTTTAAGGTGCCACTTGAAGAATACATACAATACATACAATACATACATACAATAAGGTGCCATTCTGAAGAATACATCTTATCAAGGTACTGAAGCATCTTTTTGTTGCGTTTCCTTTCCCCCCCCCCACCCCTTGGATTAGCTTTATTATCTCTATATTATCTTTGTACACTTCCTAACTAGAGAAATTTGGGCAGACTCAAAGGAATCCTGATGTAGTTTTGAGAACACTCTTTTACAAAAAGCAAAATATAAAATCTGATAAAGTTCACTCTGAATCTTTTGAAGAAAACCTGGGCAAAAGTTTGATAAAATCTAATAATTTGAAAAATATTTTTGAAATACAGATGCCCTAATTGCATTTTTTCTTCACTGAATCCTTTTTTTAATACAGAAAAAATTAAAAACTCTTAAGTAATCGATCTAGAGATAAGATGTTTTTCATATTGTCAATTAAATATAGACACACTCACTTTTCCAAATATTGTTGGACTATTGCAATTAGGTGTATTATATATATAATATATTGCTTTAAAAAGGGCATTTCCATATTCAAGCAAGTTTATTGATAGATACTGCAGATAAACCCAATCATAGAGGCAGAAGATGAGGAAACACAGAAAAAAAACTTTTACAGTTTAAGTTCAGATGTAAGGAAGAAAGAATGTGATCTAGAAACCACACAGATTTGGCAATCAAGGGGCAACAGGACTTTTAAATACAAAAAACCCTTGTCATCCTAAAAATAGTTTTGGTTTAAAAAAAAATAATGGAAAAATCAAAGAAAACTAGTTTTGTGGAACAATAACTGAGATAATATAAAATAAATTCCTTGCTTATTTTTTGGTAATTACAAATTTTAATTGGTATCACTGAGACATGGTGGGATGTCTGCTGTGACTGGAGCATGGGAATGGTTGGGTATAAACTCTTCAGAAAGGAAAAGCAGAGCAGAAGAGAAGACATTATATTGTAGCTCTTCTATTTATCAAAATACCAGAACTTAGATCCTTCTAGAATAATTTAAAATTACTAAAAAATAAAGCTTTCATTTTCCCTGTGTCACTGTTCTTCAAATATGACAGAAGCATAGTCAGTTTTATCACAGTTGTTGCACCTCATTGCAGATATTCAGGATAAATATTCCTACAGTTTGTGTTTGATACTATTTACCATATTAGTAGCTCATTACATGTATCTGTACATATTAGCTTAACAAGTACTACATGCAGTTACTTAAGTAAGTGCACCGTATACTCTCTTGGGTTTCCGAGTAATTTGATAGTTACACACTTGATGTCTAAAAGTAATCTGTATGGCATATAGACCCAGTTCAAAAGGAGGTTTTCATGCCATAATCCCAAGCCCTGAAATGTTTATATTTTATCAGAGTTCACAGATCATAGAATGGTTTGATTTGAAAGAGACCTTTAAGGTTCATCTAGGCCAACCTCCTTGCCATGAGTAGGACCATCTTCAGCAGTACCAGGCTGCTCAGTTATGAGTAAAACCTTTATCAAATCTTTATCAAAGCCTAGTATCAAAGTTTGGAATTGGCAAAGAAAATACGAATAGACAAACACTAAGAAGAGAGTCTTAGAAGTCACAGTGTAAATAGTGAGTTGCTGAAGTCTTGAGAGCAAGGAATCATAGAATCATAGAATCCTAGGGGTTGGAAGAGACCTCAAAAGATCATCTAGTCCAACCCACCCTGCCAGAGCAGGGTCACCTAGAGTACATCACATAGTAACGCATCCAGGTGGGTTTTGAATGTCTCCAGTGAAGGAGACTCCACAACCTCCCTGGGCAGCCTGTTGCAGTGCTCTGTCACTCTCACAGTAAAAAATTTTTTTTCCGATATTCACCTTGAACCTCCTATGCTCCAATTTGCACCCATTACCCCTTGTCCTATCACTGGTCATCACTGAGAAAAGCCTAACTCCATCTCCCTGACACTCACCCCTTACATATTTGTAAACATTGATGAGGTCACCCCTCAGTCTCCTTTTCTCCAATCTAAAGAGACCCAGCTCCCTCAGCCTTTCCTCATAAGGGAGATGTTCCACTCCCTTAATCATCTTAGTAGCTCTGCGCTGGACTCTTTCAAGCACTTCCCTGTCCTTCTTGAACTGAGGAAATGTAAGTACTGTGTTTTAGACCCTTCCTCTACCCTTGTTTTAACCTAGCTGACAGATCATGATCATCAGAAGTTAGAGAAAAAGAGAGCCTACAAGAAGACCAAAGACATATGTTGTTTCTTTCTGAAAGGATTATATCCACCACTTGACACCTGTAAACATTTGTCATAAAAAGAATTAATGTTTAATTTTTTGAGATAAGCAAGCTTGTGACCACAGATTAATTTCAGGCTTAGTCACTGGATTTTTAGTCTCTGGCATGAAGACAACAGTATTCTAATCCAAAGACTATTACTTCAAAGCAGGAATAAATTAATGGAATACATGTCTTCTGAATTGGAAATGTCATTATCTTCTCTCCTAGAGCAATTTTAAAAGAACTTGACAGCTGCCATTGCATTTTTTATGGGGTCCAACTCATTAAGCTTGCTTGAACACTCACAAAATCAAATGTTTCAGAAAATACAGATAGAGGCAAACTCATTTCAAGAATTCAATTAATATTTTGCATGAGAAAAGCATTATGTTACTGAGATTCTGTTCACAAGCAGAATCTTCAGTGACTAGTCCTTTTAAATGTGAATATCTCTGTGTAACACAGAAGCTGTGAAGGTAAATGTAAATTATACCTGAAGTAAGTGAGAAATTTGGGGGATCATAATTTTAAATTTACATGTTTATGTCTCTTTTTGAAATACCTTCTTTCTTCCCCCTCTAAAATCAAACCTGTTTATCACAACACAGATACAACAAAATACAGATATATTTTAAAAAAATTGTACATCTTTAAAATTTCCTGAATGTGGTTCTTTTTTCAAAAACAGAGGCTGAGTGTAATTGAAGTTGTTATTGCCTAATAATTAGCTAACTTGAATTTTTCAATAACAAAATCCTTTCAAACATTTTACACCTACATTGTAAGAGAAGCACAAAAGAGCCCCAAGGCTCTATGTCTATTGCCATGAATAAGGCAATCACCATTTACAAGTGGTAGTTCCTGCCTAAAGTCTACCAAGGACTGAAATGAAAGAAAATCATTCAAGTCTGAAATCGACAAAGGTCACAAAATAAATTAAATTTAGTTTTTTCTGTTTGAGTAAACTAAGAGAGCAGCATTCAGATCACAGCTCCCTCCTAAAGCTAATGCTAATTTAGGTGAATTATCCCTGAGAGATTCAGAGGGAACTGATTTCAGAAACTCCAGGACTAACGGGATGCATTCTTAATGCTGATATAAATGTACCATCTTCCTAGTTCAGCTTTGTCCTTTTGCAATATAAAGGTCCCTTTATCACCTTTTGGTCTCATAATTCCAATTCATGCTGAACACTTAAACCATTCCATTAATTCTTGCTGTCCTTTAAAATCTTGAAATTGCTGATTACTTGTGTCCTTCAAATTCTGTGTTAAAAAAGCAGAAGTGGTGTTATTTGCCTTTTTAAGTGAAAAATCTTTATTGGCTGACTGCTTTGCTTACTTTATTTGTCTGGCTGACAAAGTGGTTGACCAGCTAAATTCTCAAAAAATATTACTGACTATATAACCAATAAAAAGTGTCAAATATGTAAAAAAAAAATCCACTTCAAAACATGAATTAACAAAAATTAGAACAGGATGAAAATATATCAATTTTATAGTGAAAAAAAAAAAAAGTACTTGTTAAAAAAAAAACTATTTACCTGCTGAATTAGAAAGAAAAAAGTCTCAGATTCTGCATTAAACTTGTTAATTCAACACTGTTAGTAAGATGTGGTTGATAGAAACTGCTCTTATTCAGCTTTCATAATTGCACAATTGCTTTATTTGAAATTTAAATTTTTCATAATTAATCTCCATCAAAAGGGCTTGGATTTTTAAAAATAGTATTTCTGCACTGTTTTAAAAATATTCTTTAACAAACTCATATTCATATTTAGGCTGAAACATTCTGTGGTAAGTTTCAGGGAGACTGAAATTTTATAATGGAAATTCTGTCAGATCCTGAATTACTGTTGTGCTGTTGGGCACATGATGAACATTGTATTCCAGAAATTAATTAATGACAAATACACTAGGTAATGGATGTTTCCATGGAGACCGTGTTGTATATATAATGTGCACTGAATAGCCATTAGTACAATGAAAGAGGAAAGTATTTAAGTACACGCTTACCATTAAAGAGGATCCGGGGAACTACAGGCCTGTGAGCCTGACCTCGGTACCAGGGAAAATCATGGAGAGGCTCATCTTGAGTGCACTCACATCGCAAGTGCAGGATAGCCAGGGGATCAGCCTCCATGGATTCAGGAAGGGAAGGTCCTACTTGATGAACCTGATCTCCTATCACCAGGTGACCTGACTGGTGGATGTGGGAAGGGCTGTGGATGTGGTCTATTTAGACTTCTTTAAAGCCTTTAACACCATCTCCCACAGCAATCTCCTAGAGAAGTTGGTGGCACGTGGCTCAGATAGGTGCACTCTTCATTGGGTAAAAAACTGGCTGGATAGCCAAGCCCAGAGAGTTGTAGTGAATGGGAGTAGATCCAGTTGTGGCAAATCACCAGTGGTGTCCCTCAGGGATCAATTTTGGAACCAGTCTTGTTCAATGTCTTTATTAACAATCAAGGGGATTTAGTGCTTCCTGGGTGAGCCTGCAGATGACACCAAATTGGGTGGGAATGTTGATCTGCTTGAGGGTAGGAAGGGTCTGCAGGGGAACCTGGACAGGCTGAAGGGCCAAGGCCAACTGTATGAGGCTCAACAAGGCCAAGTACCAGGTCCTACATTTTGGTCAAAACAACCCCATATAATACTACAGACTTGGAGCAGAGTGGCTGGAAAGCTGCCCATCAGAAAAAGACCTAGGGGTGCTGGTTGACAGCTGATTGAACAGGAGCCAGCTTTGTGCCCAGGTGGCCAAGAAGACCAGCGGCATCCTGGCCTGCACCAAGAAGAGTGTTGCCAGCAGGAGTAAGAAAGTGATTGTGCCCCTGTACTTGGCACTGGTGAAGCTGCAGCTTGGGTACTGTGGTCAGTTCTGGGCCCCTCACTACAGGAAGGACAGAGTTGTTGGAGAGTGTCCAGAAAAGAGCAACCAAGCTGGTGAAGGGTTTAGAGAACAAGCCCTGTGAGGAAAGGCTGAGGGAACTGGGATTGTTTATTTTGGAGAAGAGGTGGCTGAGGAGAAACCTCGTTGCTCTCTACAACTAGCTGAAAGGAGGTTGCACTGAGGTGAGTGTTGGCCTCTTCTCTCAACTGAATTAGGATAGGATTAAAGGGAATGCCTTGGGGTTGTGCCAGGGAGATTTAGACCTCTGGAGGCCTTCTTGTATAATCTCCCTATTTATGCAGGCCCATTTAGCGGTGGTTCTGTAGGATCATGTATAAATGCATTTTGAGTATCTCCAAGGTAGGAAAATCCACAATCTCTTTGGACAACTTATTCTGAGTCAGCACACAATCATAACTATTGCTTATTTACTTACAATTTCAAAAACATATATATATGATAGTGTATTTACAACATTCTAATTGGAATTCTAGGGTAATACTTAGTTTTTCCAAGGTACAATCTCCTTTGTCTTAAAAAAGCTTTTCTGTTCTTTTGTTCTTTTTCTAGATTCCTGTACTACTTTAATGTATGTTTATTGCAATGCCAATTCCTTGATTATCCTTTTTGTGAATTATGCAAAAATATATTAATATACTCTTACATATCTGTGTTCAAAATTGTTATGGTTAGATTGAAAAAAAAACAACAAACTGTTTGAGAGCCACAGTCTTCACAATCTATGATCTTTAGGCAGTTAACTGCCTAAAACGATCTCTCTCCTTAATATATGTGTGCATAATACCAAAAACCTGCATGAATATAGAAGTATTGCTTTAATAGAAAATCATAAATAGAAAGCTGCAACTTAAATTCAGTCCCTTTTTAGACTCATACCAAACTTTATCAGGGCTAAGTACTTATAAATTTAGCCACAATAAACTTTTTCTCACAAATGAAAACCCAACAAGATTTTCTCTATTTTTTAACCAATATGCCAAGGCTATTATTTACCCATGAGGAAGCAGCTTCCCTTTGCATTCCTTCTTCTGCATGAAGGATTTGAGCATATCCTGGTTATCTACCAGTGAATTCTGGAGAACTATCTATATTATGAGTATGTTTGCATAGATTGTATAAATCTTCAGTTGTCCTGTGTGAGTTATTTCCTTTCTCATTGAGTATCTGCATACTAGCTGAGCTGAAAAGTATTGATTGTCAAATTATTAAGGTACCTGACTTCTTTAAAGTAATGTTTTACATTATTAACAATAAGTGCTAGATCAGGGAAAACTATACACCTTCACACCAAGGCTACAGACTCAAACGCACTCTCCTTAGTTCAGTGTTTCTACAGGTACTGCTCAATAGACCATTTAACCCAGTGTCTCTTGACAGTGGCCAGTAACAAAAACTTAGAGGAAGATAAAAAACCCGAAACCAACAGTATGAATAAGAAAAAAACCCCTAAATGTGTCATACTTCTTTCTGTATTCCTCTTTTCCATGGGTAGTTTTCAATGCTATAGTCATAATGCAAAACCTACAATTTTTTTTAAAGTTTAAGTATACCAACTGAAAACAGTTTTGGTTGTTTTTTGTTTGTTTGGTTGGTTTTTTTTAATAGCAAGCTTAAATTCAAATGGAACAGATGCCACAATGTTTCAATGAAATGAATAACTTTAAATTATGTTCATTAATCCACAGGCTTGATTTAGACTGGGATAATCCCAGGTTTTGGACTTTAACCCAAAGAGGCTTTGGAGGTTGATATTAACCTTCAGCAGG
>NW_009952149.1:919906-942971 GCF_000747805.2 Chaetura pelagica | reverse complement strand
TCAGCAGGACATTTCCCAAGGTCAGACCCATGTCACAAAATGAATATTAATGTAAGTGGAAGCTGTGGAATAAAGCATTGCTACCAACTCTTTCTTGAGAATGCCACTTAAAGCAAGATTCATGGGAAAGGGTATAGCAAACAGTTGCCAGTGCACAGAAGTATCTAGGGGCTTCCTGGGGGCCAGAATGCTGGGAGCTGTGGGGTATACTCTTAGGGGTGGTAGGCAGGGCCTCACCAGCCAAGGTCAGTCCCATGGGCTGGGTGGGCCTTGGGCACAGCTTAACCCTCAGGGCACCTGGAACTCCCTCCTCTCAGCAATGAGCAGGGCACAGCTGCTGAGCTGGCACACAAGCCCACAGCAGAAGAACTCTTAAAATAAGAAATAAAAATTTTACATAGACAAACTGCCTCATGCTACCTCATGCAGCTGATACACAGGAAAATTCATGATAGAGACTGAAGAAGGGCTCACTGTCCTCTCAGCAGCTTCATTCATGTACACCAAAAGTAGGAAAACAACAAAAAGTGGAATAGCTGGCATATATGAAAGATAAACATGTAATTATCCTGACACTTTCTTAGTATATGAAACATCCTCTAAGGAATTATTGTTAGTATTCTAATACTGGAAGTTTTCAGTTATCAAGAATTTGTAAGAAAATTGAAGTTAGGTAGGTGTTTAAGTGAATACTAAAATATTCAGAAAAAATGATTATGATCTTGTGTTGTGAGTATGCAAAAACTCATATTTAAAGATGTACAGAAAACCTTTGTACAGTCTTTGGGTCATCAAGTCCCTTAGTTATCAGCCACCCATAGAAATTTTCTGAAAGTAGTTGTGGAAATTCACAAAGTTTGACAGTATTTTCTAAACTTGAGAACAGATACAAAGTTAACACATTCAAAAGTACAATCCTGAGAATACACATATTACAGGATATGTTACTGGATTAGATTTCTTCCAGCAAAAAATTGTTGAGTTTAACTACAACAACTGTATGGGTTATATGAATCTAAGTGCACTTTTCTTTTAGGAGCTTGATAAACCTTGATAAACTCAAATGGGCTGGTCACCTCAGTACTTCACAAGATTTTGCCCTTAACTTCTTTTTCTGTTTCTACTATTTGATTCTGCTGAAAACAAAGGGGAGTATTTCATTGGGATTAATGACAGTTTAAGATAGAGGGAGAAAGCTCTTAAAGATTTTGTGGTTTTCTTTTCTCCTAAGTAATAGTTTCCAGTTCGACGTATGCAGATCATCCTTACTCACAGTCTGCTGGCAGAATATAGACTTATTTTAAGAAACGTCCACCAATATAAGTAACAGTCGAACTGTCTTACTTCATATACAAATATTAATAAGTTGGTAATTTTAGTCTTTCATAAGTACGTATGCTTTTGCTCTCTAATCCACAATAGTTGTTGACATTAATATTGATGACTGCAGTGCTGGCTGCCCCTTGGTATAAACTGCACTGCTTAGCAACAGGTCTTTCACATACCAGTGATCATGGAAACACTGAATCTAGATCCATTAAAAAAAAAGCTCATGAATCTGCCAAGTATTAATCACACAGAAATATTTTGTAAATCCATTTTGAGGTAACCTGTAGGTGTTCAAGGGTGCATAGGTTTTTTCCTTAAAAAAAACAGTGACTTTTTCCTTTAAAAGGCAATTTCCCACAGCAACATAAAAACCAACAAAAGCATTCTTGCTGCATCATTAGCTTGGATGACATGCTGAAAGTAATGACAGAGATGCATAACCAAGCACTCCTAGCTACAAAAAAAAAGCATATTTACCATGTCACTTAAAGGTCAAACATCTTCAACATGTAATTGATATATGTTAACCCAGAGAAAAGCATTTGCATCTCCTTATTTTTCTCTGCCAGCAGATAGTATACACTGAACTGCAACCAGCTGCCCATTGAGGAAAAAGACTTCTTTAACAACTTACTTGTTTATTGAAAGTAATCTGTCCTACATTCATAAATGTAAAGTATGATGCAAAGAACCATAAAAAACCCCATAAAAAACATTACAAAATGCTTTCAGTCTTCCAGGTCTGTTATTTTTACTAACAAATTTTTAACATTCTTGCAAGAGCTAGGGGGAAATACATGTTACCATTATAACTGACAATAATAGATCAATGTTTCTATATGATACTAAATCTAGTTTGGAAATGGAGATCTACAGTTATAGTATGTTCAAGATTACTTGTGACATAACTGGGAAAAACTTCAGTTTGAGCAACTTTTTCTATTATTTTGCATTATTGTTTATTCTGTATTTTGTATCATATATAAACTCTACAATGGCCAGGGAGATTTCTAGGCTATCACTATATATACAGGCCCTGAACTCTTAAAAATGGCAAAATATTATCGTTTTATATATTTTTACTTGTTGGTTTCTACTACCTAATTGAACAGTTTCCTTCCCCTGGGCAAACAAACTATGTGTTTCTGAGAGGGAAGTAATGCTTAGGCATAAAGGTTGTATAATATCTTTCCTTTTGTTATTTACTTTACATTTATCATTTCTTGTTTTGGTTTTTTTGGGGGATTTTTGAACTTTCCTTTCAGAATCTTGAAGTAAAAGGCATTATTGTCAATTTTCCCTCTTCATAAGTATATGATTGCTTTATGGGCTTATTTTTTTCCCTCACTCAGTTCTCAGCTAAGTCTGTGAGCCAGACAAAAAGAGGCACTTCAGATTTTTCAGTGTGATTGGAATTTAAGTCCCATTTAAAAATCAACAACAATGCTGCAGAACTGCCTGCATACCTGAAAGTCTTTCAACACAAAAGATTTGGTTGTAAAGTTACTTAAGAATTGAAAGTGCTGTCATTTTTTAAAGTCATTTTGTCAGAGTTGGGTGACTTTAGATCTATATTTCATCTATAGCTAACTAAGATTCATTGATTTAAATAAAAGCATGATCATGCCATGCCAAATGCCTCCTGCAAAATACATACCTCTTTGCTTCCAAGACATCAATGAAAAAGAATGAAAACTATCTTACTGTGTTAAATCAATAACTATTTACCCAACGGTATGAACTTAGAAATTCTTTTCGGCCTGAAATGATATCACTGCATATATCGTAAAAAAATAGTTAATCACAAATAGGTAAGGCTTAAGAAGACAGTGTCCTTCATCCTACTTGCTGAAGTTGCTCCACTATGCAGGAAAAAAAATAAAAAAAATTTCTGTGACATTTGGAAATTTAAGTGTCAATAACTGGCTTTGAGAATTCGGAGAGCCAGGCAGAGAATTAATCATTATGAGAGTGATCACCTTCATGCCTGAGAGTCTTTGTGAACCTCACCTTGTAGCCTTTCACAAAATCACTTACCTACCTTTACGTATTTAATCTTGTCTTTTTGAAGGAAAAAAAAAAAAAAAAAAGTCACGATTCTGAACAATACAAATGAAGGTTTGGAAGAAAAAACACAAAACTACCTATGTGAACATTTTGTACTGGAGCGGCTTCAAATATTATAGATAAAATGTCAGATAATTACTTGACCCACAAGCTAGAATAGGCTTATTCTCTGTTTTGAGAAGCTTGATTTTTTGGTGTTTTAATTTCCAGCCTATATGGACATTGATCAAAATCATGTTTTGTTGGGTTTTGTCTTTTATCACTTTGCCTTTCTTGACTCCTTCCTTAAATAATGTTACATTTTAACTTTTGTCTTGAAGACACTACAGGTGCCTTAAGAAACCTATTCCAAAAGTCCTTGGTAGGCACACATTCTTTGCTTCTTCAACTCTGTATTGTGACAGTCACAATCTAGTCACAAATAGGAGGACACTCACCAGTCATTTCACATATATCCATAGAGCCCTTGGCACAGCAAATCCTCTGAAACTATCTTTGGGGAGAAAGAAAATATATTTCCACAGCGTCATTATCTTTACAGTTTGATTATAACAACTACAGCTATAGTTCTATTAGTATTGACACTACTATTACAAGTATAATATCACGCAGCAGAGTGTGACACTTTCTACACTATTGTAAAGCCTCTAGAAGCCATCAAAGATTTGCCTAGTGTACTACAGAACATATATGAGAAATTTATTTTATAAGACAAGGCACCACTGGGAATAAAGCCACCTCCAGATTTCAAAGTGAATGCTTTGTACCCAGTGGGCTAAAGCAAGAATTTAGCTTAAACCAAAAGAATATCTGAAACACTTTATTTTCCCACAATCCATATTTTATTACAATATTACAATTACATTTTTATTACAATACAAACCACAGCAACTGAGAGTAAAAATTATCAGTGCACATTACAAGTATGCCAAGTTTTTGTGTTTGCAGAATATATTTGAGGCAGAAAAAGAAATTGACGTGTCATCCAGTTTCATACATGAGTCTACTGAAAATGCATTGGATTGAAACTTGGACTTATATTTTGTTAGTACTTGGTTCACATTTCTTTTAGAAAAACCTCTGGAAAAAATGTTTATTAAAATGGACTAAGAAAATATTATATTAAAACTGATGAAAATCCAGAGGAACAGAAAGGAAAAGAAAGAAAAATATTCATAACAAAGTGAGAAAAAGACAGTGAAGAAGTAATATAATCAATATAATTCAAGTCTCAGCATACCTGCTGTTCTCTACATAGTTTCTAGTTACCTACTTTATACTTGTGTGTTTAAATTAAGATTGCAATAGTACATGAACATTAGAAAATTCTACCTTTATGCCTTTTGTTTTTCTTTCTTTTTTCTTTCTTCCTGAGTTTATGGATTTTCAAACAGTCACTTCCTTCTTTCCTGAATGGGCCATCAGTCAAGTCCACATCTGTCCAATTTAGAGACAAGGATGTCATGGAGGATAGTGTCAAATGCTTTGCACAAGTCCAGATAGATTACATCAGTTGTTCTTCTCTTATCTACCCATGCTGTGACCCCATTGTAAAAGGCCACCAAATTTCTTAGGCACAATTTCCTCCAGGTTAAGCCATATTGGCTGTTCTCCAGTCACCTCCTTCTTTTTTTTAGCATAGTTTCCAGCAGGATCTCCAAGATCTTGCCAGGCACAGAGGTCAGATTGTCTGGCCTGTAGATCCCTGAGTCTTCCTGTTTCCCTTTCTGAAAATAAGGGTTATGTTTACCCTTTTCCAGTCACTGGAAACTTCACTGGACTGACACAATGTGTCAAATATGATGGATAATGGCTCAGAAACTTCATCTGTGAGTTTCCCCGAAACATGCATCTGTTTCTCGCCAGGTCCCATGGACTTGTGCACCTTCAGTTTTCTTAGATGGTCTCGAATCTGATCTACCCCTACTATGGGTGATTCTTCATTCTCCCAGTCCCTGCCTTTGCCTTCTGTGACTTGAGCAGTGTGGCTTGAGCACTTGCCAGTGAAGATTGAAGCAAAAACTCGTGGAGTACCTCAGCTTTCTCTATAGCCTGGGTGACCAGGTCTCCTGTTCCCTTTCAGAGAGGTTCCACATTTTCCCTGGTCTTTTTTTTATCATTGACACACCTATAAAAGATTTTCTTGTTGTCCTTGATGTCCCTGGCCAGATTTAATCCTATCAGGGCTTTAGGTTTCCTAACTGGATCCCTGGATGGTTGGGCAATTTCTTTGTATTCCTCCCAGGCTACCTATTCTTCCTGCCAGCTCTGTAGACTTAATTTTTACATCTAAGTGTGCCCAGGAGCTCCTCGTTCATCCATGCAGACCTCTTGGAGCTTTTGCCTCACTTCCTCCTTTTTTTTGCCTTGCTTTGCCCCTGAGCTTGGAGGAGGTGATACTTGAACATTAACTTGGGTTCTTGGGCTCCTCTGCCTGCTAGGGCTTTATCCCAGAGGCCAAAGTCTGCTCTCCTGAAGTCCAGAGTTGCGAGCATGCTGTGCACCCTCCTTGCTGCCCTATGGTCACTGCAGCCAAGGCTGCCCTTGAGCTTCACATTCCTCACTAGCCTTTCTTTGATGGTGCAAACAAGATCCAGCATAGCACCTTCCTTTGTTAGCTCCTCTGTCACTTGGAAAAGGAAGTTATCATAAATGCATCCTCTAACTAGTGTACCAAGCTTTCTTTTATGAAACACTGCCTAAGGAACTGGTGACTCCATTCTGTACAGCGTGTCAGTTCAATTTCTTTTTTTCTTAGAAGCTATAAAAGAGATCTTTACTTCCATTTATGTTTCTTACAAACCAAAAAAAGCACAAGATACATGATAATATGTAGGCATTTCTTCTTGAAATAAGTCTATTTATTTCCTGACTCTAGTGGTATGACAGTGGATGAGACTCTCAAAGAGTTCTAAAAACAATGTGTATATTAACAATGCAAATATTTCCTCTTAATCTTTGCCACCTGCACCTAAAGAAGTAGTTTCAGAACCCCTGTGTGGTGAAGTTAAAAGGTCTAGAGAGCATTATTAGAAAGTCTAGCATAACACTCTGCTTTTATGGTATTGCTATGCAGCCAAAACAAAGATGTATCAGCAGTGGTCATTCAAAAAAAGAAATGCAAAAATTTTCTTAGTGAAATCCTTAGAAAAATTAATATAGTTATAACACATTCCAAAGAACATGACAGAAGTGGCTAAATAAATATGCATCACTATTTTATTTACTGATGAATCATAATTTTCCAAAGCAAGTAATTAAAATATATTAACACTTGATTTTTCTAATAGTCTTGCCCTTGAGAGAGAAATGAAAGATACTCTGCCAAACATACAACCACCATTAAAGTAGCAAATGCATTACTCTAGTCCTCATTACTATTAATTTCTATTTCTGTGATTTATATCTAAGCTATGACAATTTCAGACTTTTTTTCCCCATATCCTTCTAAAAGACCAATTCTTTAAAACATTTTCTGCAATAACTACTAGAACTTTGATCATAGTGTGCAAAATGTCAGAATGACTGTATTTCTATTCCAGAAGTATTTGGTAGCTGTCCTCCATTATTATAACAATAAACATTTGCAGATATGCAGTTATTTTACTAGCATTAGTGTCTAAAGTATATTAATTGCATAAGTCATGAATAGTTACAATCATTGCAGAAATGTTTTAACCTATAATCTATAGCATGCAGAAGTTTGGAATATAGCAGTACAGGAATCTGTGCTTCCCTCTTAACTGTCAGATTAGTTATTCTGAAATAATCTTTGCCATAAGGATTGAAAAAGCCAGAGGGAACACATTGCTGGTCATGGTGCTGATCTGAGAAATAAAAAGATACTTTGGTTTAACAGTCACAATTGGATTTAACATTACTGTTATACCATAAAAAAGAAAAATGGACCTGATTTCACTATGATGCCAAAGACCTAAAATATGGGACAAAAGAGACATGATTTGACTTAAAATTTTTATATCTGGAAATATATATGTAAAACATAGAATATATAAAATGGTAAGAATAACAGAAAAGACCAACAGAACCCTAAGGCTTACAAATCTGCTTTTGAGGGTAAATACTTATGGAAAAAGAAAGCTGTAATATAAACAAACAAACAAACATATAGATAGATAGATAGATAAAAGATATTTGTTTATAGAGTAATGGATATGAAACTAAGCAGATAAGTGACTACCAAGGAGGAAATAAATATTTTAATATAAATTTAAGACCAGAAATTGAAGTAATCAGAAACTTCTGTAACTGTAAGTGCAGGCTAATAATAATCTACACACAAAGATTACATAACAAGCAACTTGACAGAGGAACTCCTCTTACAAATTAATGAGGGTATCATGAATTATTACAATTCTCAAACATAAGCAACTTTATGAGCTTCTCAAGTAGTTAAATCTCCAGCTGCAGGGTTAGCAGCTGTCTTCATTCTGTTACTTGTACAATATCTGTCAGGTGACAGAATCAGTACTTAAAGAATCAATACTGGTATCTGTTAATAGTAACCATCAATAATTCAATGAAACAAAAACCTTTCACAGAATTCTGTGATTTTCATTAACACAAACACTGAAATACTAAGAAAAAATACTTATTGAACTTATGCAATGCCTTCTAATTTGTTGACAAACACTAGAACAGCAATCAAAAAAAAATCTAGTCAGGATTTCGACATAAAAAAACCCAACCACAAACAACGGTGAACTGTGTTATCAGCTTTATTCCTACAAGCTGTCTTGTAAGAAAGAAAAAAGCACAATAATGTTTTTACCGTGTGATTTTGGTGGGTCTTTTTTCTTTACTTGATGAAACAGAAAAGCAAAAGATTAAGTCTCATCTTCATAAAATTATGGTCCTCAACATGCTGTGACTATGATTTTATTTGTAGATGAGTTTGTAGAATGAGGGTTTTTTCCATAATATGGCCATGTGAACTTCATTGTTTTTACACTTTGAGGCAATTACTTACTGCTTTTTTGATCAGTGTTTTTTAAAATATTGTCTTTTGCTGACCTTTGATATTTCATATTTTTAGTTTCCTTTCGAAATACTCAATTTTAAAGTTTTGAAGTAGTTTAATAATTTAAAATTGTGACCAATTATGAAAAAATTCTGTGTGCCATTTTGCTTTTTTCAGACTTGTATAAAAAATAATCTCCTTTTAAAAAAAGTTAGTCATACAGAATATTATTTCATAATGCCTCATTTATAAAGGAAAAGGGCTTACCTCAAAGGAAAAAAAGTAAAGTATAATAAGAAAGGGACATGAAATAAATAAAATAAAATAAGTGTTTCTTTGGTTATTTAAAAAAAAAAAAAAAACCAGATACACTGTATATTCTTTTGATGGGTGAAAATAAGTATATTTCTAATTAAATATATGGTATATAAAACTGCTCTGTTTTTGCACTTGCAATTGTGACTTTCTAATTTTTTGTTTAGAAAGCTTTATAAATAGTGATAATTACAATGATATTAGGTCTCAGAGCAGAAAAATCATAGTGCTTTTTTAGGTGTCTTTACTTCAATATAAAACCTAATGTAATCAAAATATGGTGTTCTAGAGGAACTTGTTGCTAATCTTCTTGCTAGTTTTAGAATAAAAGATTTCTGTCTGGTTTATAGCTCTGTCACAGTTGACTTTTACAACAAATGAGTGCAAGTATTATGAAAGGAAATGAAAAAAAGTCAGGCAGCTGTAACCAGAAAAAAATATTTGCTTTTGTGTTCCCTCTGAGATTCTTTGTCAATTTCAAAGATTATGATTACGCTGCAGATAAATATATTTGTGAAGAACATTGATTTTTGCACTAAGAATTTGTGATAAACTACAACAATGAGAAAAATATACCTAACTGGAAGATCAATTGCTTTATGTAATTTTCAGAAAAAAAAAAATTAAAAAAATAGATTATTATAGAAGGAATTAGTTTGCAAAAGCAAAGACAGTCAGCTGTATTTTGGTTTGGTTTTCACCTTGATCAGATAATAATAACACTTTGTTCATATCTTTCAAAAAACTAAACTTGTTTCCTATCCAGCTTTGCTACAATTAGAAAAAAAAAAAAACACAAAAAACAAACAACTAAACAAAAATCAGCCTTTTTTGAGTTCAGACATATAAGTAAATAAGACATTACACTTGCATTGAAATGTTAGATATGATCCAGTGAAAAATGAAGTGGTTTCATCAGAGTGCAATCTTTTGTAGCATTTAATGATACTATTTCTGACGGAAATGTAAGTTAGTGCATCTGAATGAGTTTCAAACAATTAAGCTCTGAGGAACAAAGACAGAAAGCGTGCTTTCAAATTCATGTAATCTTATATTTGCATAAGCTGCAAAAGAAATATGCTGTTGGGTTTTGTTTTGTTTTGTTTTGTTTTGTTTTTAGGGTGTGGCCTTTACAGTAGTTAAGAATATAACTAAAATATTTTCTAAAGTTTCTCTGAAGTGTGTTGTAAACAAGAAGTCAATAAAACTAGTTTGAAGGATTGCAGAGTATAATAAGCACAACAGAGTATATTACGGAATACTAATAATATTAGAACATTTCCCTTGTGTTACAACATGAGGGAAACTCCAATAACATTTTAATTTTTTAAATAACAGAGAAACTTACTCTCAATTGGTTCACTATAAACACAGATGTTTTGTGGGGGTTTTTTGCTGGTGGGTGTTTGTGTTTTTTTTTCCAAAATACACAGCATAGATGAACAGAAAATCAAGTATTTCTTACTTATGCAGCAGAAAGTTCTTTAATCCCGTACTACAGCAATAAAACTAAATTAAAATCTTTTAGGAATGTCCTGCTGTAGGAAAATACTCACTGGCAAAATCAAGTTGGAACTTGATCCTCATGGTCCCTTCCAACCTTAATGATTCTATGATTCTACAATTTGATGTTTAGATCTAGTTTAGATATTAAACGGTAAATAACACTCTTATTAAACTACTTCTTGACCTGCTTAAATAAAACTTTCAATTCAAATTTAAGTCTTGATTCAGAGCATAATATCAACTTGCAAGTGGTGCTTATTCATAACATTGCAATAGGAAAATTACTTAGAGGCAGAGCATATGACCATACTCTATACTATGTTCATATTTATACACATACACTTGTGGTTTTTTTAGTCTGTGTTTTACAAACACATCTTCCAGATTTAAACATTTTCAAACAAATGCATGTCAAATAAAAATACACAGTTCTTGCAAATTCTAATAGCCAACATCAGGATTTGTTTTCTCAGGGTGTTTGAAATAGTGTGTCTCAGGAAGAAATGCAAAAGTTGATAAAACCTCATGGAAAGCAATTTATTGACGTGGCTGGTATTTCTTTGAAGTCTGAAACAAGCTGAATGCTTTCTGAATATTAATAACTCCAGAAATGTAGTCTAAGATGTAGTAAAAATAAATAGAACTCCATTGACCATGTTGCTTCTGGAACACAGAGCTCTTTTGTTTTAGAGCAGATAAGAGTTCAGAACTTTTAGTGTTGTGCTCACACTTTTCAATCTGAGTTTTCTTCAAGCATTCCTATATAGTTAGACTGACTAGCTCTTGAGATTTGTACATATGAAAATTAAACCACAGATAACTGCAGGCAGAATAAAAGAGTCAGGTATCTCAAAGGTTGATTGGAAATGTTGACTTTGAAGGGAAATGTCTTCCCTACAGCTGCCAACATCAAACATGCAAAAGGGAATTTGCATTTCCACTCACCTTCAAAGTTTTGTTTTCCTCCTTTTTCCATCAAGAAGACTATGTGCATATCTTTCCTGACATTTAACCATCTGACATATATACTTTGTGAACTATGAGAAATGAGAAAAAAATCAACTTTTGGAATGGGCAATATCAGAAAGAAGGAGTGAAATAATGATGAGGCATAAAAACAATAACATTTTTTTTCCTGTAAAATGTAACAAGTAGTTTCATGAAGATATTGCAGCAACAACAAAACACACACAAAACCCCAAAGGCATTGAGAATAATTTTGAAGGGGACTGTCTACTCTGAACATGGTTATCCTGCATTTTCAGCCAAGAAAAGAAAAATCAAACCAGCATTTTAAACTGTCTCTTGTAAGTGGTTTTCCTTCTTTACCCTGAATCAACCACACAGTACATCTGTTGTCTTATTAAAATTAACAGAATACTGTCTATGGTTTGGTCATCTTCCCTTTTGATACAGTGCATATTTTATTACTGAATTTAGTATTATATGATTTGTTCAGAAGTTCACAGACATTTTATGACTCAGAAAATAAATAATAAAAATTAATTAAAGAATTCAATACACTTTTAACTAAATTATTTATAATGTTTCATTTCTTATTTTAGTAATACAACAGTTTGCTAACGTAAGGAATCTGTAAAAAATAATTACTAATAAGAATCAAAACATAAGCAATTCATTGAAATATGGTTTTCGCTTAGAGATAGATTAGTATTTTTTGAACTATCTCTTACATCCATTATGTAATTAATGTGCTCTGAACGCAAACTATGTTAATGCAGTCACTGAACAATAGTGATGAAAGCAAAAGATCCTCTCATATAAGAGAAAATAACTGTTAAGTAGAAATTGCAAATATAGTAGAAACTGGACAAATAAGTGCACAAAAACTAGAAAAGGTGTTAAATAACATATTCTTACACTAAAGAGAAATATCTTTAATCACATACTCTTTCTATAGTCTGTGTGGATAAACACAGGCTGTTAGAATAGTTTCATTAGAGGCTGCAAAAGGTGCCCAGAGGCTCTCCAGCAAAGATACAATTAGACTGAAGCTTCATTATCCTTTAATGGGTTATGTTTCCCATTAAACAGTAATCAAAGAAAAAATACTAAAGGAGATCCGTAGGATGCAAGATTGATTACAGACTGATTCAGCAGTGCAATCACTGTTTGGTGCAATCTCAGCATGAATGGAGTCCTCAGAGAGCATGTTGTTATCTGATAGCACTACAGTAAGGGAAAAATCAAACTACTTTTAGAAAGTAAATTGGTTTGGGTTACATTGCACAGGAAAAGGATTATATCTCAGATTGTAATTCTTCCAGGGATCCAAAAGTAGGAGTTATAAAAACATTTCTGTTTCATCCGTGCATAAAATCCAAAATGAAACAATGCATTTCTTATTTTGTCTTACTGTGATACTTTCAGTTCAGAGTTATTCTTTTACTATGCAACTTAAAATATCTTTATTCTGTTTTTTAGGACTCTTAATTTTCCTTTTATGTAGTTATTTTTAGCTTTCCTTCTTAATTCTCCATTACCTAACAGAATTTCACATTGAGAAAACTTAGACATGAGTTATTTTTTCCAATCACAGAAGTGACTGACATTATAAGGCACTACTGTAAGTTATCTGCTGTTATGAATCAGCAAACATCTACTGAATTAAATTCTATAGCATCTATTAACATCAGCTATGCATTTTTATTCAAAGCAATGATATGTGAATTCAGGAATATGAGTCCTCAGTAATAGCTCCTATGTTTTGAGGAATAGATGTCCAACCTTTAAATTAGAGGATCCCTGAAGCCCCTTGCAAGCAGTGTGCTGGCAAACTAATCTCCTAGCAATGAGTCTCTTATAAAACGTTTATTTCTTTGAGAAAGTTATTGACATTGGAAAAAGAAGGAAGAATAATATTTTCTATAGAAGTTTGCTTTTTTTTTGTACCAAAGGTTTGTGCTTGAATGCTGTATGATACTTTTTACTGGATTATAGTACAAGTTCTGAGCTTAATTCTCCAGGTAATTACACTTAATTATCTAAGTGTTTTAAAAAATTGTGTGTATTTATGTACATTTTGGTTGTTTTGAATGAAACTATTTAAAAATCTATGCTATAACACTCTGCACTTTGTTTCTGAATTCTTAACACTGAGCCTGTATGCCAGTTTTGAGAAGAATGAGGGAGAATGAAAGAGAAATGAAAGCTGCCTTAGATGGATCTTCAAGCTGTGGAGATTTCTCAACATCTGCACTATTCACTGGAGATCACAGGAAATGTATGCTCCATTTTTACTTCCTTAGTGAGAGAGAAAATGAATGGCAAATAGAAAATAGAGTATATGAATACAGTGAAGCATCCACTTGATAACATCCTTATCTGGAATGTATAAAATGCATATATCTGAAGAACAATGTCATCACTAGAACTAAAAAATTAATTTAAAAATTCCATTGAATGGACAAGGTACTTAATTACCAAAGTAAATAGATCTTTAATTTTGAAGTTCCATTTAATGCTGCTAGTTTCCCTTTTACTTAAATACAATATCACTTACAAAAGCACTTTAGAACATTTTGCAGCATCAGGAATAATGCAGTGACTTTGCAGTTTATGTCCTTTTTTGATAAACAAACCTAAGTTTGTCACTGTGAAGAGCTCATAATAGCTGATGATCTTGAACTAGTAATAAAATAATACTGTTTACAGGATATTTTGTCTCTTATTGATATTAGTTTAATATATTGCTTAATAAGGCATCCTTTTTTATCTCACCTTGTTTACATTGATAAAAATAGCCTTTATTTTTATTATTATTCTTCTTTTATATACACATATTGCATGATATAGAATTCTACAGAAATCTATAGACTTAGGCCACCAGCAGGCCAGACCAACAGACCAACTCAACCAGACATAAATGTAACTTTCCACCTTGTGAGAGAACAGAGACTTATGAAGCAGAGGAGAAACAGAGAGCTTTCCCTTACTCAACAAGGCAGCTGAGTCAGACAGCTAGGAATCCTGAATAGCAAGACAATTTAAAGCACCCTTTTGACTGCTCAGAAAACCAGCTGGGTAGGTGGTAATGAGGAAGTAGCCAGGTTTCACACCAGCCAAGGAAGACAGCTGGGTAGTGGGCAAGCTGAGAAGCCAAGCATCCTGCCTGATTTCTAGCCAGCCCATCAGCCTGGGGTCCAACTGGCAAGGTAGCTGGTGAGCATAGTGGCAGAAAATCAGCTAAACTAGCAGTTGGCTGCTTGGTCAGCCTATCAGCCTCTCTGATTTCATCTATATTTTTGACACAATCTACATGTTCCCAAACAGTAATTCAGTTCTATTCAGTCAGGGGTTTTTTCCTGATCAAACTTGTTAAAAAATAACCTCAATAACTCTACTATTTAGTATATAGAGCAATTTTTTTTTTTTTTTTTTTTGTAGTTTGTTGGAAACCTTCATTAATTCTTTATGAGGTTTCCAGGTACCAAGGATAGGTGAATTTTTCATCAATCAGAAAATGTCTGGTTTAGGCCTATTCTTCTATAATAGTTAATATTTTTTTTAATAGTTGCTATGTTCTGCCTGGTTTAGTCTTCCTGACTTCCTTAATGCTCACTATCTTGCTTTAAGATATTTTTTAAATCCACATTTACTTCATTTTCTTCAATGAAAAAATTAATGAGAGGTTGCTCTACTAGAGTACCTCTGTACCTTAGTACAAGCTTCCAACAACTTTTATTTTTCATATATTGCTACTTCTTTAATCAGCTTACTGAGATACTTCCCTCAGTAATTTAACAATTCATATATCTGCTGATGAAATTTAAATTTTTACATATAATTTTAGGATATACTGTAGCAAACTCGTCCTGCATATTTCCCCCTATCTGATATGATGGGATGTCATTCTGTGACTGTATGTTACTAATGTATCTAGGGGCAGCTGAATCCACTTCTGGTCCCAAACTTGGTTAATGATTTACAACTAAGGGGTATAAGTGTAGGAATTTCAGCGTAGTGATTTAACACATAATTTGAGATCTGGTATATTTTGGAATAACAGTAAATTAAGACTGTTTAACACTATTATAACGATTCACAAAATTAAATTATATGGTCTTCTAATAACTTAATCAAGAATCAAGAATCTGTTACAATCAATACAGATGTTCAAATAAAAATCTAACAAAGTTTCTAAACTAAATTGGGTACAAACACACACACACACAGGTACAAGGTTAACTTGTTAAGATGTTAAATTTTGGTACTAATTTAATGAAAGAAGTTGTGTGTTACCCCAAAAGAGTTACCACACAGAGTCAAATTATACCAGCCTGATATAATTTGATTTTCCCCCTGTACCTAAGAGAAGTGCCCAGCTACTTATTCTTTTAAAAAGATTAATCAGGTTCTCTCAATGAGATGGGTGAGATGCAGGGGTGCAGCTTGGTGCAATCCTGGAGAGCTCTGAAGGGCCTCCCTCTTAAGATCAATATTTACAGGATACTGAGATGATTGACTTGGGTCAGTATTTTTCCACAACAGTCATGATTCTGGGTTAGGTAATCTTTGGCAACTTTCAGAGTGGGCCTGTGTTTTGAGCAGGAGGGTCTCAGATATGTCCACAAATAACAGTTTCAGGCACACTTAGGGAGTGTCTAATGACTCCAAATTGCTGTATTTGCAGTAGGGCTAGAAGGTGCCCAGTTGTCTGAACTCACTGCTCCAGTAGGCAACATCAGAAAGTGCCTGTTTCAGCACTTACTATTGAAACAAGAACAATATCAGGCCCACTGTATTTGTAACTGAAGCAGAACCAATGTTGGCTGATACTGATTTGCAACATGGTCACCACCACAGGAGGGTGTTCTTTTTGCCTACTTTGTATTTGATTATCAGAATAGTTTATTTTATTTACAAGATTGATGAATATATGAATGATTTTCTTATTATTTATAGGTGTTGATTTTGTCTCTTCTCTCCATGTTGAACTAATTTTGTGTGTTTGGATCCCTCCTTACTTCAAATTTCTATAGCTTAAGCCATCTAAAAATGCATGTTTTTATTATCAACACAAGCAAGCTTCCTATTTGACACCAAACCAAACCAAGTCAAACATACCCATCCTACTTGAAAGCTATCATTAACTGAAAAGCTCTGACCTTAAATCAGAACTTAGTTTTCTCTTATTTTCCATCTGTTAGTAAACTACGGTAATGCATTTTAATACACTGCATGCAACTTGTCTACCATGATAAAATGAATACGTTTAAATATGTATGTGTGAATATGTCTGTCTTCATTACCTGAATCACCTTCTTTGAAGCTTTACAAACTTTTTCAAACAGGTTTATTGGGTGAGAGTATCAGTTTGTTTGTAATATGGTTTGGGGGGTTCTTGGTTTTGTTTGTTTCTTTGGGATTTTTTTTTAAAAAAATATGTAAATGTCTCTTAATAGAAAAAAAATATGGATTTTAACAGTCTACAAAGTGCACGTGAAGCAGAATGTACTAAATAGGTAAGCATGCAGAGAATAAGACAAATTACAATAGGTAACTCTTCTTCAAGCCTCCTGGGATTCAATACCTTTGTTTACATTGTGCTATACTGTATACTCAGAAGTATGTTTGTTACCTATGATGTTCCTGTGGAATGGAATGGCATGACATGGCACAGAATAGATTTCATTTAGAAGGGACCTACAGGTCCATCAGAAGTGTTTGCTTTAAATGTTCTCCAATTATGAAACTTGGACTTTAAAAAATCTCATTCTTTTGACTGACCATATATGTTGCTACTATTCAGCTCTCCACAACAAAAGAAACTTCATTTTTTTAATGTTACTTTCACTTTAGGTGTTCTTAGGCCAGGGTGAAACATTAAGCAGAATCTGACCAAATTTACCTGCAACGAACAACAAAAATGATTCAAGCAGGCCTGTGGCAAAACTTGGAGTAGCTCTTTCAACTGGTAGAACTACTTCTGATTCTAGTTTGTTACAACTCTGTTCTGTGAAACAGAGAACTCTTGTTCTGTGAAAAGAGCATGGAAAAACCTGGTAGAATTGTTAAAATGGGCAGAAAAGGGGGAGAGCAGTCAATAGCATGTTCCTACATTCTTTGGGACTTACTGAGAGCCTCTCTAGCAGAGTGTCACTAGGTCATTTCCCTATTAGATTAAGAGGCAGATGGAGGAAAAAAGGTAGAGGTAAGAAACAGATGCTCTCTACAGCTTGATCCCCTGCTGATCCCACAGATAGAGCAGCAGGTGCTTCTACTACTGCAAACAGTTATAAAGAACACAAAGATAATCTTGGGCTACTTCTATATCATTCTAGTGAAATGGTAAAACTGACTGTTTCTCACAGAACTTATCAAAATATTGCATGACACATCAAAATTTAATACATTCTGTGTTTTTCTTAATGAGGAAAATGAATTTAACATTGGAAATCTCCAGATCTTTGCTCTGTCATAACTCAAATACACATTTGGACCATTGCACTATTCACCCTTCTTCTACAAGGCTGTCTCATGGGAAATTCAGTCTTGTACCCGAGATGTCTTTCCTGGTGAAAAATTTATCAGAATGCATTCTTCTGAAATACTGTATTTTTTATTAAATAGTATTTTTTTAACAAACAGCATAACTCTTTAAAAAATTGTAGTCATCTCTGGTTTTAAGACTAAAGAGTTTGTACAGCCTCTTGAACATGTAGTTATTGAATCGATAGTTATTCAATAATTGATTGTTCTAGAATCTTGTTTCGTGGTAAATTACTATTTTAAATTATTATTTAATTCTCTGATGCTAAATGGAGGCAATAACTCATTTTTATTTTGTTCAAACCATCATGACAAACATTATATAAATGTAGACATAAATATTTAAAAACTGATAGTGCATTCATGCATATCTTTTTCTTACTGGAGCTGCAGAGGTTGTCATTCTCCCAGATCTTAATCATTTTTACCCTGAATAGATACCTTACTTTAATTTTGACTGAAACCCTCTGAGATTTCATTTAAAAAGAGCCATATGATCTGAAATAGTGTAAACACTAAGTGTTTGCTAACCTTTGGAAGTGTTTGACTGAAGTAAGTTCGATTATCCATGTTGCTGACTTAGCAAATTAGAAAAGGAATCTAAGTGTGGTCTTTGACACAGCCTGAAGAGGTATTATGGCCTCCTTCTCTGATACTTTCATGGCACAGTATCATTACAGCAATGCTTAAAGCTGAATATTTGTTAGTGTGGGCCCAAACTAGGACCTGAACGCTTTATGAGGATAACCTAGAGTATTTTATTAGGTAAAGGATTAATTTGAAATTGTGAGATTCGAGATAATATTTGAATAGTTATTGTCTATGTGAATAGGTAAGCAAAGGTTGTTATTGCTGAAGAATTATAGGCTGAGAGTACTGCTGAGTGTTCTCATCCTCAAAGTCCTCTGTGAGATCTTGGCCCCACTGAGAATAGTGGGGCTGGAATGTTTCTTTATTTCTATTGATATTGTTCTTTCCTACTCCCTGTGAAAAAGTTGCTGTTTCTCTCATGGGGAGCAGGATACAAAAAATGACAAAAAATATGACATAGACACGTTTTTTACCCTGAAAATACACTTGCAATAGGAAGATGTTGCCAGCAACATTTAATTCAGATGGATTTGCAGATGACATTTTAGTATATTCCTGTAAAGTAGTGGAATGTTTCTTCTAAGTGCTAACAAAGTGCTAACAAAATCAGTAGTTTGTCACAGGGTCATGTGTCAGTTTAGAAGTTATAAGAACAGAACCACAGTAATTAGCCTTACAAAGTCTAAAATTTATTTATTAAGTGGGATGTATATGATATGTGGATTATCAGGTTTTATTTTAAGATGTCTATTCAACAACACAGAGGTGCGGCACAGAATATAGTCCAGTCAAGATATCCAACCTGGCTGCGACCAGCACCAGGAGTTCAAGGGAACAGGCATTAACACTGAGAGGTCACAGTATCCAAATACATACACAGAATCATAGAATTTGAATAGGCCTTTAAAGGTCATCTAGTCCAAGCACTCCAGCTCATTATCTGGATTATCTGATTGCTGGTTACTTCCCCAAATGCATTAAAAGGATGTTAGCTTGTTAATAGCTCATTTCTGCTTCTTTTTCAGATGCACCTAACCTATGTGGGCAGAAGCCGAGTGGGCAGAAGTAGTCCTGAGTTTTCAGATAAGCCTCCCACACAAAGATATTTTTTTTTCTCTGCTTGCTTTGCCAATTCTGTATTCTAATGAACTACAGCTGTACAGGAATAGACAAGGTCTTGTTTTATTTGCATAGGCTTCACCTGTGACAAAGTTTGTGGTCTTCTTTTAATAAAAAAAAAAAAAAAATAATAATTCAAACTAGTTTCTTCCCTTTTGCCACTCACTTCAGCAATATTATGAACAGATGATGAGATCAAGACAGCGCGCGTCAAATCACAGCTTATCTCAGACTGTAGAAAAGTAGATGACAGGTGTTTTAGGAATTGTTAAAATGTAATCAGCATGCTGACAACTCATAATGAAGGGATCAAACAAAATCAAAAAGCCAAATCACTACTTCATTGCTCTCTGTGAGTAAAATTGCATGGAAGAAGCAGAATCCATTTCACTGATGCACTACATTGTTTTCCTTGAAACAATGGGGGAATATGGCTTGGTTTCCCTCTCAGATGAAGAAATAATACTTTATCACCTTTTAGAGATAGTCGGCAAAGTTGATTTATATTTATATTTATATATATATACACACGCTATATCCCAGAACATAAAAAATATGTATTTGTCTAACTTATCCATGTGGTTTCAGATTTGAATAGGTCTACAGGGACAAAGAATGCATTATTTGGCGTTACCATCTACAACTTTGCATATACACTCTTCATACTTCTAACTAGCAGCTTCTGCTTTGTTGTGATGCAGGCAACAAAAAACAAACATGGGATAAGGAAGTTTATTAACGTCTGTGTATTAAGCCATTTTTGGCTGAATTCACTGCAACTAACTATTGCCAAATATTAAGAATCATCATGTGGGGTCTTGAGTAAAGACTTGAGTAAAGAGTTACTTGTCAAATAGTAAGCAAAGAACTTTGACAGAAATAAGACTAAGTGAATTCCAAATGTGCTGAAGTGCTGCATGTGATTACTTGTGTATCTACACAATCCATACAAACTAGAAACATTTTAATTTCCTTTGATGAAAATGTATTAATGTTTCACCTATCTCTGTGCTTACTTAACATACTGATTGAAATGTTGCAAGAGATTTTATTTGCTGAACTCTTGCATGCTGATACCAGTTTTAGAAGCAACTTAAGCATCTTTCCTATTACATATATAATACTCCAGGAAATCAAAAGTAATTTACACTATCTGTCATTAGTAACATTGAACCACACCAATTGTATTCTCTCATGCATATTCTCTTCATGCATCAGTCTCGAAACAGTTATTCTCTTTTTCTTATCATCAGTTCTGACACCATCATAGCATTTCCACTGTTTGGTATAACATTAAAAAACTGAAGCAACAAAAGCATAAATATAAATGTATTGCAGTCACTCATAATTGTGTGTAATTTTTTTTAGCATCAGTGTCTTTATCCCTTTAGCTACTTTTTACTGACACATTGCCTGACAGAAATGGAATTTTCTAGACAGCATGACTGAGCAGTTGAGCACTCAGCAGTTACTGAACTGAATGCTTCCTCTCCAAAATAAAACCATGGGGAAAATAGTCATCATCCCTGTCAAGATCCAGCCCAAAAAGCTTACATAAAGAACATATTATTGGCACATAGATCTGCAATCTCAGACGCTAGTTTGAGTAAAACAATTGTGTTAAGATTTGAGCCAATCAATTGTCCCTTATTGCAACTTTGTGTCACATGTTTGTAGTTAATACAGACATCTCATTAATTAATGTTTCTTTATTACATTTTACAAACACTTAAAAAAAATCCACACTAGCTAGAAATGAGATGGTGAATTCTGGGAATTGGCTCAGTCTCAGAGCAGATGGGCACAAACGATGTACTTATGAAGCTCATGGAAGAATGCAGGGAGTGACCACAGCTGTTGTGAAGAAACCTGAACACATCAAAACACAAAGCAGCCCTGGGGACTAGAGGATTTGTTTTAGGTAAGTAGTTGTATACATTAAGTGGACCAACTGGCTGTATCAGGTAAGTGGATGAACTGGTCGAGTAAACAGCCTTCCCTGAATAAGAGAGCAATGAGTTTCAGCTGGCTTCAACCCACGTATTCCTTTCAGGTGACTGGGGATACTCAGTGCCATCATCATTACCATATTTTAGACTGCCAATGGGAAACAAGTTTGTATTGTGATCCAACTGCATGTTGTGTTTGTGTTGTCATTTTAATACATAGTTATGCCACTCTGATAAATGAAAATCTTGTGTAATGTTAAGTAAGTTTAAATAAGTAAATTTGGTGTTAAGACATTAAACTCGTGTTAAATGTCTAAAAGAACCTGTTCAGAAATTATTGGACACTGAAAAGTTGATAAGGAATTTTTACTCAAAAAACCACTGAACTAAATCCTGCTGCATGTATTCACATAAAATTTGTTAAAACAATTGAGACTAGTTGAATGACCCAGACTTATGTTAATGGCTTTACAAAGTTAGCCCAGAAAATTTTTTTCTGAAGTCTGGAGAAATAACTTCTTGCAGATAGTAAATAATAACTATTACAGAAACCTCACAACAGACCATCTATTCTAGCAGCAAGAATCTAGTTCAATTAGAAGAATAACTAAAATTAGAAGCCATAAACCACCTGATATCTTAAAATTAGGCACATACCCAAAATCTTCAAAGAAAATGGAAACCATAAAGATACACGCACCTATCAGTCTGTAAATATTGTGCATTATATCTAAAATGAAGGTGGGAAATTTTATTCTGATTTCTATAAATCTATATACATTCATCATTTTTTTTGGTCTCTTTTTTTAGTTAATTGCTCTCCAGTATTCCCTACTTCATGTACCCTTGGTGAATGCATTATGGAAAATACATCACTTTTAAATCAGTACACTATGCTAAAAAAACCTTTATTTTTTCCTTTCTTCTTCTGTATCTGATTCTACTTTTGTCTGGCTACGGTGTAGTAAGTATAGAGTAGAGCTTCTTTACTCTTATACTGTATTCTGTACTGTAGCTCTAATGGGCTTTGTCACGATCCGTGACCTATTATATCTCCTTATTGGAGTGTATTAACTTATCAGGATTTGCTGAGAGATCCACACGTGGGTATCGCCTCACACAGAGGATACAGGAACTTATGTCCCGACTTTTTTGAGTGAATAACCTGCTCAGTGCTTACTAATATTTCTAACAACAGCAAGGTTTATTGTGGGGAAAACAAAGCAATTTGGGGCAGGAGGTTCAAAAAGAGTGATTAAAACACATGAAATACACCTTAGTTACACACCTTATTTACTTATTTAAGTGAGGGAAGGAGAGGGGAGGGATATGCCCGAATGGCTGGATTATACTTTCCCCTATAAGCTGGGGTAGCCGGAATTGTCTCACCACGCGGCAGTGCAGGTAGGATGAGCTGGGTAGCAAAGAGGCTGCGGGCACTCCAAGCGCAGGTCGCCCCCCCCCAGAGAGAAGCGGCTCCAGGACTTTGGGACTGGGGCTTTGGCAGCTGCAGCTGCGGCGAATGGCTCCGGGACTCCGGGACTGCGGCTTTAGCAGCGGCGGCTGCGGCGAGCGGGCAGGTAGTGAGCGGGCAGGCGGCGCGGCGAGCGAGCAGGCAGTGAGCGGGCAGGCTCTGCAGCGGGCGGCTCCCAGCAGGAACGGCAGGGCGCAGGGGCGCGCCCAGCAGCGGGGGCGG